>NC_056748.1:217055567-217378067 GCF_019279795.1 Protopterus annectens
GTTTCCGCTGACTGTCCAATCAGGGACTGTCCATGGCACATTGGGACAGCAGGTAACCCTGGTGACCATGCCCATGTCGCTACTGGGGTTTCCACCTTTTCCATTTTCCGATCTGGGATATTTCCGGGACTCACATCTGACTTTACAGGCCGACACATACAAATGGTCACTATATAGCATGGAAATTCACTTGCTTGCCTAAATAATATGCTTATTATTGTGGCAATTTCCTTGCTTATTCTGTTTTTTGTGTCATTTAGGTATTTCTGTTACAGAAATAACCAATTCATGCTACCATTACATTAAATACGGGATATCATTGTGTCCTACAATCGTAGCACGTCAGCCATTTCTAATACGTTTTTTCGGGACACAACTGTCCATGGAGTGACTGCCCCAACCAAAGTGGGACAGGTGGTGACCTTAGTCGCTGCTCCTATGTCGGTGCGGCGCGCTGACATGCGGCTGTACACCTTCTCTGAGTGTAAACACTGACAGTGCATTGCGGGACGAACGCGGTCTTATGCGTATCCTTTACTCCTTGGACGGGTACACTTATGCCTTCGTGGCTTCTATTTGCTTCTCCATTAATTTGGGACGGGGACTATGTTGCATACTGTACATGCGTTTCATTCTGCACAGGACCTGGCTGCTGCCATTACTATTGTGGGCGGACCATGGCTGTCAGCACATTAGGTTGCTCACCTCATGCTGGCTTAGACACGCGCAGGCGCATCCTACCTGGGCTCGCTCACGTACACTACGCACGTGTCTGTGATTCCGGTGCACTCTCATTAATATGTATATGGCGCTACTGCGCCGGATATTCCATGCACCGCCGGCGCAGGCCTTACGCCGGCCTTGCGCCGAGCTTCATGAATCCCGGGGACTGTTCTTAAAAATTTTGAAAATGACATTATTCATGGTAATTGATGTTTTTCCACAATATCTCCTACATAGTAATACCTATTCATCCTGGAGAATTAATAGGTTGTAGTTTGTTGATTCAATAAAATATTAGGTAGTAGCATTAGAGAACGATAGTCTTGAGCACTAAGGATGATAGAGGGTGGTATTGATGACTTCTTCATCAATCCAGGAGCTAGATGTTCCATGGTTAGTTTTGTATATAGTTATATTTTAATCTTCTCTGAACATTACTTGTTAATTAAGTCCAGAATAGTATTTATCCATCAAAAGCTTAAAGTAATCAATGTCTGGGTTTAAATGTCTGTCTCTGAATGCAAATGGTCTTAATAACCCTACTAAAAGAGGAAGGTTTCTCAAATACCTAGCATCTAATAAAGCTGACATTATATTTTTGCAGGAAACGCACATTATTCAGAAAGATCTAGAAAAAATGGCTTTTAAAGGTTATAGTATTCTAGCTGAATCTCATTTCCAAACAAAGAGAAGAGGAACCATGATTTTGTGGAAAAATACATTACCAATACCTAAAATAATTAACAGTTTCTCTGATAAAAATGGTATGTTGTGTCTAGTAGTATTGGAACTGAATAAGAAATATTTTACTTTAGCAAATATGTACTGGCTACCTGGTATTGGTGCTAAATCTGCAAACAAATATTTGGTAATAATAACAGCAAATTCTAAAGGAGATATCATTTTGGCAGGTGATTTTAATTGTATTCTATCATCTAAAGATACCACTAATGTCAGCAATATTAAGATACCTGCATCAGCCAAAAAATTGATAGATTTTGTCTCATTATATAACCTAAAAGACATATACATGATCAAAGAGCAGAGGTCTCTCAATTTTACTCACTTTTCTTATAGATATGGTACACAGACGACTATTGATAAAGTGTTTATATCTGACAGCCTATTATCTAAGACTCAAGATGTAGTGATTACATCATGCCCTTTGTCAGACCACAATGCCATACTATTTAAAATTAAAATTAAACCAAACAATCTTATTCATTGGCAGAGACTACCAGCCTATATTACTCAGATAAAAGGATACAAAGAATGGTTTATAAAGGAAGTAAACTATTATATTGACCTTAATAATAATAATAACACAAATAAAGTGTTTATTTGGGACTCTTTAAAATCTTATATATATGGGAAAATAAAAACCTGGTATTTACATAAAAGGAAAGAATGGGACAAAGAATTATTAAATCTACAATTGAAAATTGACACTTTAAAAAAGAACTTACACCCCAAAGAATTGGGCTCAAATCTGGAATTAAAACAACTAAATCTCGATATTTAGAAATTCTTAGTCATAAAGTAGCAATTAATTTAGAGAGGTTAAAATTACAATCTTATTCATCTAATCCAAAATATATGCATAGATTAGCAGCCAAAATGAAAAGTTTTCACAAGAGTAAACATATAATTGAAATATTAGACACATCTAAACACAATTCAAAACCTTCTTCAGATCTAAAAGATATTTTAGAGATTTTTCGTTCATATCATGAAACAATGAATAAAGCAAACTTAAACTTTACTAATAATAGTTCAAAAATAGGATTTCTAAAAAACAATATAAATAATAAACTTTCTAAAGAACAAAATAATAGATTACTTAAATCAATATCATTAATAGAAGTTAAAGAAAGAATACAAAATCTTAAAAATAATAAAGCCCTGGTCTTGATGGCATAATAGGTGAATTATATAAAATTTTCCCTGATTCCGCTTTGAAGATATTAATGAAAGCACTTGAGGAAGTTCGAATAAGTGACAAACTTTGTCCTTCTTGGAAATATTCGCTAATTTCTCCCATTCTAAAGCAAGATAAGGACTCCAAATTTGTTTCATCATATCGTCCTATTTCCCTATTAAATATAGATTATAAAATATTTACGTCTATTTTAGCAAACAGATTAAATCAAATGATGCTGACTTTAATAAACAATGATCAAACAGGTTTTATACTGAACAGAAAAGTTCAGGATAATACTATTAGACTTTTAACTTTAATAGATTTTGCAAATAAAAAAAAAAAATGATCACTCATCAGCCTAGATCTAGAGAAAGCATTTGATTCTATTAACTGGACATACTTATTTATGGTATGAAAAGAATATAATTTCTCCTCAGAAATCTTAAACTTGTTAAAAAAATTATATGAAGGTTCTATAGCGTATATTAAAATTGGCGCTTTTTTATCTGGCCCACTTCAAATTCTAAAAGGCACTAGACAAGGTTGCCCTTTATCCCCACTACTATTTGCATTAGCAATAGAACCATTTGCTAATTTTATAAGAAACAATATAAACATAAAAAGTTTTGATGTTAATGAGAACTGTTCTTCTAAAAGTTTACTCTTTGCAGATGATATCTTATTAACTATTGGAAATATTGATTCATCTATTGATCACATTATCAGATCATTAAAACTCTTTGAGGAAATCTCAAACCTTAGATTTAACCAAAACAAAACAGAAACTATTCTCATCAATAAAAAAATTGAATAACACTCTATCTAATTACAATAACTTTAACTGGACCAATGATAAATTGAAATATCTAGGGGTTCATATTCTGTCTAAATGGAAGGACACTATAAATATAAATTATAAAATTTTATTAAATAAAATCACAGAATACATTAATAGATGGAAGAAAATGTTCTTTACTGCAGAAGAAAGATTATCTCTGATAAAAATTATTCTATTACGAAAAATTATTTTTTATCTTCAAACATTATTGGCTCCTCCTTCTAGAAAACAACTTAAACACATAAACACTATATTAATTAAATTTCTATGGTATCCTCAAAAACCAAGGATTAAATATGATTGGCACTATAAAAACTGGATTGAAGGATGGACTGCTTTTCCAAATTTTGAGCTTTATGCTGATGCCATTATTCTTAATATAACAAGTCTGTGGTTAAGTCCAAAATACCATTCAAATTGGAAAACAATTACACAAAACAATAGTATTAAGTAATTTTGACAAGTTTTTCAAAAACATATATTGTTCTGAAAATATTAAGCTATTTATAGTTATTAAAGAATTCTTCTTCAACAATGAGCAGGAAAAATCACATCTTATTCCTATAATTAAATATATCTTGCAAAATTTTAAAAAAGTAATGAATAAGAACCTTTTGAACAACAATTTGTCCATTCTAATGTTTCCAATAATCTTAACCAAGGGATGCTTTGATTCCTTTAACATGATGAAAATAAAAACTATGGAAGAAAATGGGTTATTATTCTGGCATCAGTTTTTAGGAACTAATAATATTCATGATACTACCTACCTTTTAGCCAGGTATAATATCTACCAAAATAACTGGTTAAATATTCAAATCTTCAGAGAATTTATTTTAACGGAATTTAAAAGACATCATTTTCCTGCTATAACAGACCTCCCCAAAAAATTATCCATCCTCTTTGACTTCACCAATATAGGCTATAATAACGGTATCTCATTGTCAAGATTTTACAACATTCTTAGATCAGATTAAATAATATTAGACGACAATTTATGGAAATATATCAACAATTTCAACAACTCCCAAATACATATAAATGATAAAACTTTAATTCTCAGATCTGTTTACCATACCTCTTCTTCCACATATTGGAACATTTTTACATGGAAATTCATTCATAGAAGTTTTATTACACCAAAAAAAGCCTCTAGAATAAGCAAGAAGGATTTTAATAGATGTTGGAGATGAGAGGAGCTAATAGATGCTGACTGGGCACATATGTTTTTAGAATGCAGAACAATAATCACATTTTGGATGGAGTTTAAAAATTTTATTAAAGCTTTGTGGTCAGACAGATGCGAGATATCTGATTCTATGATACTTTTTAATGCACCAATGCCAAGGTATGTTCCACTGAATCAAATGAACCTCCTTTGGACTCTACTTGCTATAGCAAGAAAAACTATTACTAGAAATTGGAAATGTAAAAATAACCTCTCATTTTAAGGAATTTATATCTTTTACTAAGATTATTTGTAGTAGGGTATTACAAACAGCTATGTTACACTCCTCAAACATGACTCATAAACAAATTGCCTGGATAAAGCTTAAAAAACTATTAGACAAAATGTAATGTTATTGAAGATTTGGTATCTATTTTGGACTTTGTATATAGTTTTTGTAAAAATTTGATATTACGTTGTTTTTTCTTGTTAAAATTTGTAATTATACTCTTGAAAATCAATAAAAAAATATGAGAAAAAAAAAAAGAAATTACATATGCATAACTGATGCTACCTCTCACCATAATGTAGCCACTGTGACATAATGAACAGGCAGAGAACAGTCCTCGTGAAATATTAAAATATGTTATGACCATAGTCCAGTGTACCACCATATGAGATGTATGTCAGTAGTCAAAACCATAAAAATGAAAAGGAATTGTCTATCATGCTGCACATTCCTAAGAAACTGATGTGCACATCTCTAATCTAACATACATTAATTACCATCCCATCTACATGAGTTCTGCAATTACAAATATGAGACTGAAGGTGTAGTAGCATACATTGTACTTTGTATTGAATACACAGTTCAAGTTAAAATGGTACAAACATTACGTAACACAATTATAGTCAACAGAAATGCTGCTAGTGAATGGCTCCTCATGCACACAACACCTTCCCTATGTCACTTTATCTATAGTTATAGACCTGTCCAATAACAGAACATGCCAGGGAGATTGTACTAATCACACAATGTGAGCAGTTCGATTAAGGCTGTGCAATGGCATGTACAACATAGCTTAGCAGTGGAAATCATGACATGACCTGAACAGTTGTTTATTGGCCAGCATTAAGCATGGCAGACATACACAAAGCAAGCACATGTAACATACCCTGAGATTTCAATGGAAGCATACCGAACGCTGCCTTATGCAACACTGCCATAACTGACATTTGACAAAATAAAAGCTTGTAAATGACAACATTAATATTATTGGGACCTGCACTGTTTAATAATGGTGTCTACTTCAGCAAACTGTCCAGCTGAATATCTGACAGGATTTCATTATTCCATTTTTCCCATGCATGTTTTTCTGAGCAGCTATGTCTCTGTGTAAATATAAATTGTAGTATCTGCATGTAACAAATAAACAAAAAAATGAAGAAAGGCACCAAAGTTCACCAAAACCTCACTAGTAAAATACCTTAGGAATGGAGAACCATGAGATATAATAAATAAAAGCAGTTTATTGCACAATTCACAAACTAAACTCACTACACAAGAACTATACACATTATTCTTCAGACTTTGTGAATTATTTTAACCACTTTTAAAGGGTCCTGGGTAACTTTTCCAAATCTGAAATAGTTACAAACCTATCCCATTCAGAATTAATAATTCTCTTTCTAAGTCCATTTAGGGCATTATATTCCAGTACAATAGCTTCACCATAATTAACCTCTTGGCTACCTATTGTATTATTTTGACCCTGTCCATTTTATCCTAAAATAGGCTTAAAATTATTTTGCCTACCAGCTTTTATTTCTGCCTTGACCCCCTTCACTAAAATCCTTCCAACAATTCCCATTCTTTCTCAAAATCCTCATTCGAAGTGGTCATTCGACTCCCTCTGACATATTGACCCTTAACTATATTCCTTTTAAAGTGCGGGGGGGTGTGCACTTCTATAATGAAGGAAGGAATTACAAAAAGTGGACTTTCTAAAAATCTTAGTTTCAAAATTACCATTGGATTTATATACCTCAACATCTAGGTAATGTGAATTGTTGGAAGGATTTTTTCTGGAAAGGGGTTACCCGGTGGATTTAGTGAAGGGGGTGAAGAAACAGAGATTTACCTGCCTCATTTTTGTGTTTGATGACATTTATGTGGTTCTGATGACTAGATCTTGGGGTTCTGGTGGTGGTGTGGGGGGGGTTAAATTAAGTTTTGAAGTGCTGAGTTTTGTCAGGGAGGTAATAGAGTTTATGTGCTATTGAGAGGTGGTTGAGTAGGAGTAGTTGAGGTAATTTGAGCCAATTAAGTTGCTTAAGGGCAAGACAGTGATGAGATCTATGAGAAGTATTGGTAACTAGACAGTGATGGGATCTACAAGAAGCATCGGTAACTAGACAGTGATGGGATCTATGAGAAGCATCGGTAACTTGACAGTGATGGTATCTACAAGAAGCATCGGTAACTAGACAGTGATGGGATCTACAAGAAGCATCGGTAACTAGACAGTGATGGGATCTATGAGAAGCATTGGTAGCAAACTTGGCAATCTTGTTGTAGCAGGATTCCATTTTGCTTAGTTCGGTGCGGCAAAGGTTAGTTAAGATAGGGGAGGCATAAAGGAGAAAGAATAAGAGGTGAGTTCTTGCTAAGGTGGCCTTGGTAGGTTTAGTGATGAACTGTCTGTTCCTGTAGAGGAGACCAAGCTTTTTGTTAACTTTCTTAATTGTTTGGGCTATATGAATGTCAAATCTTAGATTACTGTCGATTTCAACACCTTTTTGTGTGTGTAGTTGGGATAATTTGTATGCTGTCTCTAGATGTTATGGTAAAATCATTATTTGGTGGAGGAGGTCTGCCAGGGCCAAAGAGAATGAGTTTGTTTGTTTTTTGGGATTAAGAATAAGTTTTATGCTAGTGAACCATTCTTCAGCTAAGGAGAAGTTTTTTTGGGTTATGGTTTTTAGTTCATGTAGGGTGGGGGAGGCACATATAATAGTGGTATCATCTGCATATTGCACAACTGAGGCAGAGAGTGTGGATGAAGCTATTTGGTTAGTTAATAGTGAGAATAACAGAGGTCCTAGGATGGACCCTTGGGGGACACCTATGCCTACTGGTAATAGAGGGGACAGTTGCTCTTGCCATAGAACTGCTTGCTGGCAGTCTGTTAAGTAATTATTGAACCATGATATGGTGGAGGAGGTTATGTTTAGTGATGCTAGACTTTCTAGGAGCATACTATGGTACACCATGTCAAAGGCTTTTGATAAGTCTAGGAATACTGAGGATACAAATAGACCATTGTTTCTATGGTGATTGACAATGTTTATAAATGATAAATGATTCAGTCCTCAAATAACAGGGATATACATTGTTCAGATCAAGTTCTAAAAACTTTACTTTTAAAGAATATCATTGAATCAGCATATACATTTTGAGATGTTACACACACACAGGCCTTTACATCTTTCAACTGTGCTGGAAATAGATAGGTAAAGATGAGACTTAAATCTACAACTCTAATCTACTTCCATACACAGATCCTGACACTTACCTGCCTAACTAATCCAACTTGCCTGAGAGTGGGTTTTGTGAATGCAGTGAAAAGACTTGTGGTTATGAATGTGCAGGGATAGGTTGATAATTTGCATCACGGCTTAGGATTTCAAAATAGGACAATGTGTTGGGCATTTAGGTAAATAATTTGCAAGAATGAATTAATCTCAGCACTTTGGTCATAACCAGTAACAGCAAGTGAAAACCTTCATCCCTCAGACAGTGGGACAGTGGCATGTATTAGGTCTACCTTATTTTGTCGAAGTGCCATAATATCAAATCCATTTTGTTGACACTGAAAATGTCGAAGCTCACTTCATCGAAGCACCAGAGTAATGAAGATCTTCCCAGGGTGAGTAACCTGTTGTGTGAGAAGGTGAACTTCGCCCTTTTCCCAAATTTTGTGTGATTTCAGAGTTGGTATATTTAGATAGGGGGGTGTGGGGGGTGCAGCTCCCACCTGGGTGGGCTAGGGATGGCATGGTTTGGGTTATCTTTCTTTTTGGGTAAGTGGCTACTTACCCTGGGAAGATCTTTGCAGTTTTTATTCTTCGATGAAGTGGGCTTCGATATTTTCAGCATCAACAAAATCAGATTCAATATTATGGCATTTCAGTAAATTGTGGTAAACCCCATGTATCACATATTATCTGTTAACGGTGACATAAAAGGAGATGTACATCAGGGATGCAGTAAGGTATGTGGGAGGACTACATTTACAGATATTCCTTAGCAAAATGCACATCACAAATTAAATGCATACATTATTGTATCTCCCTGTTCTACAATAAAGCTCTAAATCTGACCATCTGACTTCATCAAAAGTTAAAGATGATGTGTTTGTTGAAGTGAATGCAATACTGAATGACAAAACCACAGCTGAGAGCACATTTGCAAATAATACCATATTCTACAAAACTACTTGTCAGACATATAGCAGCCTGTTGCAAACTTTACACATAACTCTGTATTTAAATAGTTGCTATTAATAGAACATTATGGATTACAAAGATATTCACATTAATTCAATGAATAATCGAGTTACTCATAAGCTCATATTAATTCAATGAATAACCAAGTTATTCATAAGCATGCACAAAATAACTGTTTATATGAATAGGCAGTTATGTAGCGAAGAATATTCAACAAAGAGTGAAATACACAAAGATAAAAATATAATGATATGTTTCCCCTAAGTGGAGATCTACCAGCCAGCAAATGTTTATTCTTAACAAACAGGTACTACATGTGTGTATTCCTGCAGATAACAGAGGAATATGGAAACATCTGACCCACACAAACACTATTGGCCATTATAATCTAAAGAAAAAAGTGCTATCAATACTTAAATGAAAAGATATGTTTAAGCAGTTGGACAGGCATTCCTCTTGGCTTAAACAAATGGGATTGTAATAAGAGTGTTCACTTTATGAATAGGAAGGAAGTAAAGAATTTACTTATGATTTACTATTCACAGATATACAGGTAAAGTAGGCAATATAGTAAAACAGATAACTGTAAAATGCATAATCATCAGTGGCCTAGGTGCTATAGGCATCAGTGACACATGCCTATAGCATAATGGCTAACTAGAAACTACATATTCATCAGCGGCCTAGCTGCTACAGGCATCTGTGATACACGACAATACTGGATGTGTGAAAGGATGTTGTTATATGTTGGAAAACAGATGTACATCTACTATGTTCAGTATTATGTATGTTATAAACATTAGTAAATAAATTAACAGCATGGGAATAGTAGCCACACGTATATGAACAGTAATCACCATGTCTTCTTAATTATCCAGATGAGCTAATTATCAGAACAGCTACTTAATGGTTATAAAAGGCATGTACCTGATAATATTTGGGAACCAGCTGTATCTCAGAATTCCATAGGAGTGTTTAAGTTGGCATCCACTGACTGTCTTCACAACTCAGCGACCCTCCGACGGAGTTGCTATGCTTCTCTCTGATGCAGGTCATCACAGATGTGTCAGTATATCCCTGTACATCAATGATGCTCTAGTTTCAAGTGCCAATCCTCACAAAGTTCCTTGGTCTGCCTCTCATCTGATGCTCCACTCCAGCATAGATGATCAACATCTGTGTAGTCTCCTCCTCAGTCCAATTTGGCACCAGACACATCAAAACCACCTGTAAGGAGCCGTCTCAATAATGCTGATACTCTGATGGAATATGTAGTCAGATCTTAAAATTGCTCACTGAGGTCTCACTCAGTTTGCAGATAGCAATGGTGTGATCTGTAAATGTATCAAAATCAAAATTAAAAAGTGAGACTTATGTCATGCTATCAGACCACTGGAAGATAAAGGGTACATGCTACACATGGTACTGTTTAGAGATACCTATTGGGTACTTGTGCGGAGCACTTTCCCATTACACCAAGCCATTGGTCAATGCACTACATTTGGAGAACTTGCATGGACATGCGTAAATTGGATTCCAAAACCTGGAATTTTAATGAACCTCATTAATTATGTATGGCAGAAATGGTGCTTAAAAGATGGATGCACATTAACTGTTCTTACATTCAGTTATGCTTGAGTCATAGGTAGCTGATAAGGTAAATTAGCACCTGCTAGCATTTCTGTTTTTGAGACTATTAGCTCATTATATACCTATGTTAACATAGCTCATTCTCAAATGTATCTGTTTAGATTTACTTTTATGGAAAATGTGTGCATTTTGAAAAATATCTGTAACTTACATGAGTGGTGTTTGATTTACCTGTATGCATCATGCAGTAATTCCCCATACGCAGTTGTACAGACATATTTACATAGCAAAAGTGAATGGTACATAAAAATGGATTCATGGATTATACATATATTTTGCGAGTGACTCTATACACTCTGTAGTGTATTTATGCAAACTAGAAATTCTGACAGTATCCATATGTACTATGTATTCCTTTTGCTGTTATGGATATTTAGTCATTTATGGTTCTTGAAACTAGTCTTATAACTACTAGGTCAGAGCAAAAAGCATCTGTACTATCTGTAGCCTGATTACATATCTTGAGGTTTTCTAATACCTTCTCTATGTTGTTCAAGTCATAATTACAGAAACTCTTTGCTGAGGTGAATGGGATTTACTGTTCAGTAATGATTCAGTTGATGTGGGGTGTTTTTGAATACTTGTCTGTTTAGGCAGCAATTGTATTACTGCTATAGCAACACACATTTCTGTTGTACACATACATTTGTGTAGCATTTTAATGTAGAATGCATGTAGACGGTGGCTTCGGGGTCATGATGCTACTATGTTTGGGCCTCCATTCAATAGGTATGTACTGTAAGGGGTTCAAATCCCCTAGACAGCCACTAAAAGTATCACAAGTTATGGTGGATTTAAAACTGTTATGTATGCCGGTATTGTAAGTTTTTATATGTCACAGTGAGTGTTTCATAGACTTTTGCATAGTGTTTTATGGTGCCATAAGCAGTCCATAGACCTAGGGGATGACAATTTCAATGCAACAACATGGATAGAGACTCCTTGGATGGGCAGAGAACATAGTATGTAGGAATGAAGAGTGGGCCAACAAAACCAACATGATTAATATGGTCAGACATCACAATAGATCCTATGAGGCCTTTTGCAGATGCTTCATTGCCATGATTCTCTGTGCAGCCAACAGGTTATAACAGTATGAGAGATCAGGGATGCCACCCGTGGTGTGGTGGCCCAACATTGACCCCCCCCCAATGAGGTCACAATATTTCTTCCATCCCTGCATACAGCGAGTGGAGAGTAACACAATCCTGAGGGTGGGATATAAGCAGGAGTTCCAGGCCGAGCAAATATGTCTTATTTTGCATAACATGGATACATGAATGACTATAAAGTAAATGATCACATATTGCTGTTGCATGTATTGTAATTCTGGATTCACAACAGCAGAATTGAATTATGCACAGAGATCCATATAGGGTGATAATGGTCAACGTAAGTATAATGATATGCAGCTGTATAACTGCAGTAGAGACAGAACAGTGCAATTAAGATGTGTAATGCTGTCTGCATTAATGTTCACAGGTCTATCTACTTCTGCACAATACTAGGTAATGGCAGGTGATTGCCTCCATACAGTGTTACTGTGACCACTACCTGTTATTGCCTCAGCCTCATGTTATGGCACTGCTGTTTGCTGTCATATAGATATCTCCCTAACATTTTACACTGCAGGTACATCCAGTGGGGTCCCAGGCCATGCAGGTGCAAGTACAGACAGACTACGTATGTTACCACTACAAGTTCATAGGTTTCAGAAATGTGTAGCAGACCTGTAACACACAGCATTCATGTTACTGTTTTTCTACACAGGAACATCTGGCCAACAGGTGCACCATACCTCTCAACTGTCCAGAATTTCACAGAATGTGCAGATTTTTGCCTCATATTTTTGGTCTATTCCTGATAAAATTATGGTTTTCTGGTAAATCACTGGGATGATCTGAGGACTGAAGTCACTAAATATTGACATACTTTTGAGCTTCACACTTCATATCCTTCAGGAAATATATGTTAGCACAAACCCTTTTATTCTAGCAATGTTCTAAGTTTATAACAGCAATATTTAAAATGTGTCCCCATTTTTGGGCCTTTGTCTCCCATTTTGTCAGGCTTTGTCCAGATTTTTTGCACTAAGAGGTTAAGAGGTATGAGGTGCACCATACATCATGTGAGTATCCACAGTCCCTGTTACTGTGTAGAATATGTCATCCTGTCAGTATTCCACTGCCTACAGACATGACTGCACTGTCTCTCTCTTTACTTTATGACTGCAGGATATGCAGTACAATTCATGAACTCACAACAGCAGGACTCTGTCAGTGGCATGCTCTTACCTATCTTTCATACAGGTTATTGCTGGTACTACTGTTATCCTCCATTAATACTATGTTCTTCTAACCATTCATAGGACAGACTACAACATCAAGTGCACAAAAAAGTGGTATGTCTATGTAACATCTACTGTATGTTTGAACACTGTTCGAATGGCCCATGCTGGCAATGATGTGATTAATAATGCTGACTTTGTTTCCTTACAGCAGTTTAAGTCCATCCCTCTTCTACTGTGCTGTCTTCCCACAAGGACTTGTTGGGTGTGCATTATGTTTGCATTCATTACATATCTCATTAATGTTGGTTATGTAACATAATTGTCAACTTCCTTTTATGTAGATTCCATGACCCATACACAGACAAGACCTAATGTTAAGCGAGTATTATCTGTAACATTGCAGTGAAATATATGTGTCATATGTCTTTAATAACATACAGCATTTGATGTAAGCACATTGTCCTAATCTGTGTCACCTGTCTCTTCTTTTAACACATTCATTGCCTCTATCTTCCATTAGTCCATCCACTGATCCTGACGTGGGATCTGACGTGTCTTAGTATAGTAGCATGGCACTTGGCACAAAGGACAGTGACACAGTGATACAGTCCAGCCAAGATGGTGACAGTCATGTGGATGTAGCCTCAGATGTGGAGGGAAACTTGTCCAGAAATTCTGACAATAAGGAGATATCAGATGGTGGGCAGGATGAGGCTTGTGAATTACAGATCAATGTTGAGACTGCTGCTGATGTTGACATATCCCCACAACATTTCAATACTGCCCATCACAGTAGATGTAGGTATGCAGCTGGTGTGCAGCTGAACACCAGCTGCACACCAGCTGCCCATCACAATAGATATAGGTATGCAGCTGGTGTGCATGGCCATTTGTCAGTGAGTGTCCACCTATCCCTCCAGGCAAAAGAACATTCCCAGCAATGTCATGGATTTGATATATGTGCATTTCCCCATGCCACAGATCATGTTGCATACCAGCTAGGTCTGCTGCATGAAAGACAGAGGCACAGTCACAATGAAGTAATGGCATCATTGGCTGCACAGAATAAAACTATGTTGTCTGTAGCAGGGTCTGTAGAATCCCTGTCCTCCACAGCACTCAGAAGTGCCATAGTACAAACAGGGCTCTGTGTGCCCTGACTGTGCTTAGCTGTTTGCCACATGGAAGAGGCAGGGCCCCTCTCAGCAGAACCAACCTTGCCCATGGGACATCAATGTCTATGCTCAAATGTGCACACACTTCCACTGCTGGCCCATCTGCTGGGGACCTGACAGTCATAACCAGACAGTCAAGTCACAGTCATGCTCCTTAATCTCCATTTGCTGGCATTAATCTCCTCTGTGGAGCAACCTGGGCCAGGTCTTTCCATACTTGGTAGGGGCAGACCAGACCATGGTGTGGACCATCAGTGTGGGCACCCTAGACTGCATTAGAGTAACACTGCCAGCTATTCCACTCTATACAGCAGTGTCATTCTCACCCCATGGCGATGATGACTGCTGTGCATAACACTGACAATGACATCTGTCTGTATTTGTTGACATGTCTGATACCAATGGGGTCAAACAGTGTTACTAAACATAGCTGCCTCCATTTATTACATTACTTTATCCATAAGTTACAGTGATATATTTGGCTTGTGATATTAACAACTGTTCTTCATTGAGTTGTTTACTTACGTGTAGATTTTTATAGTGGACAGATAGGAATGTGCTGTGCTGATGTGTATCCCTTATTGTGTGCCATAAACAGATACACTAACATGAGCGTGTATGCATACTTGTATCATTTGTGCCCTGAGTTGATGATCCCTGTTGTGATAAATTTGTATATATTTATAATGTTATATGATATGATTATGTTGTTAAGGCTGATGCTCAGTGTGTACATCTACTGGGTAATGGCCATTAGATGCAATCTGTGCTGCTGTGGTGGGGAAACACTTGAATATCAATGTTTAATCTGCGTACTTCATATGTGTGGCTTGTCATGACTCAAGGTTGTGTGTCAGACTCTGCCGTGTTGCCTGGACTGTGGTCGCACCCTCCATCCCCTACACCTGTAACTTCCGCACCCTGCGTCCTCCTGCTCCTTCTCTGATACCTATGGGATGTCCTCTTCAGACATCTGAGGTTGTCAGGGTAGTTCACCCACCCCTTCAGCTGGAAGAATGACATGCAGTCTAGTTATCATTTAGTGCAGCATGGTACACACCATTATCATCTCTGCTGACTTCTTAGGTGTGTATTGCACTGCACCCCCAGATGTGACCAGACATCTAAATCTAGCTTTCAGTACAATACACACATCCAATATGGTACTTCTTGTTGCTGTGTATGCTCTGTTGTAGGCCTCCTCTGCAGGGTGTGATGGTTCACTGTATGGGGTCATTAGCCATGACTCAAGTAGATAACCACAGTTACCCCTTTTGGGGAGTAAACATGCATGTTGTCGGCATGGATACTGCTGGGAGTGATGACCTTAGCTTACATCCTAGCTATGTTCCTGTACTTACCCAGTAGTAGTCACTCAGGTATTTCACATTGCTGGAATGCAGCCCTCAGACCACTTTCTATCCATATGGCTGTATCGTGGTCACTTCCAGGGTGTGTTGCCATGAGGATTGTTATGCTGCCATCTCCTGCATGCACAAACCAGTAGATCAGGAATGTCTAGCCATTTCTGTTAATATATGTGCTTAATTCTGGATAAACTGGGGTCTTGATAGGGATGTGGGTGCAATCTAATGCACCAAGTACATGTAGGAAATTTGCAAGGGTACAGAACTGGTACATTAATGTTCTCTGCCCCATGGTGATGGATGGAAAGTGTATGTTGTCATCCACCTTTCTGCACACTGCTGCCAGCAATTTTGTCAGGATATGACTTTCAGCTGCCTGTGACACTTTCATAGTATCCCCCATGTGTCTTTAGAATGTGCCAGATGCAAATACACCCAGACTTTGGTTTCAAGGGGGATGCAGTTGCCTTGCAAGGTCTGCACAGACTGTGTGAGTCACACATGCTGCAGACAGCCTGCATCAGTGTCTGCCAAGGTGGTACCTGTCAATTATTTGTTGGTCTGAAAACTGGCTTAGATGCAGTCTTGCTCCAACTCTAGCTGGCTGATTTCTAGGGTGCACAGGCACATACTCATACACGACTTGTAGCTTGCAGTTCACTCAGTGCAGGCTGCATTTTTTTTCAGTATTCTTATGGAATATGACAGAACCTGTAATAGAAAATTTCATTCCTTCTGATGCCATATAGCATACACCGATAATTTCAGAAACAACATCAGCACTGCAGTTTGTAGCATTTAAGTTGCGTTGGGTGCGCATGATGTGTTTTGGAATTTGATGGGAATGCACAGAATCCTTAATTATCTTACACTAAATATCTAAGTACACAGACTGCTTTCAGCATGTCTTCTGAAATCACATCTGCATCTGGTGCTCTGAAGTCTTCCTTTGAATGGGTTCACTGTCCGCAAATAGCTTTTGGAACCCGGTCCATTTCTTTTTTTTAATATACCCACAATTGTATAAATAAGTAATATCAACAAGACCCTGATAAGGATTATGTGAAGATGTGACTATTTATGTTAATGTATTGCTATGACTGATATTCTGTGGCAACTATTTAAAGCTTACTTCATGCCCAAAACACACTAAAGGTCTGGCTCCACGAAAGTCAATAGCTACCTAAACAATATGTTTCCAGAGATGAGCAAGTAATGCCCTGCAATTCATTGTCTTGTTCATAACTGCACAACCTGAAAGCAGATGTTAGCAGAAATGAAACCATGTCAGCAGAATGTATTTTTGTAAACAAATTGCTTTAACTACATTGTGAACTACACATAATAGTCTACACAAAATAATATTTCTCCCCCCTCTGTCTTCTTTCTTTTTCTCTGTAATTATATAGCATGCTTGATGGGATGTGAACAGCTAAAACTAAATTTTCCATTTCTGTACTTCATTTAGCTCTGAATGTACATAAATGTTGCTATTTCAGCAGATTTTCTGTTCGGGAGGTTTAGTCATGATAATTTCTTTATACATAAAGTAGTCCACTGAGGAATCCCAGCTCAAATTTATTTCTAAATGACTCAGAGCCTTCAACAATGCTATATATTTTCCATTGCCATACAACTGATAATATATGACAAAAATATTTTAGCAGGAAGCTGTACTTCCTGCATCAGTTGCTGTGTTTAAGAGTTTTCATATTCTATACAACCCTGAATTATTATAATAATTATGCTTAAACAGAATATTGTTAAATGAAGGTCTACCTTGCAGCAAGGAAATGTTTTGATGTATGCATACTGAAATTAATTAGCCCGTTTACATATCTGATGACTTTTAGTTTGGTGTCTATCAAAAGATTATATAATGGCTTGCCTTAAGCACTTTTTTTCACCCATTCTACTATTCTAACAATTAATCAAGTGCCTCATGTTCTTCACTGGTGGTCAGATTCCATAAAGTTTGTGGAAGCTATTTGAGGGCATTGCAGCATGCCAAAGGAAGATTTTGGCACACCTACTGTAAATGCGATTTCAGAAGACACGCTGAAGGCAGCCCAAATACTTAGATAGTCAACATAGGATAATTAGGTATTCCGCACATGCCAGTCTGACTCAAAAACACATTGTGCACAAAGAGTGTAATTTAAATGTGACAAACCGCCACACTGACTTCATTTCTGAAATTCTCAGTGCATGCTTTACAGACCACTGGGAATTCATGGCATAATCCATAGCAAAACATCACAAAATGTATAAAAATGCAACCTACTGCTAATGAAATGCAGAAGATTGCAATGACACAAGTCATAAATGAGTCTGTGTGACTTAGAGGGCAGCCAGCTAGAGTTAGATGTGACTAAACCAGTTGTCAGACTAGCAAATGATCGACTGGTACCAGCTAGACAAAAACTGGTAAAGACTGTGTGCAGCATGTGTGACTCACACATGTCTGTGCAGACCTTGCAAGGAAATCCCATCCCCCTTAAAACCAAAGTGTGACTCAGCTTGGGTGTATTTGCATTTGGGACATTGCAAAGACACAAGTTTAATAGCATCACAAACTTTCCCCAAGTACTTAGTGCAATAGATTGTACCCACATACCTATCAAGGCAGAAGCAGACTGATACATAAACAGAAAGGGATAGTCATCCATTGTTATGTGTGCAGCAGATGGCAGCATAACAAACATACAGTAATATTCCCTGAAGTGTCCATGATTCTGCCATATGGAGGAAAACTGGACTGAGAGCTGATTCTGGTAAGGTGAAATACCAGAGGGACTATTATTAAGTAAGTACAGGAGCACAGCTAGGATGGAAGTTAAGGATAATCCTAACAGCAATATCCATCCTCACCACATGTGCTTCCTCTCCCCATAACAGGTGACTGCGGTTATTCACCTGAGCCGTGACTAATGACACAGTACCAACCCTGCACAGGATGCCTACAATACAATACATGCAACAACCAGAAATACCACAGAGCATGTGTTCAGTGTGCTGAAAGCTAGGTTTAGACTTCTGAACACATCCAGAGGTGCATTGCAATACACACCTGAAAAGACAGTGCAGATGATTAGTGTGGTTCCATGCTGCACAATATGCTAATTAGAGAACATGGTGGTCATTCAGCTTCAGGTGTAGGTGAACTATCCCAAGAACCCCGATGTCTGAAGAGGACATCCCACAGGTATCAGAGATGGAGCAAGAGGACATAGGGGACAGAAAACATAGGTCTAGGCAATGTAGGGTGTGACCACAAGTGTGGGCCCAGAACACATGACAGCATCTGACACACATCTTTGAGTCAAGAAAACACACACATACATGAGTACATAGACTGAACACTGATGTTCAGGTGTTGCTTCACCACAGCATCACAGACTGCATCTAATGGCAAATGCCCACTAGATGTAGATACTGAGCATCAGATATAACACCATAATCATAAAATATTACAACACAAGCATATGCAAATATGTCTCAACAGGGATCATCAACTCAGAGTGCAAATGACACAGGCATGCATACACTCTCAGATTGTTGTATCACTGTATGGAAAACAGTAAGGGACACACATCAGTGCTGCATATTCCTACAATATAATGATATGGAAAAAGACAAACCACACAGGACGTAATGCAGAAATGTTAATATCAGAAGACACATATCATAGTAAAGCAGTAAATCAATAATATGAGCCATCTATGTGTACTACACTGTTGGACACATGCTATTGCAGTCTAGGGTTACCTTACTGATGTCTCACACCATGGTCTGCTCTGCTCTGACCATGTACAGACACATGTTGCCCTGGTTTCTCCACACAGGAGATCGACAGGGTGACAACACCATGTAGAGTTGAAGGAGTATGACTGTGAGTTGAAGGTATTGTGACTGGCAGGACCACAGCAGATGGGCCAGCAGATGAATTCTGTGCAGGTTTTACCACAGATAGTGATTATCAATGGCTAGTGATGGTTCTGTGGATAGGTGGCCTGCCTTTCTCATGTTGCAATCTGATGACCACAGTCAGGGAACACAGAATCCTACTGGTAGTACATCACTGTTGCAGTACTGTAGAGGCCAGGGTTTTGATTGACCATGCCACAACAAGCAGAATCTCATTCTGAGCAGTCAGCACAGCCATAATCTCACCATGTCTCCAGTCCTGACTTTCATGCATGACACGTAGCTGCCGTGCCACACAATCTGTGGGAGGGCAATGTGCACAGATGTCTGACTTGATGCCATTGCTGTGACCATTTATTTTCCTGCAGCAGGAGGCACACACCCTCTGACACCTGGTCATGTACAACACCTGCACACCTATGTCTACTGTGATGCCTGTTTCTGGTTGTTGTGTGAAACTGCCATCTGCAGCAGTCTCAACTGCGGTCTGCTAGCCAACAGCCTCATCATGTTCAACATCCACTGTACTAGCATCCTCTAAAGGGTTAGACAAGTTGATCTCTACATCTGAGGCTACAACTGCAGCAACATCACTGTCAACCTCATGGCTGGACTTTCCAAGCACCCCAAGGTCCTATGTGTCAGGGGCCATAATACCATACTGAGACACATCTTGAACCACATGATGATCACTAGATGGGATGCTGGATGATACAGATAGTTGATGTGGTGATGTGGTACAAGATACAAAGATACAGACCAGGAAAATGTGCCTGTATGGCATGATGGATAACATCTAAGACATGTGGCATATATAGCTCACTGCAATGTTACAAATAATAATGACTTTTCATGTGGTCTACAGTATGTATGCTTCATGACATCTACATAAATGGAATATACGATTTGGTTACAATGCCGACATATATGACATATGTGAGGAATTCAAAAAACACACACCTGACAACATGTCATGGGAAGATGGTGTGGTTGAAGAGGGATGAACTTTAACTATTGCAGGGGGGAACAGCATTAGTAATCATATCATTAACACCACTAACCAGATGAACACAGTTAAACATGAAAAAGGTGTGACACACACATTCCATTCATATGTACACTCGATGACATTGATGTAGACTGGTATAGGACTGTGAAGAAGGACACAATATTAATGGAGGACAACAACAGGATAAACAGCAATGATGGTAATGAAACATAGTTAATAGCTACCACTGACCAACTCCTGCTGTGGAGAGGTCATGGGTTGTACTGTGGATCCTGCTGTGAGAAAGTAAAGAAACATACAGCACGGTCATGTATTTAGCAAAATTAATACTGACACTATCACATATACAACACAGTGCCATGGGCTGAAAATAATCATGTGATGGACATTGCAACTGTATATCAGATTGGGCCTATGTTGACAAATGTTGATGTGTCATGTATCACATGTGTGCTATCTGTATAGGATAGGTGTTTGAGACCCTGGATTGTCCTGGTCAGGAATTAAATTCTGTCTTCCTGTAAAACCTATCCAGCCATGGTTCTAATACAATATTAAAATATCATAGGATTTCTCATTCCTCTCCTTACTTTTCTGTTGCCTCTACACATCCTAACATTTCCTCTACTTCATTGCCATCTGGGCCATAATAAGTTTGAGCAACTACACCTATACCCTTGAAGGTACCCGTGCACGCCACCCATCTGCCATCTGTCCCTGTCATGTTATTTTCCCACTGCCAACATCCACCATCTTCCATCATCATTATCCTTGTCCCTCTTCTTCTTCATCCTTCTTTGATATAATCCACCCAAAGCCACCTGTATCCTTTGCTTTCTATTTCCCTCCTGTTACACATGACTGCCTCAACTCCTGAAGGCAGGCTGTATCAGTTTTTCCTATTGATAATGATTAGAACCAATTCTCTCCTTCTTGAGTTATTTTGTTACTCTATATTGTAACCCCTACCCTCTAACTACTCAAGATCCAATGTAATCTCTGCTCCTTAGAAACTGGATACCCCCTCCCCCCAGTACACATTATAGGTCAATGCTGTTGCCATTCATGTACCTAGCAGCCACTTGGATAGTGCCCCCTGGGTATATTTCCCATTTCTTCTAAGAAGTTAGACTATTCTTATCTACTCCTTACTCCTAAGCTCCCACTGGCACTCTATGCCTTCAACTTTGTCTCACTTTTAAGCTTATACATGCTAACATGGCATATCTTTTATATCTTGCCTTCTGAGCCTACCTCATTGCCTGTATACTATGTTATAACTATCTTGGGCTGATTTAGATTTCATTAAATGCATTCAATGATGTCTGTGTATCGCTCATTTTCATTATCTCTGTTGTATAACTATGGAAATTTTGTCCATGGTCCTCTGTTGAAAATGAGCTCTTGCTTGGTTAGATTATTCAGTTACCAAATGAAAATAAATAAATAAATAAATAAGCAAGCAAGCATTCATTATAATGTTTCCATGCAAATTTGTATGACATAATCCTGCTTGTAATACATATTACCTATATCTACTGTTTCAGTATAAGAGTCTAAAGCATGCGCTATCAATAACACACATATATGGGTCTAATCACTGTCAGTTAGTAAACTAATAAAAAGTAATCCCTCACTCCAAAGAATTGTAATTATTTTATATTCCAGAAACATTTTAACTTCAAAATTAAATTGTTTGCTGTATAATTAAGGCTGTATTCATATTAAATGCAAATTAATGTTAAAATGTTTAACTTTAAATTTGTAAATTTATTTTTTTTTCTATTTGTTGATCAGGATAGTCTGATGGGACAAAACCCCTTTCCACTGGAGGCCCGGGGATAAAAGTTCCATGTTTACATACTAAAACATAAAACATGAGAAACATTGCAAGTGATTACAATTCTTAAACTACCCAAAGTGGGTTTGAGAAATACAAAAAGTTTCCAAAAACATACATAGACATGAACACAAGAAAAGAAGTAAATGGCATACATATGATACATACAAAACCAGGGCAGACATTAACATAGGTTCATAGGTTAGTACTAAGCTAACTGCCCTTGTGAGCCATTTTAAGCCTAGCCAATTATTCTTTGCGAGACTCAAACCCTGTATCTTGTATTTGTAAGGCAAACAACTTAACCATTAGTCCACCCTCCCAACATGTTGGATATATATATAAGTATATAGATTCATACTGAGCATGCATACATTTTATTTTCTGACTCAAAACCCATAACACATTTTTTTTCTTTACGACCCAAGCAATATATGCATTATCAATGCAAACATCCATTAACATATTCCTATTTGCTGCCCTATGAATGGACAGAAACCTCTCCATCATAATACTATTTGCGACTGCTTAGCTAACAGCAATATTCCAGTCAAGCGCTTTGCCTTATAAGAAACAACCTTTCGTCACCCAGTAAGCACTTGTCTGTACTAGGTCTTTTACCCTTTTTCCATCTACAATAGCAAAACGGCTCACCTTAGTCTGAGTTCCAAATTTCTGCTGTATTTTGCACTGCTTACCCTGAGCACCTCTTCTGCTTTTCCTCTCTCATCTTTCAAGCAACATCCAAGGTCTCCATGGTGCACATTTCCTCTTCATTTCTGATCTGCTTGCCATTTGTCCTGAAGACCATATATATCTATACCTATATTTATACCTATATCTATATATCTATATCTATACCTATATCTATATCTATATTTATACCTATATCTATATCTATATATCTATACCTGTATCTATATCTATATATCTATACCTATATCTATATCTATATATCTATACCTGTATCTATATCTATATATCTATACCTATATCTATATCTATATATCTATACCTGTATCTATATCTATATATCTATACCTATATCTATATCTATATATCTATACCTGTATCTATATCTATATATCTATACCTATATCTATATCTATATCTATATATCTATACCTGTATCTATATCTATATATCTATACCTATATCTATATCTATATATCTATACCTGTATCTATACCTATATCTATATCTATATCTATATATCTATACCTGTATCTATATATATCTATACCAGTATCTATATCTATATATCTATACCTATATCTATATCTATATATCTATACCTGTATCTATATCTATATATCTATACCTATATCTATATCTATATATCTATACCTGTATTTATATCTATATATCTATATCTATATATCTATACCTATATCTATATGTAGATATCTATATCTATACCTATATCTATATATCTATACATATATAGATAGATATATATATATACACACACACACACACACACACACACACACACACACACACACACACACACACATACAAACACAGATCAAGAGACCAAGTACATATAATGAAACATCATGTGTTTTGAGCACCAACTACAACCACAAACCTCTTGCACTTACTGGACTGCCCTGCTCTACCCAGCTCATCTGGCAGGTTCAAACCTTGGTGCTTCTTATCAGCTAACTAGTCATTAGTAATATTTACAATGTCTCCCTTAGATCTGGATCATTTCATACTCATCTCCCCTACTCATCCACTCTTGGTACATCAGGAACCACCACCTCCTTCTCCATGAAGCTTCTATCACCTCCTCCTCCCTCAAGTCACCTCTGTTGGTCCACATTGCCCACCTCTTTATTAGGGGTCTCTGTAGTCTACTGTGTTCCATTTTATTTTTTCTTTATCAGCAGGAGCACTATGTACAATAAGGGAATGATTACATATTTGGACTGATAAGAGATGCTCTTAGTAATCAGATGGATGAAGGTAAAAACTTTACTAATGACAGTGGATATCTGGTGGACAAAGTTTATTTAAAAGGCTACCTAACTTTTAGCCTTCTTATTACAGTGTTTAATTTAAGTAGGTTGTTTATTTGGTAGGTGTGTAAGAGTTCCTGTTTCAGAAAACGTCATCAGCTTTAAACCATAATATTGACATTATGGGATTGTCTGAGTCGGGCTATCTTGAAGGATGAAGGTTGTCAATGAAGGCCCAAAGCTTGCAATTATCTGTAAACATGGTCAGACAGAAGTCCTTAAATTTGATTTTGACATCAGAAAAGCCATTGAACAGGTCATGTCTACTTAACCTGGTAGACTTTTTTTAAAAGGTCACCAAAGTAATAGATGAAGGTAAAACAGAATACACCTCATACCTTGACCTGTCCAAAACCTTTGGCAATCCCTCATTCAGGCATATTACAAAAACAAACTAAACTGGAAATAAACCCCTACATCACCCACTGGATTGCCAACTGTCTCATAGATAGGATGCAGGAGACCAGAACAGGGAAAGCTACCTCCACAAAGAGACCATTTACAAATGGAGCCCCTCATAGTTCTCTGCTGGGACCTCTATTTTTTGGCATCTTCTCCTCTGAAATAAAAGTCAACACCAAAAGGCTCTGGCTGATTGAGTTCACAGATGACTGCAAGCTAGGCAGAGTCAGTGAATCCCCAAATGAATTAGACATCCTGCAGGAAGGTTTGTCCAAAAGAAATAACTGGTGCCAAAATTACGGACTGAAATTAAATGCCAAAAATTCATTGCGGGATCCTTTGGTAAGTAATCTAGTCAGAGGAATTACCACCTTGACAATATGTGCCTGAGAGTTTACCCAGTTGTTGACTGACCTAACTTTAAACCAAAATGTGCCCACTGTTGTAAGGAAGTCATACAGTATGTGCACCTAATGAATAAAGGTATTTTGCCTAAATCTAGAGATGTCCTTGTCCCCTATTACTCAGCCCCCATTTAGGCCAGTCACTGAGTATAATGTCCCTTTGACATGTATCTGTCCAGACACAAGCAACAACTGGAATACCTATTGAGATATTTTACTAAAAGGGTACAAGGCATAAACAATATGCCCTGCATGGACTGCCTTAAAACCCTGTCACTAAATGCGGTATTCTACAGACTGCTAAGAGGTGACCTGTGTCTTCCATATAAGGCATTCTCCAACCCAGTACTGATGGACCAACTGTACATCAACAGGCCAAGTGACATCAGAATTACTCAGTCCAGGGATCTAATCCTATTCTATGGCCTGAATACTTTGTGATGGGAACTTTCACAATGACAAGACAGGGAAGCTGAAGATGAATTTTTCTGCCAAGAGGTTAGTTATATCATCAGAGTCTGAGCGGGTGATGCCATTAGCAATAAGCACATAAGCTATTTCAATGTGATGTTTCTGTGTTTTTTTAATTAAAGGGTGCTTCCTGGTTGTCTCTCACTGATGTGGCACTTTTTAGTTCACAATTAGCTTTGCAGGATTGAGTCTTTCTCTTTACTCCTTTATTAACCCCTTGAGGTTGAGCTCAGCAAGTTGATTTTTGTTCTTTTCTTTAGGACTATAAGCTTTTTTTCCCTTTGGTTGTAAAGTTTATTTATCATTCAATTCCACCAGAGAAGTTCGCTTTCTGAACTCGATGTTGTATCTGTGGTGAATAGGACAAAGCTTTTATGCAACAGTTGAGAATAGAGTATAAACTGTTGGTATAATGAGTTACTTGCTACAAGTTCATTGGGTGGCAGGAGACTTGTTGCCCCCACTCAAGTCACCAGCATGTCCAAGGAAGATGGCCTTATTGAAGTTCCTAACAGAATTTTGTGGCACAGTGACCTGTCCTGCACTAGTTTGTGACTTATTACATACTGTTCCAGGAACACTGTGTATGCTTTTGTATGCATGTGCATGCACATGAGCCCATGTGTGTGTGTGTGTGTGTGTGTGCGTGTGTGCGTGTGTGCGTGTGTGCGCGTGTGTGCGCGTGTGTGCGTGTGTGCGTGTGTGCGTGTGTGTGTGTGTGTGTGTGTGTGTGTGTGTCTGTCTGTCTTTATGTCTCTATAATTTGTGTGCTTATGTGTATCGATGTAGGAAGGTGATATGCATTTAGCCTTTGCAGATTGTGAGTGTGTGAATACTTCTGACCGTGGTCAGTGTATGATACAGCCACCTATGTTAATACTGACATGTGCATTAGAGGCTGAGGTACAAAGGCTTGTCAAATGCATTTGCAGGATATCACCACATGTGACCATGAGCCAGAAATTGGTATAATGTTATGCAAGTATATAAAGGAATAATAGTGACACTTCTGAGAGCTGAGCTGTATCTGGAGTTGAAGTTCAGGGGTTAAAGCACTGGTGTAATAAACCAGGTGTTACAAGTTCAAATCTTATCAATGCCTCTATGTGTCATTTAAAACGTCTAACTTAGTTTATATATATGACTTTTGTGGGAGGGTTTGGCACAATAGTTAAGGTCTTTACCCCAGAGACTCAAGGTACAGGGTTTGATTCTGATCTTGAGTTATTGGCTAGGCTTAAAATGGCAGTTAGTCAGGGCGGTTAGTCTAGCATTCACTTACGAATGAGAATTATGACTTTATTGTTTATGTTGCTTACTTATTTCAGACTTTTAGATATATATTAAAAAAAACTGTGTATGACTTGATACAGAGAAGTCCGGAGTAAGTTCCAAGGGTGAGGAAGTACCCCAGGTTTTTTTTTTCTCAAATTTCAAATAGAGTGCAATTAAGCTGTTGTTCCTACTCCATTTCTTCATTTTAGGTAGGTCCACTATTAGGAAAGTAAAGTATTTTGAACTCTTAGTTAAATAACATTTGTACATAAATACCTTGAATTGTTTAGTTATTTTAAGCTTGTAGTTTCACATACGTGAGCATTTGTAGAAGTCCACCCACCTTGTCCATGTCATCTTAATATATTACCCTGTTCATATTAATTATGCTGTGTATTTGATGTGTTTTCTACTCCCTACACCCAGCAGCAGAGATCAGTCAGACTGCAATGCTATACTCAGTTTCATTTACTGTAATAAATGAAGTTTGGCAACAAACTAAGTTGTCCAGGGACACCTTCAAGAGGGGTTAAATTGATATTAGTGGGAGTTATGTAGGTTAGGGAGATGAAAGGGTTAAATGGAGGGAGGAGTGTTTGGAAGGAAATGAGCTAAGGGTGAGGAGGAACTTAAGAGGGGTTTAGACAAGTGTAGTTGGGTAAGTAATCACATTTTGGTGTGAACCTGCTACTGCAAGTTGTATGTCCATGACGACCTGTAGGTATCTTGGGAGCAGGTAGGCCTTGATGGTTGTAGTTACCTCTGGGTTTTCCTCTGCTTGTTGATGATTTTTCTAAATTTGTGTGCAAGGGGAATTTCCTTTCATCATAAGCTTTAGGTTCAAAATAGCTATATTTGGTGGGGTTGGAGATGGGCATTTCACTGGCTTTAGGACAGCTGCATCTGCCATGCTGCTTCCTTTGCAGTCGTCTTTGAAAGAGTGGAGTGTTTTCTCAACAGTTCCTTTAAAACACAGTTCTATGGTTTTGGTGGTTATGGTTGGGATGTGGGAGTTGGGTCCTCTCACTTGTGATCTCTGTGCCACAAGGGTCAAGAATATGCTGTGAGCCACGTGGCTTCTTTGGTTTCGTGTGTCGGCGTGTGTTCTGTGCTTTCCTGGACTAAAACACTGCTTGTTGAGCACATTTGATGGAGAGAACATGTGGGGTACTTGACTGTGCATGGGAAGGGAGTTATGATGCTGATTTGGTGTGACTTGTGTGGGTGTGGAATTTTGTGTTGGTTTCCTGCTCTGCCACAGCTGCTGGCTCTTGATATTGGCAGTGATTTGTGCTGTGGTGGTTGTGGGGTGATGGGCATGTGTTGTTTGATGATTTGTTTCTTGTTTGGTGCATTTGTTGCTACCTGTGTACTTTGTCGGCAGATTTTATTTGTTTGCTTCTGCTATAGTGGCTGGGAGGTTCTGTGGCGGTTCTCAGGATGGAGTTGTTTGCTCTGGATGTTGCCATTATGTTGGCGATGGCTTTCCTGGCGTGACACCTTTAGTTTTGCAACACTGACTCCCAAAGACTGCTCAATGGATGTTAGAAATTTATCCAGATCTAGTGTAGTGAGCAGTGCTGACAAAGAAGCAATGCTTAGCATATTAAAAAGAGCAGAACTGAAGACTGATAGCAAGAGAGGATGATTAAAATTAAATGTAAAAGTGCGGTCTTTTTTAATAGTCATCCATTTGTTTAGGAGCTGCAGTATGTTTTGCATCTTGTCATGTTGTGTTCTTCTATGTCTAAAATCACGCTGTGGTGACAGGTGTTGTGGGTCCTCCTGTGGGCATGGGGTGCAGCAGAGGTGGATTGTTGCTTCGGATCATATATTACCTCATTCTTGGTGCTGTTGATGGCATGGTGGTTCTGGCATGTCGCACTGAATAATAAAGAGAGGAAAAAAAAATGGGGCCAGTTCGATAGTGGTACCATGTAGGACATTTGCGGTGTGGTGGTTTTCACTGCTCTGGGTTGTGGTGACTAGTTTCTGAAGGGGTGGTTCAGTCACAGGAGTGCTTCGGGAGTTGGCTGCAGATGGCTTGGTTGCTCGGTTGGTCTGCCTCACCATGGGGTGTTCTCGTATTTCATTTTAGACAATTTTTTGCCATCAAGATTTGTATAAAGGGTAAATGTAGTTGGGCACACAAATTATTTAAAGACTTGTACAGTTAAAATGCAAGCTGTAAATCTTGCTGAGTCTCACTACCTCAGATAGCACTCTTGGGTGAAGTACAAAAACTGAGAGTTGCACTGTTTACAGAAAGCAGTTGTGATTTTGACTATGTGCAGGGCAATTTTGAAGAGACAGTAGCTTAGACCAACAGATTCCAATAGGCGGGGCTTGGTGATGCAGTTTGAGCCAGTGCTTCAGTTGTGAGTGTTTTGTGCTGTGGTTCGTCGTGAGCTTGTAGTTTCAGGCGTCGGTGGTATAGTTGGAGTAAATGTCTGATTTTGAGGTGCATTCTCGTTCACCAGGAGGAAAGAAAAAGAAAAAAAAAAAAAGGGGGGGGGGAATTACAAACTGAAAGTTATCACTTGGTAGGGCTTTGCTTTCCTACACTTGGATGCAGAGATATACATGGTGCTGACGACATTTTACTTGCATACAGTTTCTAGTGAGATGATGTCAACTATAGCTGGAAGCTGGAGAAGAAAACACATTTACCTTGTCTTGGTGCTTGCCTTGGGACTGGACAACACATTTGCCTTGTCCTGGTGCTTGCCTTGGGACTGGACAACACATTTGCCTTGTCTCAGTGCTTGCCATGGGACTGCTGGCCTTGTAGGGCTATGAGTAGTTATGGGGAGTACGTTGATACAGGGGGTGAGCTTGTTGGTTTGTTGCCTTCGGACGACCGGTGGGTCTCAGCGTGGGTTGTTTCACAGGCAGTTCTCTCACGCATGCGTGCATGATTTGGCTGCGATGGGGGAATGTTGGTGGGTGAGGTTGTGCTGCCTTATGGTTGCTGGACAGTTCGGACTTAGGTTCTGTGGGTTGGCTGTTAATGGGTTTTAAAAAAAAATGGTAATAAGTGAAATTAATAACATGGATAAATAGGGGCAGACAGAAACGGAGTTCCGTCATTTCACCGACATTTGGCTAACCATTCTGAATATCCATGCTACCGCAAGCTGTTTTATCACCCCTTTTGAGTTTGTAAGAGGAATTTTTAAATAATTTAAAATAAAACTTGATTGTATTTGTAAGCTGCTAGTCAGCTATACTTAGGTTTGCTGCATTGTGACCATTGTTCCACATTGTTGGTTAGTGTGCCTCATTGGGAGATGGAAAGTTTAAGAGCTAGGCTGATGGCTTTTCAATATAAGTTAGCTTGGCCTATACAGGAGGTGGTCTGGAATCGCAAGGTTACCTGGGTTGTGGATACTGAGAGGTCCCTTCATGTGGTGGGTTTAGTCTTAACATGCATCACTGGTATTCATTTTATCTTGGGTACTTGATAGGGTCATTGGAAGCATAGCTTCAGTTATGGCTGCTTTGTCATACATGTGAGTGGCGGTGGTACATTCCTTCCTGGTTGGGCATGATAGGCCGGCCTTGAAGTTGTCCTGGAATGTGGTATGTATTTTGGATGATTAACATGTCTTTTTCTTTCTTACAGATGAGGTCTTGGAATGCTGTGGCTGTAATTTGGAATAGGTGGGTATAAGGTGGAGCTTTTTCTTTACATATTAGAGGGCTTACTTTTCCCCTTCTCTTTGTAGATAATGGTGTGCTGGGTACCAGTTGTGGCAATACACAGTGAATTTGCAGATGATGGAAGCAGTGGTGAGCAAGGAGGTTGCACATGGGGAGCACAACTGGGCACCAGTTACTGACAGAACTGGTGGTGTGCCAAGTACCAGTAGTGGCGATGCACAGTGAATTCACAGATGACGGAAGCAGTGACGAGTGAGGAGGTTGCATGGGGAGCACAAATGGGCAACTGTTACTGATGAAAAGGTGAAGCTCAGGGGACCATTAGTGGGTGGATTGTGTAAGTGCTCTCGAGAGGTGATGGTTGCTAAGCCTACTCTGGTAAGTACTTAACTTGACATGTCGGCATGCTTTGGTTTGGTTATTATGCACTTGTATTTGGAGGTAAGGTACTCTGCTGGGGAGGCTGGGTTGATGTCTGGTAGGGGGTAGGTTAAACACGTGTTTACTTTTACTCATTAAGGCATTGTTAAGGTTGGTACAGCTGGGTAGTGTAAGGCCAAAGGAAGATAAGGCATATTGAGGGTAAGTTATAGCAGGGTTTAATAGTTGTTTAGGGGTAGTTTTGCATTCTTATGGATGTGTTTGAATTACTAGGTTAATGGCTTTGAGTTTGTTGCTAAATTAGCAAGGTTCAGGTAAGTAAGATTCCTTAATTTAGAGGGCTCTGCATGTTGCTTTTATTTAAGAGGGATGTGGGTGATTGTTGCCCAGGTTCAAAGGGTTATAGGTAGAACCAGGGAGGGGGGGGGTTACTCCGCAAGTTGGTAATGGATTTTCCTTAATTATGGTTAACAATGTTGTGGGGTACTACTTGGTTGGGGAAAGAGTGATATTTAATTATAGAATAGGCAGTTTTATGCAAAGTCAGTGGTATCATAAATCTGTGAGGTGAAGGTAATCTTACGAGTATTTTGTTAACGCATCTCAAGTTTCATTGATGTTTTGTATGTGGTAGTATCTGCATTTTAAGCAGTTAATGTAAGAGATAGTCATTTATACTGTCATTAAGTAGTGATGATTATGTGTGAATGAAGTATCTGCAGGTTTTTTTTTTCTTTTTCTTCTTCTTCAGATCCCTCGGAGGTGAATATGGTAGGTGGAAGGAAGGTGGCTTCGACAGGTGTGAGAAGAGGCCAAAGATTATGTTGGTTGAAGGAGTGGTGTGAAAAGAGGTCATGGTCTTTTAGCAAGGCAGCGACATGTGGAAATGTTTGTTATATTTTCTTCCCATTAATTACAACATCATGGTTTGTTTTGCTTGTTTTGTGTGGGTAGCATCAGGAGTGAACTTACATTGTATTATTAGTTAGCTGGGGTTTGGGTAGGATTGCACCTTCAGGGGTAGGGGATTACTGGGTTGCATTGCATAAGTGGGTCATGTGGTGAGTTACATGGGTGTCCTTGCATGTACATGTGGTCAGATTTACTGTATTTAAAGGAAAAAAAAGTTATGGTTTAATTTCTACACACTGGACGGGGTTGGCATGTCACTAATCTTGTTTTGACTGGGTGGCATAGGGCATCTTCAGTTTGGTATATTGTTGGTGGCATTCATGGGTAATGATAGAGCAAGAGGGGTCAGACTGCTAAAGCTATCACGGGGTTAGGTACCTTACTTTTGATATGGGTTGTTGGTGTTGGCAAAGTGGTTGTTAAATGGCATTTTGAAGTTTTCAGGTTCTGCATGTCAATGGGCAAGTGAAAAGGTTTGTTATGGGAAGGGTGGTATGCAATTGCTTTTAGTTAATTTTGGTGGTTGGGGGTTGAGTATTCTTGGTCCACTGGCAGGCAATGTCCTGGTAAGCATTAGGTAATTGCGAGGGGCTGGTAATGTCCTGGTAGTTATTATACACCCAATGCCGTTTGGCCTTATCCCCTAAGGGTGGCTAGTTGATGGAAGTTGGTGGAGGGGGGGGACAGCCTGGTCAGGCTGGTGGCAGAGAAGAGGGTCAGGCTTTCCCTCTTCTGTTCCCACTCTGGTGCATGGATGTTCAGTTCAAGGAAATGGGGAAAGGAAAATGAGCAGCTGGAGGAAGGTTGATGGACAGGTAAACAAGCGGAGGTGAGGACACTGCTTATTTGGTTGGAAGGTAATTCAATGAATGGTGTATGAAGTGAGTTGGGACGCTGCTTCATATGAGTAAGGTCATACCGTCCTGAATTATTTGGTTGGATGGGCAAGTCAAAAGAGATATGAAGTTAGTCTGGGACGCTGCTTCATAAGTAAAATAAGCGAGCAAAGGTATGGATGCTGCTTACTGGGCAGGATGAGTAGGTACGCTGTCCTGATTAACATTACAAGGAGGGGTATTCTGTGTAAGAATCAACTATACTATGTCCAATTGTAATTAATAAATCTGATCAAAGCTTGTTATGGAAGTTTAATAAAGGTTGTTAAATGTCATTCGGTGTGATGTGTTTATTGAAGGGGACCTGGACAAATGAAGTTTGGCAACAAACTTAAGTTGTCCAGGGACATCTTCAAGAGGGGTTAAATTGATATTAGTGGGAGTTATGTAGGTTAGGGAGATGAAGGGGTTAAATGGAGGGAGGAATGTTTGGGAGGAAATGAGGTAAGGGTGAGGAGGAGCTTAAGGGGGGTTTAGACAAGTGTAGTTGGGTAAGTAATCACATTTTGGTGTGAACTTGCTAGCCATCCACCCGCCCTCTCTTTATGGTTAGTGGGGTGGTGGGGATTGTGGTCATTATCATTCGGGGTAGGCAGAGAAGAGGGTCAGGCTTGCACTCTTCTCTTCCCCCTCTGGTGTATGGATGTTCATTTCAAGGAATTGGGGAAAGGAAAATGAGCAGCTGGAGGAAGGTTGCTGGATAGGTTAGCAAGCGGAGGTGAGGATGCTGCTTATTTGGTTGGAAGGTAATTCAGTGAATGGTGTATGAAGTGAGTTGGGACGCTGCTTCACATGAGTAAGGTCATGCCATCCTGAATTATTTGGTTGGATGGGCAAGTCAAATGGGATATGAAGTGAGTCTGGGATGCTGCTTCATAAGTAAAGTAAGCGAGCAAAGGTATGGATGCTGCTTACTGGGCAGGATGAGAGGTACGCTGTCCTGATTAACATTACAAGGAGGTTTATAAGTAAGGTAAGTGGGAAAAGGTATGGACGCTGCTTACTGGGCAGGATGAGCAGGTATGCTGTCCTGATTAACGTTACAAGGAGGGGTATGCTGTGTTAGAATCAACTATACTATGTCCAGTTGTAATTAATAAAGCTGATCAAAGTTTATGGAAGTTTAATAAAGGTCATCAAATGTCATTCTGTGTGATGTGTTTATTGAAGGGGGACCTGGGCAATGTTGCACCTGCTTTTTCATTTTCCAAGTCATTTGGTGAAAGTGTTGCTGTTGAAGTAATATGTAGCAGCTCCTCACATTATGGCGGCAAATGTGGACACAGTTTTTGGGTACATATATCCACTTTTGCTCTAAATTTGCCTGGCAGAGATATTTGGAGGCCTAGTAGTGTCAGAAATACATTTACATCATGTGATGTATTTAGGTGAATATTGATTACCTGGACTTCTGTTTGGTTAGCTTGGGTCAGCTAGTGTAATTGCTACTTTGAATAATTTCATTATATGTCCATGGGAATGCATAATGTTTAAATCATGCCAGGAAGTTTAAGTAACAGGAAAGTAGCTACTCCTCTTTTCCTAACCAGAAGCTCATTGCATCTTTTAGATGGTAGAAGAGGTACCATCAACCTGCTACAGATTGCATGACATAACTTTTTTAGTGGTAGAAAATAAGTAAAGTGCAATCATTCTTCCTCAGTCTCATATTACATAGCCTAGTACCAACCTATGAACCTATCGGCCCTAGGGCCTATTCAAGCCTAGCCATAACAATTCCCTGGCTATTTTTTCCCACAGTATTTACTTCGCTGGATGCCTGTCTAGCAGGGCAACTGACTTTATCTCCGGGGTGAATTTCCATATCTCCCATCCAATCATCAAGGTTCCTTTTGAAGAGGGGCAAAGAGGCGCTCTGCTTGACATGTATGGGCAGTCTGTTCCAGAGTCTGGGGAGTCTCTGGGTCAGGAACCTATCCCTCCAGCATGTTTTGTTCATTGTGATGACAAGGTTTAGATCCCTGCAGGATGTGTCTCTGAGGGACTGGGATTTCTTTAATTGTAGCATGTCCAACAGCTCTGGGTTTGACATGGCCTTGTATGTTAAGCAGAGATTGCCTCTGAGTAGATGATATGCGATAGATTATAGGTGGAGGTTTTTTTAGATGGTCAGCATAGGGCATCTGCTTTAGCCCTGTGCTTCTTTTAGTGAAGTATTTCTGCTGCCTTTCCAGTTGTTTCAGATGTCTTGAGAGTTACATACCAAATGGGCCATTGTATTCTATAATGGGTCTAATGAGGGATGAGTACAGTGGGACAATGACCTTCTTTTTTCTGGATGAAAAGCCCATAGTGATGAGGAGTGCCACATAGAAGGATTTCCTGACTGTTGTGGCGATGTGGTTATCAAAGGTGAAACCACTGTCCACCTGTGTTCCTCAGTCTCTTGTCACACTTTTGGTATTTAGTGTACTGCCACATATATGGTAATTCACGGGTACATGTTTTTTCCCAAAGGGAATAACGATACATTTCTTGGCAATGAGCTTGAGCCCATGGCTCTGGCACCAAGCATCTATTTCTATAAGGCCCTTTTGTAGAATATTCACATCATTTGGGGATTCAGTAATGGCTCCCAGTTTGCAGTCATTTGTGAACTTTGTTAGCCAGAGTCTCTTAGAGTTGGCCTGTACTTCAGAGAAGTAGATGACAGACAAGAGCGGTCCCAGGACTGAACCCTGACGTATTCCACTTGCCACTTGTGTGGAGCTGGATTTGGAGTCTGCTACTTTTACAGTTTGGGTTCTGTCAGTAAGCCAGTTGGCAACCTATCGAGTGACATAGGGATTAATGCCCAGCTTAGTAAGTTTATCTATGATTCCAGAATGGGGGATGGTGTCAAAGGCATTGGTGAGGTCCATATAGGCTGTGTCCACCTTGTCCACGGCTCTGGAGACTCGTTCGAAGAAGTCAGTCTGCTTCAGTAGACAAGCATGCATGCATGTTTCTATTGAAACCCTAGAACCAAATTAAAAAAAAAAATTGTCTTGAAGCATATGCTACACTGGGTCTATATTATAACACCGAAGAGGCGTTTAAGTGAACTCCTCTTCGTCGACACTTAAAGACCAATCACATTAAAGTGCAAACAGTAAAAACAGCAAATTCTTTCCCTGGGAAAGAATTTGTGTTGCTCAAACACACACACACACACACACACACACACACACACACACACACACACACACACACACTTGCAAGCATAACTATGTTGGGGGGCTCTGCCCCCACACACCCCCCTAACTAAATATACCATCTCCAAGATCGTACTATAGTGGAGAAAAGGGCAACACTGTGTAGTTGGCCAACTACACCATTGCCCTGTAAAGTATTCATCGAATCGTTTAAATGCATTTCGATGAATACGTCACTCATTTGGTGTTCGATATTACAGTGTTTCAATGTTGTAATATAGACATGATACACTCAGCCAAAACCAGAATGCATGTCCATTTTCCTTTCAATAATTACTGACTCAGGATGTATTCCTAGCCGTACTGCCTGATTATCCTTCACATCCACTGGATTGTGCGTTTTTGTTAATGCCTCTTCTGAGGTGGTTGTTGTCATCAACAGTTATACTTACAGTCAACCAAAACAGATGTAGTCAATTGGACAGAGCATTTATATATATATATATATATATATATATATATATATATATGTGTGTGTGTGTGTGTGTGTATATATATATATATATATATATATATATATATATATATATATATATATATATATATATATATAACATCTTTTTTTATATCTATAGCTATCTATATATGTTTCTATATCTGTAGCTATCTTTTTTATGTTTCTATAGCTATCTATATATGACAGTACAGTTAAAATGGTTGTTTTGCATAGTCATATCAAAGAAATAAAAATGTCAAATAAAAATGTACAAAGAAGTTATGTATGGAGTTGATTAATATAGTGGAAAACCTTGTTCATTTCTTGCTCAAGTATTTAGACATTCCTGAACTACTAATCCTTTTCTTTCGACCTAGCATTCATTACAATTGATGTAAATGATACCTAAATACTTGTTTAGGCAGCAGTAATTGTGAACATCTGAAAGCACTTTAAAATAATTAAAAGTACAGATCTGTTCATGGCTAAGTAACTAAAATGTAGTCAGGCAGTAAGCCGTTGAATTCCTGTTGACAAAGAGTTCTGCACAGTACTTCTGTTAAGTTGGTATGCTGCACATTAAGCAGTTGCTTTGACAGATTAACCTGTTACCTTACTGATGCTGCTTAACAGGGTGGAACAGGTGGTGATTGACTTAAATGTCTGCTCAAACAGAAAAATCGAGAATGTTTATGAATGCGAGCTGAAGATTGCAATCTTTATCATCCAACATCTGTCCACTGCTGTCAAGTTCGTCTGACTCATACAGTGACCCACAGAACAGTCACTGCCAACACACAGCTTACTAAGTAACTAGAGAAGAGATGTTCATTTCTAGATCTTTTTTTCTGTATATGGGCAATTCAGAGTCGTGTCTTTGGCATGAGAGAGGAAACTGAAGAATCCAGAGGAAGTCAGTGCTCACACAAAGAGGACATGCAGACTCGAACAGATGGCACCCTAAATGAAAGCCGAACATGAGGACCTCTTGCTGTGAGGTAATAGTGCTTTTCATTGTGCCACCTAGCTTTATCATATTTCATCTAAAATATAGCTCTGTCAGGTTGTATTTAGAAACAAAATCTTACACTACCTGACTTTTTGCTAATCAAATGGCAGTATACGTTATTAAGGTCCTGTTATAATTTTTTCTCATTTTTTTTGATAGAACCAAGGAAAAAAAGTAGAAATCAAACATGCATTATAAGGGATGCCTTATTAACCTGTATTATTAGAATTTTTTTTTTTTATTAAAGTGAAAAAGTGTGTCTAAAAATGAAACTGTTTCAATTTGTAAGACTCAGACTTGCTACAGGAGACACGTTGTGAATGCATGTTATACCTTGTAATGCTGCAATGAGTACATTTTTTTCTTTATATGTGCTGTACATCTGCCACCTTATACCCTACACCTGTCTGATACCATTGTAAACGTATCTCTCCACCCCAGGAGAATGACATATATTCCTTCCCCTGGGGTCTGTCCTACTGAGATATGTCTTAACTCATTTATCATTTCTAATGTTCTGCAACACAAATTATGCATCAGAAAAGCAGACAGCAAACAGAAGATAAAAAAAAAATCACATTTTCATTGCTCTCTTTTTAATGGGTATTTTCAACTACTCTTTAGGCTACTACTTAATTTTACTTCTGGTTTATGTTTCGATTTGTGAACAGAATGCGCGTATAACAGAATAAATTTCCTCTCAATACATTCTGAAAGCTTTAACACAGAACAATGAATTCATCTAAGTAATGTAAGCAGGTAATCCAGGTGTAGTGCAAATGAGGGGTTATAAAGCATAATAGAGTTTATAGTTAAGAACAGTCATTCATTGATACAAAAATGACAGATTATGTGATTGTGCACATAGCATTAAGCTGTGAAATATAAGGAAAGGAGTGGGCAACTTGATTTCTGCTCTGCAAGCCAGTTTCAGTACTTGTGTGATTTATTTGGATAAAATTTGAATAGTTGATACATGAAAACACATTTCTTGACAGTGACATTGTGTTCATGGTAACGAATAGTAAAATAAGATAAAAAGATAATATAGAAGATACCCAAGTATTTGTCTGAGCTGTCACTGCATCTAAAACAAGAACATTACACATAAGGTATGTGTACAATCTATAGAAAAGAATGTGGTTAGAAAGGAAAGGCCTTCAGAGAAGGCATACAGGGTTTAAGCATTCAGATTCCAGCTCAGTTCTTTATGACTGAGTTTTATTAATGCCCACCATGAACTGGATTTGTGAAACTAAAAGGCTTATTTATTTTAAGAAAATAATTAGCTGTATGGAGAGTATCCAGGCTTTTAAGAATATACAATAGCATAGCAGCTTAATGATGTAATGAACTTTTGTTTCCTCACTCTACATCTCTTTTATTCACTCAGCTTCCCATCATGATTTCTTTGTATACAACAGTAAAACTTCAACACTTTCTTCTATATATAGCAGAATGTACATCATTAGCTCTGTGTGAGACAGCATCACTTTTCTAATGCACATGCAAATATAAATAAATATATCTGCTTTGCTCATTCTTTCTCCTCTATAATATACATTTATGCACACACACACACACACACACACACACACACACACACACACACACACACACACACACACACACACACACACACACACACACACACACATAAAGGGTACACTATCACTGCAGTATTTTGCTGCTGTTCATAGTCAATAAATCTAACGTGCAAAACAATAATGTTATCTTTGTTAAACCAAATAAAATAAAGTTTTTTCCCCAGCATGTAAAAGCACCATAGCACTCAGTACAGAAATCAAAGCTATTATAGCTATTTGTGTGTTTTTCAGTAAGAAAGAAGATGATCTGATTGTCATCAGGATGCTGCGGGTTAATAGTAGAGCGCATAGCATGAGCCAAAGGAAATCTGATGATCAGATCTCATCATTCTGTTGTGCATTCCTTCTAGTGCCCATCAAATTCCATTTAATGTTCCTTCTAGGAAGTGAGAGCGGCATAACTCCTGCCTGTCAAATTCCATTTAATGTTCCTTCTAGGAAGTGAGAGCGGCATAACTCCTGCCCATAAAAATCCATTTAATGTTCCTTCTAGGAAGTGAGAGCGGCATAACTCCTGCCCGTCAAATTCCATTTAATGTTCCTTCTAGGAAGTGAGAGCGGCATAACTCCTGCCCATCAAATTCCATTTAATGTTCCTTCTAGGAACTGAGAACAACATAACTCCTGCCCATCAAATTCCATTTAATGTTCCTTCTAGGAAGTGAGAGTGGCATAACTCCTGCCCATCAAATTCCATTTAATGTTCCTTCTAAAAAGTGAGAGCGACATAACTCCTGCCCATAAAACTCCATTTAATGTTCCTTCTAGTAAGTGAGAGTGGCATAACTCCTGCCCATCAAGTTCCATTTAATGTTCCTTCTAGGAAGTGAGAGTGGCATAACTCCTGCCCATCAAATTCCATTTAATGTTCCTTCTAGGAAGTGAGAGCGGCATAACTCCTGCCCGTCAAATTCCATTTAATGTTCCTTCTAGGAAGTGAGAGTGGCATAACTCCTGTCCATCAAATTCCTTTTAATGTTTCTTCTAGGAAGTGAGAGCGGCATAACTCCTGCCCATCAAATTCCATTTAATGTTCCTTCTAGGAAGTGAGAGCGGCATAACAGTAACTATCCTGATACAGCTTGTTGTCACTTACTTCTTCTTTAGTCACAGTTGCTTCAAGCATGCTTCAGTTACCATATGCTAACATTTCATTTCTCTGTCTGAAATAGAATACGATCACAAGTACTTGAATTATAATGAATGTTTGACAATTCACAAATGCCAAGTTGACTCTCCTAAGCTTCATAAGTCAGATGCTACTTGATGACCTGCTTACACTGATCAAATCATTTTCTGGTCACTTTAAATTCCACCTACCAATAACACCTCATCCCAGTACTTTTCTGGTTCTCGATTCCTACATATTACTTTTTTACTTATTATTCTTTGATAAGACATAGCTGTGAATATGGCTGTGGGATGACATCACTGATGGTCTAAAAGTGACTGTGTCACCCTGAGAGTCTCTTGGTTGCGATGAGCAGCTGTTCCACTGATCCAGTCATGACTATTGGAGGCAAGGGCTTGACATCTCTAGCTAAGACTAACTTGAAAGCTTCCATTATTTTCTGCATTTTTATCCCATTTCACTGCTCAGTGATCAGTTCACCATACCTGATGATTCTACTATGAATCTGCAGACTATCTTGAACTGGAAGCCTCTGAATCTGCTAGTTTTCAAAGCAGTTTTGGCAAGTTTGCTGATGATTCTATAATATGTGCACATTTTATGACTTATAAATGTGAGCCCCAAAAAAGGGACCAAAGTGCAAAGATATTATGAGATTGATGTGTGTCCATATATTCCCTTGGACATGCAACCCCCCTCCCCTCCACACACAGAGATTACTCTCGTGCAAAAAATAACATTAAAGAGAACAGTAACTCTAAGCATTTGTCATTCTTCACTTTTGCTGTTTTTTTTTTTTTACTCACAACTTCAGGTTTTAGTATTACAGCAGGAGCATGTTGTTTCAAATATTGTTCAAGATAATAGAATATATCCTCTATTCCTTAATATTTCTGGCAAAATGTTCTCTATTATTGTCATATATGTGACCTTATAGGATGAGGCACAAGGTTAAATATACAGGCGCCACTCAAGTACCTATAAATACCTACAAGCAAATCAAAAAGGATACACTATTCATAAACTGTAAAATATCCCAATTTATAGCTATATAAGAAATAAATGCAGGTCTGCACAGGCCTGTCTACATCCCTGTGATATATATTGTCAGAAACATATTTACTGAAACTGGTGACCAACAAAACATGCCAACACAGCCCAATATAGATACGAATAACAGTGGTAGGACAGAAGCTTGCTTTTTCATTGTCTCAAGCAGATGGAAAGGTACTATTAAAGTGTAAGACTGAGAAAAGATTAGTGTTTTTGTTTGTGTCTTTTGGCTTTTCCCGGTTAGGGGTCGCCACAGCGGAACTCCGGTCTGCTAATGATTGGCAGTAGAGTTTTATGTGCTGGCTTGCTGGGCCTAACACACAACCTTCAATGAATGAATGCCCATTCACGCATGTTGCCACACAGAAGACGCTCTAACTGAGAATCGAACGGGCAATGTCTAACTGTGAGGCGACAACGCTACCGCAGCACCACCACCGCAGTGAGAAAAGATTAGTGTATGCATTATAATAATACTGTGAATGCATAATATACTTGTGTCATTAATCCTCATTTAGTAGGCATGCAGCAAAGCCAGCAGAATGCATGGGAAGTGGAATATGGTGCGGAAGGACAAGCCAAGGCACATGACGAAGTCATATGATCTGTATCAGAGGATGCATAAGAGACTGAACAAGCAGGTTCTTTCTGAAGGCCTAGATTTACCTCTGGTATAGTTTGTTCCTGGCATAGATTCGAAGTGGAGTGGTGTAATAATGGAGTCAATATGACGTGAAAGAATGGAATAAAAAAAAAAAAAAAAAAAAGAAAAGAAATGGAAATGAAGGGGAGGGAAGGGAGAAATGATGAATTCACTAGGTCTCCATGCTTTATATTTTTAAACTGCATGAGTAATAGCCTTCTGTGTATATTCAGGAATCAGTATCCAGTTATTTCTAACCTCTTGCAATGATTGGCTTGATATGAATTGCATGGTAGTTGAAACTGAAGAAATACTAGAACTAACAGACACAAAATGATGATTATGTGTAGCAAATAATTTAGATAGATGTTTGTATTTGCTTATTCACTACTCATTTCTCGAACTTGCCATTACAAATTCCCTTTCTTGTATTTCATAACTCAAAATTCTTCCTCTTACCATTAGTGATCAGTGAATCATCTGCTTCTAAATACAAAACATTCCATTCAAAATCCTTCCCAAAATAGTCAGCTTAAGACCCAAACCTCAGACTGATTTTAACAAGCTGAAACCCCAATCAAAGCACCCATGATGGCTCCTACATATCACAATGTAAAGACCAAAATGTTACTGCAGATGCTCTGACCGCAACTCTTTTATCATTCCAGAATACTCTTCTCTCAATAATCTCCAAACTGTACAAAGCCAAGAATAACAATGGGTTTACTTATGAATTAAGATCCCTTCTTAAACTTCTAGAAACAGAATACCTCTTCCAGTACTAGCACTATACTCAGCCACAAAACCTAGGCCATTCAAAGGCATAATGTTTGCAACCTTGCAACAAAACAAAACTCCCCCTTTAATAGACCAAATTATTCTGTAAGGAAGTTAACCATCTAATAAGTAAGTGCCAGATGACAGACAACAGGCACAACTAACTTATATACCTCTCCAACAATTAAATACGTCCTAGTTAAATTTAGTATCCACATTCTACCTCCCACTAGTATCCATCAACCTCCCCACCATGTACCCTCCCCTCTCTATTTATCCCATCCTTTAATTTCAAACCAATAGAGTCTAAAGTCAGTGACTATCTTCTTGACCAAATCCCAGTAAACAGCCAAACTGGATGTGAAAATTCTTTCCCACTTGGTTTATATATCATTGAGTGATGTTTTTACTATCCTCTTCCCTCCTCATACATACAACCTCTATATCACAACATCACAACAGTCGTCTGGAAATATTCCATTGTTAAGCCCTTAACCAAACAACCCAAGCAAACTAAACTCACTTCTGACCTGTCTCTATTTTGCTCACTCTTGAAAAAATAGTATATCTCCAACTTTCACAATATATTTCCTAATACAGCCTTCTGTCATCCAAAGAAAATTTCTTCCAGGTAGGATGCAGTCACCTTTAGGAGGTCAAATGAAATGTTCTAAAACGTGGTCAAAGGCATGTTAACCAGGGCAGTCTTTATTGACCTCACAAAAACATTTGACTTTTTCACCCACCCCATTTTTGACTAACCACATGGCTGACATTGGCATTATCCCTAAAGTAACATCATATTTCCAGAATTATCACACTGGTTGTCCCACATGCCTGACATTGGCATTACCCCTGAAGTAACATCATATTTCCAGAATTATCATACTGGTTGTCACTTCTATGTAAAAACAGGTTTCACAACCACTACAAAAGTACCCTTATCCAAGGAAGTATCTCAAGTTTCAATTTAAACCCCTTTGCTATTTTTCATGTTCATTATCAAACTTCCTTATGATCTACCACATTTACCTATGCTGCTCTATAGTGATAACACATTTATTTTCCATGGTAATCATGCACTTACCTTTCTGCAGCAAAATCTTAAAAGGGGCTTTCACACTAATAGTCTGGATAAACAACAAACGTCTGTTTCTTAATACATCAAAACCAAAAGTTATGCTCTGTGGCAGAAACCAAAAACTAAGTAAGATCTAGACAACTTTTCATACTAAGTACTTTAAAAACCAGCCTATTGACAATTTATCGCATTTGAAATACCTTGGACTGTTACTTGACCCATTCCTCAACTTTTGCTTCCATATAGAAAAAACAAAGAGCAAAATGAACTGCTTTTATTCTTAGGAAAACATTTTTTTTCTCTATTATGTAACAAAATCAACCGCAGGCAAACGAGTCTTACTCTTACAATTGGAACATGGCCTTAACCTGATTGCTGACCTGCCCCCCCCCCCAAAAAAAAAATATCCATTCGAATAAAACAAGCCACACATTTACTGGTCAAATAAAGAAATTGCCTCCTTCTAGTTTCTGAAACTATTTAAACTCTGCCCAGCAGTGTCTCTCCTTTAACAACAAAACCACTGCTGTCTACTATCTGCACTGTGAAGTCAGTCCACTACTGGACACACCCATGACCAAACTATACTACAACAACCACAGCTTCTCTACCCTTCCTAGCAAACAATGACCATCACTCCTTCCCTATCTGAAAAACATCATACGCAGTCCTTTACTGACAGACAAAAGCCTGTTATATTGAGAAGGTCCAATGTACCTCTCCTTAGCTCCTTAGTCTAAACATATTAGTTAATTTACCTGTTTTGTCTACTTCCTCTTTTAATTTATTGACCTCCTAAAGATGACTTATCTCTGCAGAACACTTGCTGCCTCAGTCTTCAAAGGGAAAGCATGATGCACTCCCACCGCTATCATCTCAATTCCTTCTTCCTAATCTCACTTGCAAATAAATACATAACTAGGCTGTTTATTACATACTATGGTATACAGCATTTTGCTCGGATTTGCATAATACCACTGCTGTATAATTACATCCATTAATCTTTTTTGCACCTATATGTTCTGTTGCTTGCATGCTCCAGGTCTGAGGCTGAGTGAGTGCAGATCAGTGCTCTAATGTGGTTAACAAATTCAAATGAATACTTTAATTAATATGTTAATTAATTAAATTAAATACATACTGAATGTATTCTGCAAACCAGATCAAGTGTTGTCTTGATTGTTTTTCAACTGATAACTTTAAAAATGGGATACTTTCCACATCTATATGTGCAGGATTATTTCCAGTTTTGGAAGGCATATTATGACAGAGATGAGGAAAGGAATATTTTGTGGTAACCATGAAATAAGACTAAACAAGCATTATATGACACAGAAATGACAAAATGAAAATGTTGCACCGTGAACGTGACAGAGGAAGAAAGAAAACAATACATTGTGTATAGAAAGTTTAGTATGGAGAAAGCTGAACAGAGTCTGCACATCTATTGTGAGGTCATCCAGGAGGAACATAGTACATTCTGAAGCACAATTAACAATTTTGCTTAAAGGAAAACCTTGCTGTAATGAAAACTTTGATGAAAATAAATATAGACTGATAATTCTAGAGAGAGCACACTCAGAGACTGTACTGTCTGTACTGGGGTTTCTTCTCAGCATGCCTTTCCTGGAAGGATAGTAAAAGGAAATGAAGACTTATAACTAACTCCTCATCTTGGCAATACCAGATAAAATCACAATCAGTAGAGTTTCCCTGACTTTCTTTGTCTTGTTTCTAATATCTTTGTAATACAAAGTGCTTACATAAACTATTGTAATGTGTCTTGTATGACATCAGTAACTCATGAATAAACAAAAATTTCAGTTGCTATATGAAAGATGATAGTTTTTTTTTTTTTTTTTTGTAGAAAAGTGGCTTGATACCCTGCAGTTTATCCAACATGTATCTGTCTTAAACATTCTGTAATTAAGATTTGGACTTCACTCGCATGCCTTTATTTGTGAGAAACAGATGGGTTTTACTAAGCTTATAGGATCATGCGCTCAATAGAAATACAAGGCAATTAAATAACAAAACCATTTACACCTTTCCAAAACCCACTGTCATGCTACAACTCTTCTTCTTAAGAAGGGCAAAACAGGTCAGTCCTAGAGTAAATTTATGGGTAACCATCCAGGTTTTATTTGAAGGATGTTAGGGTGTCACTTTATTTAATTTGCAAATTAAGTTCATTTCAGTGGTGCGATAAGTGTTGGATAATACATTTATCTCTCTGGCATATTTTATTTATGATCTGTTTGAGATTTACGTCACTAGTTCTGGTATTGGTGGAGCTATTTAACTTTCAAGAATACAGGCGATCAATAAAGGTGAAGTCCTTAATTGCATGGAAAGCATATCATAAAGCAATATATAAAGTCTATAAGAAACTGAATGAAGGGATAGCACTTCATCCCTTCCCCTGGTATCACAGGGACTTTATGCCAATAATCTTCTAGGTTAGGCACATTCTGGGAATTTGCAGCTGCTTAACATGTTAGAAATCTATATCTCGAAGGGGGGCATTGTACTCAATAAGTGGTGTAAGCAAGGCACCATAAGCCAGGGTAATCATTTATTTTGTGTTGATTGATATGCCTTTAAATATTAGTTGCACTAAATAGAAGGATTTTCTGACTACTGCTGCCATGTGATACTCAAAGGAAAGGGAATTATCAACCCATATCAACCCAGGCACCAATAACCCTGAGCACATTATCATTTGGAATGGTAGTTGATATACTGTATGAGGAAGGAGAACATTGCTTACTAAATGAGGCAATGCTACACTTTTGCACATTTAATGTTAGCCCTTTTCCATATACTACTTGTTTATGAGGGTTGATTTTATTGTAATGAATGGTTATTAGGAAGATTTGACAATAACACCCTAGTTTGCCTTATCTGCAAACATAGTTAGCCAAAGTTTCTGATCCCCAGTCTGGAGATAAGAGAAGTAGATGCTGAAAACAGGGGTCCCAGTGCTAAGCCCTATGGTAGACCACTAGCTGTCTTCCTATTTGCTGAACAGGTGCCTGCCTCCTGAACTATATGGGTTCTGTCTTTCAGACAGTTGTCTATTTACTTCTCCATGTACAGATATGTTATTAAAATACTTAGCTTATTTATGATGACAGCATGGAGGGGGAGTCTCAAATACTTTTGCCAGAATCACATTAGCTGTGTGAACAAAATAGCCACTGTCAATAGCCAATGTGATTTGCTCAAATAAGTTAACTGAACTGTGCAGGCAGGATCTCTTTTTGACAAAGCAAAACTGATGTAGGTCTTACCTAATAAGATTTTTGATAACATCACTTATGAGTAATCTTTTGAAATGTCCAGACGTTCTTCAGTATATTCTGAAATACAAAAAGTGAATGGCTGAAAAAATAAAAACAGACTTGCATACACCAAGTCTAAGATGGCCATTTCTCAGAATATTCCCTTTTTTCTGAGGTATTTTCGGGGAGTGGCAGGCAAGCCCACACATCAAGTTTAAAGGAGAAGAGCAATGTTCAATATTCGCTCTTCTCCATTTTCGGCCTTTTTGTTTTCTGGTGTGTCGTCAACTGACGTTATAAGTGCCAGCATTTCAATAGAGAGCCTCCTTTATGAAGTCAGATATAGTGTGCTCTGTGACTTCATAAATCATAATAATCAGACTAATTGCTCTATAGTTTCGCAGGTCATTGATAAGGCCATCCTTGTTCTAGGGCACCACCACTGTAGCTTATCAAACTTTGGGGTGACACATCCTGTTGCTATGCTCAAGCTAAACAGTTTAAGGGGGACCAATACAACTTGTTTGGTGCTATTTATCTGGCATTTAGATAAATCATTAGGTTTTGAGGAAGTAGTATTTTGGGTCTTTTAGAGAATCTTCAGTAATTTTGCCTTTGTATTTTTAAGAGATGTATGAGTGGGTGGTGCCATTTTGGATAAACTCAGAATACTCCTGGTTGTTGTTTTTTTTTTTTTTTTTTTTTTTGGTTTTCTGATTAACTAAGAAGAGTATGATTGTGGTTGATAATGTATTTGTAGCTACAAATGTGATTTGTAAATCTAAATGTAATGTAAATCTTTTGTTCCATGTTGTAGGCTTCTGGCTTTTGTTTTTATTACTCTTCTTTCTCAAATCATTAGGTTTACTTCAGTGGATATTGTTTTGATGGGCTATAAAACTGCTTTATTTTATTGTGTGTTGAAATCTAGTGTTTTATGAGTTATCTTGTTTCTTGAAACTAAGATCTTACATTGTGAAAAAAACTGTATATGTGTGTGACACACACACACACACACATATATATATATATATATATATATATATATATATATATATATATATATATATATATATATATATATATATTTGCTAAGGGGTGAGATTGCAATAGGTCTATAATACTTTCTGCTGTTCCCCAGTTAAGAAACCCAAATAGATAAATAAAATACATTGCGCACTTTTGTACACTTGAATTTTTTTTTTTAATGGAACGATGTGTCATCTGTGTTACGATGGCCTCACATCTAGGGAAGATAGAAGCTAAAATGCATTTTAAGTAGCCAACAGGGTGTGATGGATATTTAGCTAAGGTTGAACCTCAACATAATTAAAACAGCAGTAAGCAAATGATGTGAAGGAAAGCACATATGGAAGCATACTTTTTTGTAAGGTGTTCAGATTTTTGAATCATATTTTTGGTCAGTTCTTCATAAAATGTGTTTTTCTGGAAAGTCAGTGATAACTTAAGTCCCTAAATACTAACTGCCACTTAAATTTAGGCTTCATACCTTTAAGAAAATGCATGGTAATTCAAAATGTGTTATTCTAGCAACTTTCTAAGTTTATAAGAGCAATATTTAAAAATTGCCCCTATTTTTGGGTGTTTGTCCACCCCCCATTAATTTTTGCTTTGCTCCAAATTCTTGCTCTAAGTAGGTAAGAGGTAAGTATGGAAGATCTTTGACAGCAATCAGGCAGCAGACAAGATCTGTGCCTTGTCATTTTAAGCATTATACTTAGCAGCTTGAGCCATTCAGTGATGATTCTTGTGTTTTTAAAAGAGAAATATCATGCCATGATGCTATTCCTGCATAGGTCCAATTATTATATGAGTTAATAGAAGTAATAAATCACTAGTCTTAGTGCACTTATGTGTTTGTTATTCTAAAACTATTCATTAGTCTTAACGTTTATAAGGAATTGAACCAAAATGGGAGAAAGGTGCCATCCTGGTATTAGACTTTGTGTTAAGTAGGCATATTCTGTACTTGACATTGACTGCTATCTCATGTGATATTTATTTTCAGTAGGGTTTGTATAGGTACTACACTTATGATTAGATTTTTGGTTAAAAGAGCAGTTGATGAAGAATGAAAGGGTGGAGTTTACCATAAAACATGTCATCACTGAGCAACTTACTGACTGTAGGTCTGCCTGTAACTTGGTAGACAATATAAGGGTGATATATAGAAAAGACATTATTCAATGGAACATAGGTAGGTTCAAGGGTAAGTAATAGCCTAGCTCCCCCTAAGGGCCATTTTAAACCTAGCCAGTTTCCCTTTTTGTACTTGAAATAACCTACCCATTTGGGATTATATTTGCCTTACCCATCCCATGGTTGATAATTATATACAAGCCCTAAAGAGAATAAATGGGACCATACCATAGATAATTTGAAGTGTCCACCCCATGCAAGGGGGAAAAAGCATTTAGGATCTGTCGATGTCCATTAGTAGTACAGGGGGCAGTCCTGGGGTAAATTTTCTGTTTCCCAGCCATAGACCTAAGTTGTGTTTGGACAGGGATGAGTTTCATGTAGATGGGGAGTCTTTCTACAGCAGCAGTATCCTCTGCGAGATATGACTGTCCCTCTAAACTATTCTGTTGATGTGGCAGAAGAAGTTTAGATCCCTAGACTGAGTATTTCTGATGCCATTTGACTTGCTAATATGGAGTAAATGCACCAGTATTGAGTCCAGTGTAAACTATGCATTTTCTATGCTTCATATTCACCAGGTAAAAATTAGCAGGACATTCATGTGGATCAGTGGTTAAGGATAATAAGTCCTGATACATAAATGGAATGAACATCTCGATCCTAAGATCATGATATCAATGTTAAGGTTCTGTAAATTCTCAGCATGGGAGTATGTGAAGTTCTTAATGTTAACATAGATGTCAGAATGGTGTGATATATGAACAGTATTAAGGAAACACACTGCTAAAACATGGCTGTTAAAAGAAATGGCACTGAAATAAAGGTGAAGTAAAACAGGACAGTATTTAAATGCCAGTGAACTTCTCTCTCGCTTTTTTAATTCTGCCTTGTAATTTTATTAACGCCATTGTATAGAGAGGTTAGGAATTCATAGGATCATAGGATGTTAATAGGCTAATGGCCCTACTGCCCTTACAAACCTAGCCAAGTTCTACCCTTATTTTCACGATGAGCACCAATTGCCCCTGTCCAAGAGGTACACAGGTTGACCCCCTGGGTTGAATTTATGCTTACACATCCAGTCATCCAGATTGCATTTAAAGAGGGCCAATGAGGTGCTCTGTTTGAGATGAAGTGGGAGTCTGTTCCAAAGGTGCAGTAACGTCTGGGAGACAAATCTGTCTGTCCAGCAGGTTCTATTAATGTCACATACCAGGTTAAGGTCTTTAGAGTGAGTAACCCATGTACCGTTTTATTTATGAATATGTAACACTGCCAGTAAAGCAGGGTCAGAGACTGCTTTGTATGCAAGGCAGAGACCACCTCTGAGTAGCCTGTATGAAACAGAATAAATTGACAGTAATTTCAGATGATCCACATAGGGCAGATGTTGAAGACCTTGAATTTTCCTTGTGAGGAACCTTTGTGGTCTCTCCAATTGCTGTAGATTCTTGGAAAGGTACATGCCAAACATTTGAGTGCATAGGTAAACATTAAAGAAGGCATACTGATTGTGAAAAAGAGGTAAAAGCATGATACAGCCAATAAAAAGGTACAAGATAAACTAATACTAGCTACTCTGGATTACTGACTGGACACATTTTCCATAGTGGTAAATGTGAGATGCCATCAAAATAATATACCATATTTGTGTCATTTGAGAAGGAATATTTTGATGAACATATTTTGTAAATATGTCGATAGTGGTTTTCTAATAAATAAAGCTTGTTTATTCAGAAAGAAAAAATATATTATGAAGGCTGTCCTCTTAGACTGAACAAAAGCTGCCCTATTTTAGGTTCAAATGTTATCAGGCTGCAGAGTATTACAAGGCTAGTTAATAACCAGAGGTCAAAATAAAACCGTGCACTTTATGTCTGGGAGATAAAAACCTTAACCATTATGCTAAACCCTCTTTCTTTTTTTAACATTTTCATAGGTGCACATAGCAGTACAGATTGCACTGTCCCTCTTTTTTAGCTAACTTTATGTCTCTGATGTAGTTCCTAGCACTGTCCTGCAAAGAGAACATGAGAAATACTATACAAAATAAATAAATAAATAAATAAATGGTTGTACACTTCTGCAGTAGAAATTTTCCTATTTATATTTCATGTTTTGATTCAGTTGCCACACATTTGCATGTTGTCATGAACAGATGAGTAATATAACATTCCTACAGCATTTTAACACAACCTAACCTGAATAAACTAAGTGTACATAGTTTTGTTTTAGATCAGAAAATACAAGGAGCAAATGAGGGAACATATTAGCTCTTCATCTTCAAACACCATCACTCATTCTCCCCAGACTTACATTCCTCAGTGATTACTAAGGTTTATTTTAACTAGGCCCATTAAATCAACCTATGAGAGATGGCACAATCATGGAGAGGTTAAGATCTCTGTCTCACTGCTCCAGAATTAATTCCTGACCTCTGATCATTGTCTGGATGAAGCTTGCATATTCTGCCCATCTCTGTGTATATTTTGTCTACTTTCTCCAGTTTCTCCACAAAAAAATGTTGGTTTATTGCTTACTTTTATATATATATATATATATATATATATATATATATATATATATATATATATATATGTGTGTGTGTGTGTGTATGAGAGAGATCAATGTATAGATATATATGCAAATCTATATGAATATAGATAGATAGATAGATAGATAGATAGATAGATAGATAGATAGATAGATAGATAGATAGATATCAAGGACATGGCTGAAAAGGGTTCGCATACCATTTATCAAATGACTAAACTAAAATTAAAATATGCAGGTCTTTACTTAAACTACACACAAAGCTCTCCACATATAAAATGATTAGTGAGTGTCTTAATACCTCTAACAGAACTTAAGCTGTGGTACTAACCCATTCATCTCCAATGTTTTTTAGTTTTTCTGGTTAGCACTTCAAAAGACCACATCAGAAACACAAAGTCAATTAGTACTAGCCACATGGAAACAGATAAAAACTGAAATATCAAGTCCATTGATAAAAAACAAACCAGAACTACTGGTAAATCCCACGTGATTTGTGAAACTATGATTAGAGGCAGCAATTTTGCATTCACATGACTGGTTAAGGAGATAATCTTTGTGTCTGCATTGATGGAGCTAAAATTAGGGGCATCCCTAAATCTGTTAATGACATCAAGAGTTGTTATAATAAGTTTGGCTTTGCAATCTGGCACATCAGAAACAATTTGATTGTACACACCTCTCTCCAGATGCCACAGAGGGATATGGCTGAACTTGCAAATACCCTTACCCAGGCTGGGAAATCTTTTGCAGTTTTTGAGATCTTCATTAATTTAGGGTGGTAACTAATTGCATTGAGAATATTATTGATTTCAAATACTGACCTAGATTATGATTATAATCCAGGAGGGGTCAGCATCTCTCTGCTTGAGATGAAATGTATATGGCCCAGATTTGCTTTCAGGGGATCAACTACTCTTGTCTAAATGGGTTAGGATAAAGTACACACTATTTTTTTCTCTTATATTACTTCTTATGCAGCATTAAATTTATAGACAGTACAAAATAAAACTAACAATTAATAATAACGTGGGAGTTGGGCTACCATTGCCTACAACCTTAAAAAATCAGTAGAGAGTATTACCTTGCTTTTGAGATTTTGATGGAAAATTGGCATTTATGACAGAAATGTAACTAAGTGACTCATCTTACATTCAAAAAATACCTGGTTACCAATTTTTCCACTCAGCAGTCTAGTTCACTGACAAATGAGGTGGTGTGTCTATTTTCTTTTGTCAATCCTTCAAAAAAGTATGAGTTATAGAAACAAATTCTAGCCATGGGGGATCCACACCAAGCTTGCAACAAACAGCATAACCAATAATTTGTATAGCACGTGAAACCTAATTTAAAATCATATCATCCTTGATGATTAGTGCTCTTTGGGTTCACCTTATGTCAATCAGCTGGGACTTTCATGTTAGACCTCCCCTTACAACCTACTGGTGGAAATTTCAGAGCCTCCCCTACACTTCAAGTGACTACAGTTATAGAATTAGCCCTCTGAAGCATAAATGCAGTGGAAAGATTCTGCAAAAAGTTGGAAAGATGGTACCGAATGACGTTTGATGACCTTTATTAAACTTCTATAACGTGGCTTTGATAACCAATATTATTAATTACAACTGAACGTAGTACAGCTGATTTTGTTCACACCATAAACATCCTTGTAATGTTAATCAGGACAGTGTGACTTTACTCATCCTGACTCAGTAAGTAGCGTCCATACCTCTACTCACTTACTTTATTTATGATGCAGCATCCCACAACTCACTTCATATACCATTTAATGAATTACACATCCCACCAAGTCCTTTACTTATGAAGAACTGTCCAGCAACTCACTTCATATACCATTTATTGAATTACACATCCCACCAAGTCCTTTACTTATGAAGCAACGTCCAACAACTCACTTCATACACCATTTACTGAATTACCTCTCCAGCCAAATAAGCAGTGTCCTTACCTCTGCTCACTTATATTTACCACTTATTGCCTCCAACTGCTCACTTTCCTTTCCCAATTTATTGAAATGAACATCTAAACACCAGAGGGGGAACATAAGAGGGCAAGCCTGTCTCTCTTTTTGCCCACCACTCTGACAAGGCTGTTCCCCCTCTCTCTTACCAAACATCCAACCTAACCATCCCTCAAAAGGCATAAAGCCAGTTTGTGATTCGGTGTATGGCATCCTCTCTATCCAAACTGGATTCATGTCATCACCTCCCACAGCCCTATCCCATAAACAGCCCAATTAGCAAATTGCCTAAACAGCTAAAATTAAACCTTGATCCCTCTACAATGCTAAAGTGACAACCATAACCTCATAACCTAACATAACCTCTGTATAATGGGTAAATTCTTGCTTAGCTAACTACCAATAGTAGCCTCTCCATGATTCCCCGATCAGTACCTACCAAATGCACCACCAAAATCTAAACCCAATGCCAGGGAAAAACCCCACAAGGACAATATACCACCAAAACTCTAAGAAGCCCACTGTCACTCGAAACTAAACAAGGTCAACGACTTGCCATCAAGTCTAACGGCAGCCCCTTTTCCTGCCCAGTGGATATACTAATAACCACCATTATATTTCCTTTTTTATTAGATCCATAGCCCAATGGGTGGTCACAGTGGTGCAGTGGTTAATGTTTCAACCTCACAGCAAGAAGTGCTCCAGTTCGATCTTCAGCTGGGGTGCCTTCTGTGCAGCGTCTGCATGTCCTCCCTCTGGTCATGTGGGTTTCCTCCAGGTGCCCTGGTTTCCTCCCACATCCCAAAGACATGCTGTAGGTGGATTGGAGACTCTAAACTGGCCCTAGGCATGAGCGCATGCATGTGTGTGCCTTCTGTGGAAGGTTGGGTGCCTGGCTGTCAACTCGAAACCCGTAAAGCTCCACTGCCAATCATGAGTGAACAGATGATCCACTGTGGTGACCCCTAACCAGGAAAAGCCAAAAGAAGAAGAAGATTGGATCCATAGCCTGGTAATCCTACCATCAAACCCACTATCCCTTATAAGGCAAGAAAGCCATTGTCAACCAAAAACCACCTTGTAAATGGCATCAATACATCCATGGAGTAATAACCATACAAGCTGTAGGTGAATGACCCTCCAGATACCAACATCAACCCTTGCCACCAACTTACGTTGATGTGCCACAATCTTCACCCTATCACTTATACCCTTCCAGCATAAGTCCCTTCCAAATTTTTGTAAATTACCATACCCTGTCACCATGAAACACACCTCACTTATAAAAGCAGCCCTAGAGCCCTGCAATACACATGTAATACTACTAATGCAACCTGATACCTCAGCTAACAGCATCATCAAACCATACCACTATAATATCAACAAGTGAACATGAACCCTATTCCTCCCAAACTCCCTCTGCTTAAACTAGGATGCCTGCCAAATTGACTAATTCAAAATTACAAGCTTCCATTCCAAACCTTTCTATACTAAAGACGGGAAATGACAGGTTACAAGATCCCCACCCTTGCCCCAAAGCTCACTTAACTAACCATTAACCCAACCCCCTTCAGCAGTTGCAACTCTATCCCACCTATGTTCAACCCCAAAATCCCCTTAATGTAAACTAAACACCTGTTTTACCATGCTCCTAACTTACCTCAAGCACACCTGTCACCACAGTAATCCTAGACCACATGACTCTTATTTGCTTAAATGAGCCTTGAAATCATTTTATTACCTGCGACCTCAATGCTTTCCCCCAATGTCCAGAAACCCCAACAGCAGCATAAGCAAAGGAGTGATTGGTAGTGCATATATGTGTTATTATGGATTCAATTTTGCAAATGCATTAGACCCAAAGCAGAACCTGGCCTTGGCTTCCTGGTAAATTTTAGAGACTGTTGCTCAGTTTGCATCCCCCACTCAGACCTCTTTGCGCACTGCTCTAGCGACCGGGACATTAACTGCAATAGGCACCATCACCTTTCAAACCCACTTCCTGGCCGTCCTTCTCTGCTGCCCCATCTGTAACCTCATTTCCTGCAGCTCCAGCAATTGAAAACCTCTTTGTAGTAACCTCCATCACCTAAGAAAACCACATCCCTTCAGGCCACCAGATGATACAACTTCCGCACGGATCATGAGTGGCTGCCTTACTTAGCACTCCGAAATCTAAAACACCCAGCATAACACAACCATCTGCAAAGAAAGAGAAAAATGTAAATAATCTGAAATACAAACACATTTGAAAACAACCTGCCCCCCCAGTACCCTCAGTATAAAATATAGGAACAAGTAAAGTGCAATCACTTCTGATACTCTCAAAACCTCCATCAATAAAACTATGGCCCTCCACTACAAAATGCACCCATGGAAAATTATTATTATTTTTTTTAATCTCAATACTCACTTCCTCCCCACTCAGCAGCAATATTCTGATCACTTTGGAAAATATGATTCAGTGAGCTGCCACGAGCAGTGATAATAACTTGAGAACACGTTAGCACAAAGTGCAGTACCATCAAAAGGGTGCATATTAACACTTACCACTTTCGTGACCATATCAAGCCTAAAACCATTCCCTCTTGTGAGTGAAACCCTGTTAAGCAGGCACCTTAATCAGTATGGCAATCTCCCAATGTATGCCTACCCCTTACCACCTGCATTAAGCTAGCTGACCAATCTGGGGACTCTGTAGCCAACATCCAACCATAAAAGGTCACTCAAACTGCTGTCATTATAAACCACCAATATCTGTATTTAACTATTGCTGCCACTAAATTAACTTAGTATATACCACATTTGATCACAGTACAGCATTCCAATTTGCTTTACACAAATGCACATTAGTCCTGTTAAGATATACTGATGACTATTTAACTTTATCATCTCAGCAGATTCAGACATTTTTTAACTACCGACAGCCCCATCCTACTCCTGTGTCAAAACTTAACAGCAATAATAATGAACGAAGTGACATTTTAAAAATGATTTCACATCCACAAGCATCAGCCAAAGTATTCCTGCTTAATACACACACCCGCACACACTCCTGCACCTTAGCCCTGCAGAACTGATTACACTGTTAAAGATGGGTGTAGTCTACTACATGAGATCGCTGGTGTCAGACTAACAGCATAGGCTGAAAAGGTAAACTGCACTAATAAATTTGTACTTTCAGAATTTCTTCTATACCTACCCTTTAAGAAAGCTAGTTTTTATTTCACCAGGAGTGTCCGTCCCAACCCAGTTTCAATATCCACATTAAATTTACACGAAACTCTTGAGTAATCTAACCAAGAAATATAAATAAATAAAAACAATATAAATAAATGTCAGGAACATTTGCAGCAATATTTTAGAGCTCCAAAGATAACTACTAAACCACAAGTATTTGCTAAATCAGAATCTTGGCTTAAGGCCTTTGTATCCACTTTGAATCCAATGTGCCTTGGAACAATTTATGGAAAGCCCTACTCTGGCCAAATGTCAGAAAATTAGGCATTATTCATGCATGATGGTGCCATGTTTAAATAAATGAAAAATCAATCCCCATGTAGACCAAGTAGATAAACCTTATTATTATCTATACATATCGGTGCACAGAAATTTCTTAATGTGGAATGCAGTTTTATTAAAGCAGATTCAACATCTAGGCTATAATCCAGTAGTGAACAGGACACACAGTTGGTGAACAATTAATCCTTGGTGACTTACATATTCACTACAATCCAATTAGCTAGCATGGACCTCTGTGTACTCTGGGTTCACTTCAATTAATTATATTACACACTAGAACTGATAAATAGATTGATAATGGAAATGTAAAGGTTTAGATACTAACTAAAACCTTAAAAATGTTATAGCTTATAGTGCCCTTTGAAACCATCTGTGTGACCATCTGCGTACATAGCGAATGAAAGAAGCTTTATTCTGCTTTAGAGAAACTTAAATAATCCATAAATGCAACAGTCCCCAATGTAAATCAGCCATATATATATATATATATATATATATATATATATATATATATATATATATATATACATATATATGGGTCTACCTGACAACACTGATGCGCTAAAACACCAACAACAAAATCACCAACACCACAAAACCATAAGTTCAGAAACACGAAACGTCACATACCCGACAAACCACAATCCCAACACTCAACAAACAAAACAAATCCCCTGTCCAAAAAGCACACACACAACACAAGCACACCAAAAACCTTACAAACCTACACTGAACCTTACATACACAACTATCTATGCACTAACCTTAACCCAAATCCTAACCCTAAGGTCTGTCACTATCGCATACTCACCTTACCCGTGCCCTAACCCTAACTCACTTAACCCACCCCTAACCCTACAGACCATCGCTATCGCACAGTTGCTTTACCCGCACCCTAACCCTGACATCCATCACTACCGCATACTTACCCACGAGCGCTCATTTGACATGTCGGTGTTCTCAGCATCCGGATTCTCAACTGCCGGTTATCTTCGTTGTGGATCTTCCTGTGTCGGTCTTCTCATCGTCAGCGTTCAAGCGGGCGCTATCAGCTATATATATATATATATATATATATATATATATATATATATATATATATAGTACAGCAGTTAGTTTAATGCTTTTACCTTGAATGGGACTTCATCAGATCTCTGCAGGCTATAACCGTTATGGCAGATGATGTCCCAAAACCTTAACCAGCATGCTAACTGACCAAAATGTTTGTTCTTCTTTCGGCTTTTCCCGGTTAGGGGTCGCCACAGCGGAACTCCGGTCCACTAATGATTGCAGTAGATTTTTTACGGGTGCCCAGGGGGCCACTCAACCATGGGGAGGACATGCAGACACTACACAGAAGGCCCTCCAGCCGAGAATCGAATGGGAGAACCTCTTGCTGTGAGACAACAATGCTACCGCTGCACCACCGCGGCTTGCTAACTGACCAAAATATGAGATCAAATTCAGCCACTCTAACTCAAACCCCAGTCATGCCATGAGCATGCACAAATAGGCAGAATGTGTGGGCACCTTAAACCCGTGAAGATGCTCCAACACACCCAATGCCACCCCCAAACTATGAAAGCACAGTCTGATCCTCCAGAGAAAATTCAGACAGCATCATGGCTGACTCATCCTGCTTACCACTAACCTGTTAACCTTACAGACATGGTCATGAAAGGAGCAACCTGTAAAGTCAATTATAATAATAATTACAAGCTGTCCTCAGTGTTATCACCAGAGCATCATTAATCTACATTTGTCTTCACTATTAAAGCCGCTGACCGGGATCACACACATGAGCGCATCTCTTAGTCACAGGCAAAATGCAAGCTCCAAAGGACAAGCATAATCCCCGTAGTGTTGTTTCAGTCTGAACTCAAATAGCATAGTATTTGTCAGCTTACCCTCTCTTTCTGAACTGTCTATACATCCTGTAAAAGAAAACCATCACGTGTCTTGCTTCCTGACAGTACTGCATCACCGGATACCTGCCCAAATGCCTCAAGCAACCACAACATGGGAAAATCTGCAGCAATAACCGGACATCCTACAACATATGCTCTGCCAAAACCTTCCCCGGTTCTAACAATGCCTCATCAAGCAAGGCGCCATGATAGTTAACCTAAAATGTCAATCCAAACATATTTCACTTTAATCTAAACAAGCTTACCCTAGTTATAACCCTAAATACAATGTAAGTGTGCTGATTTCAAGCAGGAACAGGCAGAATTGAAATGTAGATCTAACATCCATTGCTCTACTGTGCATGCAAGATGAAGAACCAGTACTCATGGGCACCTAGTGGTCTGCAAAAACATCTGCACATATACGAAACAGAAACAGCGACCAGCTAGATGAAACAACTTTCAACAACTTGGACAAGTATCTCCATCTTGAGAACAACAACAGAACTTCTTAGCCATTATAGCGGAACAAACAGATGGTCTTAACTCAACTAAAATACACCTCAGCCTCAGGAACTGCCAATAGTAACACCATCACCACTGAAATAACTATGGTAAAAAAAAACACACACACACAAAGGGGTTAACAAGGGAACACTGTCTAACCAGCATTGCAATGAATAAACTAACGTCACCACAAGAACCTCTACCTAACCAGTGCTATAGTACGACTAGCAATACCTGCTCCAGCCCCCAACAGACTCAAACTAGGATGTCCCCCATTTGAACCTGAGAAGCCTGAACTCCCTCCACAAATTGGATGAACAGCAGAAATGAAACCATGTACCCTGTGCCTCAAGCTTAAAAAAAAAAACCTTAGTAACTTAATTTAAATATACCTACCCTACGCCCCTTACTACTCACCTCCTAATGCACACCACCAGCAAACCAAGGCCTACCTGACCAAAGTACCCACAGGTCATCAAGGACATGAGCCCGCAGCATGGTAAGTTCATGCCAAAATGTGTTTCCTTACATAGCTGGTCTTGCCTAAGCCCCTTAAGCCCCTCCCCACTCCTTACCTCATTTCCTCCCAATCAACCCTCCTTCCATTTAACCCTTTCATCCCTCACCCTCTTACCTCTCACTAATATTGTCTAGCCCCCTACTGAAGATGTCCCTGCACAAATTGGTTTGTGGTCAAACCTCATTTCATACATATTAATAAAATAAATAATAAATAAATACATAATTCAGTAACGCAAAGCTTCATTTTAGATAAAAAATTCCATTGAGGTAGGTAACGATAGTATTGCCTTCTACAACCACATTAAAAAGCAGAGAGGAAAAACAAGAATACAGTGTGCTTAACTAAAATGACATTACCATGACAGAGATAACAGTTATACCTAACGTATTTCCATACAGATATGGAGCAACATCAGACCACAAGGCAAAATCCCAGCCTCTGTTCCTTCCTGCAGCATGATCCTACCCCAAATTACATTCACAGTGGTTACCTCTGTTTTTGGTAAGGTCAGTAACATCAGTTCCATGGAACAGATGACATATAAGGAAACCTAATTAGTACAATCAAAACTAGCCCAACAAACCCCTGTTGCACCTTCATAATCGAACTTCAAAAAGCAGCTATGTCCCTTATATTTGGTGGGACATTCTTTTGGTCATAGTCTTCAAGAGAGCCCTTTCTGAAGATCCCAGTAATTAGGCACTGATAAACCTCGCAAGTATATTGCAAGACAATGGAGAGGAGTGTCATTACGCATATGCAGACAGACATGCGAAATCTGCTTCTCTGTGATCTAACACACAGTACTTCTTTTCAATAGCTGATCTTGTAAATTAACCTTATCAGTTGTATATGTATGTGACTGCTGCACTGGACATAGGTTTATTTGTCTGTAGTTTATCTCAATCTGAATAAAGCATTCAACTGTATACTTCATGATATAATCATATATGAACTCAGGGATCTGTATATAAGTGAAGTGATACTAATTTGGTTCCTCAGTTGGCTACATGGCCATTCACAAAAATTAAGAACAGAAGCACTCCTGCTCTCAACTATCCCCAGTCACCATGTAGTCCCTCAAACCTCTGTCATGGTGCCAGTGCCTTTTGGTATTTTTTTTTATCAGAAGTCAAAACAAGCTCCAGTATCTGTCTCACATTATATGCAGATGATTGCAGACTTTGAGAACTGTTCTTTAAACTTATTGATTCCATCTTCAAACAGTACTTAGCAAAGTACATGAATAGTGCAGGAGAAGTGACCTTACCTTCAATGCAAAAAAATAAATACAAATTCAAACTAGGCAATTTCCATTAAATTTAAGCACATGAGCAACATCTAACATTTGACAAGTTACTTACAAACACTGGAGTCCTAGAATAAGATGGCCTTTCATGTTATGCCCATATAACTGCTGCCATATGCAAAGCATAGATAATTGCTCACCTGACCTTTGGGAGGCTGAGAGCCATGCCAGAGACATCAACTGCCCCACTTGATACACCTTTTTTCAGACCACATTTCTGGAATAGTGTTCCCTACTCTGTAACATACTCTCACACCATATGTACAGCTGAAGGAGACAGAAAGGTTCATCACAAAGACAAATGATGGGTCGCAAGGCTTTCCTTATGCTGAAAGATTAGAGTTTTAGAAGATTCTTATGCCTGAGCTACAGACACTTAGAAGACCCATTACTATATGAAACCCTTTGCTTAGAATCCAACCCCCCCACCCATACGATCTGAAGATAAGACAGCACTCAGCCTCTATTTAAATCAATATAAAGCATACTGAGAAACCTGATAGTTGTCTGTCTTGATCATGTTCAAGTCTCTGCATACCATCTCAATTAAACTAAGCCTATCAAATGTTTACCTTCAATAAGGAAATGGGTAACTAAGAGGGCATCTGCAAGTTCCAACATGGGATTTATTGCATCAAAACCATTGATGGCTGTTAGAACAATATGTATTAATGTGTATATTAGTGCTTTTAAAAGCCCAAAAGGGTTAACACATTTATTCTATTTCATACTGCATAAATCCATATAAACTGCAAATGCTTTCTGACCTTGTATTTTGTCAGCACAGCTGAAATCTTCCTTATGCCTTTGGAAATTTACTGAGAAGCAGATGATTTTCTGCTGGGTTAGGAAAATAATGAATAGAACAATACCATTTCTATAATGTTATTAAACTTAGACAATTAGCTCTGTTTGTGCTATGAGAACATACACAGCTGCAGGAAGGATAGATAAGTAGAACAAAGACTGCTTGAAGAATATGAACTATAATCTGTGTTTGCTTTGTGCTTGAATTAGCAGAGTACCTTGAAATGTAACACAGCACTGTAGAAATAATTGTAACTAGCTAGTGGTCTCCAAGGCCATGTTATTTTTCAAAAAGTTTCTCACAAATCTAGTAATGTAATGTCATGTCAGCAGAAAATCATGAACCACATCTGCTGTGAAAAACAATATTGTAGGCTTGTATTTGATTACGTCAGCTTTAGAAGGCAATGTCTTGTAAAAGAGTATAAGAATGGCTTACTTCCTGTTACTAATCAGACAAACTCTGTGTTTTTGCATGTTTTTGTCTCCTTGCTGCAAGTAAATTAAAGTGCCTTAACTGAACCTTACGTGTATTGGTCTTTGAAGTTTTTCCCTTTGACAGATTGGTCCTTCGGACCGGAAACCTTCACTTCGCATCGGATCAGACAGGGCAGGTGGCTTGAAACTGTATGGGGAAGAAACCACATTGGTTCTTCTTATCTGAAAAGACCTCCGACTGAATTGTCATACAAAAGAGGCCAGCCACTTTCTGATCTGTGACTGAAGGACGGGTTTACCTCAAACCAGGTGATCAATCATGAAGGCTCAGGTAAGGTGAATTTACCTTCTCTTTTTCTGTTTTAGATCAGGGACTTGATTAGCATTGTTTTATCAGGAGATTTGTTTTGTACAGATCAGGGACAAAAAGATTGCTGTCTTGTCATAGATCAGGGAAACAGAATAGGTAGGCAGTCATTCTGGAGAGACTATAAAAAAACCCGTGGTACCATGTAAAAGATAAGCAGGGTTACATAACATTTTAAAGGTTAGAACAAAATGGGAAATAAGTGCATAAAAAGATCCCAAACTCCGCCGTTAACCGAAGACGCGAAATATATGCAATCACAGCATGCCGATAATGTTAAATACTACTCAAAATGGGTTAATAAATATGAATTTGAAGGTAAATTAGAAAAATCCTCACTTGTTAAACTTGTCAAACAGCTTAAAACTGATTCCAGAGGTCGGGTAAAAAAGCAACGTAAATTATGAATTCCTCAGGCACACAGGCGGATTGAGGAAGCAAACCGTAGGGAACAAAAGAGTAATAATTCAAAAGCAATGTTTTTAGATAAAGAGGACAATAACTTAGTAATAGCATCAGCCCCTCCACCTCCCTTACCAGAATATGAGGCAAGTGAACAAGTTAGTCCACCCCTACAATATCCTGCTATCACTGTAAGTAGAGACACTACAAAAGCAACACCGTTTGTTAGGGATCCCATGGAGACCAGGTCTCGAACACAGGCAGGAAACTCAAAAGGGGACATTGAGTTATATCAAATGGGTAGAAATTCACAATATACGAGTGAAGAAGAGATATGCCCACTCATAGAAGTACCTAATCCTCAGGCAGGACAAGAAGGACAGGACCCAACTCTCCTAGTGTACAGACTGTGGACATGGGAAGACATCTGGAAAGCCACAGAGGGAATTCCCCATCCAAAAGTTAATTTTAGAAAATTCTTAGAAGACTTACAAGGCATGAGGTTAAGTTATAACCTAAACGGAGAAGAAGTAGGAAAAAGTAGTCAGACAAATCGTGGGACCAGATTGGCACATGATCAGTGGCAACTGGAATCCCCATGACGCAGAACACAAACCCCTCCCACATAGCAGCGCAGAGCTAGACATCAGAGTGAAAGGTCTTACAGACCAAATCTCTGAGAAATGGAAGCCTAGGGCAGACTGGACTTGCATTAATCAATGCATCCAACAAGAAGGTGAAACTGTTGACAGACATTATGCTAGATTATTAGAGTGTTTTAATAACCATTGTGGAATGCAGGTTCCTGAAGATCAAACACATGATTCCCCATATGAACAGCAGTTAAAGAATGCATTTTTAAAAGGCAGTATTGCACCCATAAGCAGCTTTATCACAAAGCACATGGTAGATCATCGTACAAGCAGATTACAGTCATTGCTTGAATATGTTAGGCATGCTGAAAGGCATTTTAATAGCAAAAAGAAAAAGAAAGCCCAAGTATTTTCTGTAGAAGATGAAGCAGAGGTTTATGTAGTACAGTCCAGGAAAAAGGGCAAGAGAAATGCCCAGGGAAAGAAACAATCTCATCAATGATCAGAGGACTTTGAGGGACGAAAGAAAATGGGGGAGTGCTTTAAATGTGGTAAAAAGGGACACTTGGCAAGGGATTACAAGAAAAACAAGAAGGCAACCACGGAAGATAAGGAGGGTGAGGACTGACTATATGGTAGTCAGGAATCACTAGAAAGTGATAGTGGAGAAAGGACAAATGAGATTGTGATAGAGGGAGTAGAGAATGTGACAGAAGAAATAGAGGAAGTGCAAGAAGTTACAGATAGTGAAGAAAATGAAATATTGTATTTGGCTTTATTGAGCTTAGAGCTCTATTTAGCAGACGCAAAACCAGAAGTCACACTCCTGGTAGAAGGGAGGGAAGTCACATTTTTGTGTGACTCGGGGGGCCTCACGGACCCTGATACATCCCTCCAAACTGCCAGAGAACTCAGAGTCACCTGATTACATATTAGTGAAAGCAGCTAATGGACAGTTGTATCAAGAGCCCCTCTCCCATAACATCGTGATAACTGATCCTGTTTCAGGATTGACCCAGGAAAGCAAAATTGTTGTTTCTGCAAAATGCCCAGTAAACCTCTTGGGCAGAGACCTTATGCAGCTATTTGGTATAGCAGTAGTTCCAACTATGCAGGGTATGGAAGCACAGTGACAAATTGATACTTTTGCAGTGCGATCGGAGGGTGAAACATTTTATTGGTACAGCCAGGACTAGGTTACGACTGGTCCAGTAACCGAAGAGCTGATGAACATAGCCATCAGCAAGTTCCCCTCCCTTGACACTGATAAACAACATTTGTTGCACGGTACTCTGTATTATTGTAGCACACCAGGACCTGACAAGGAATATGAGCAAGAGTTATTTAGAAACCGTGCAAACAGGTTAGTATTACATAATCTGTACTGGGACATAGAAGGGAACAGTGTAATTAGCTGTTCATTGCCCCAGGAATTCTTTGCACTTTACAAATCTAATCGATTACCACATGTTAGCTTGACTAAGGACAAGAATGCAAAATGGGCAGACTTAGGAGAAAAAGTCATGAGATGGGAAAAACAGACAGAGTTAGAATTGTCAGAACAGGGAGTACAAAAGCAGAGGTTAAATTGGATAACACAGACACACCCAGCTGTACACTTGCAGTCTAGCGAGGACAGCTGATTAGCACTCTTATCAGAAGAGGAAGAAGATGCCTTACAGAGCATACCAGAAACTCTCTGGTCAACAGGCAAATCAGATGTAGGACTTATTCATACAGCAGGACCAGTTACTATCACACCAAAGTCAGCATTTAGACCACAAAAGAGACAATATCCCTTAAGAAAAGATTCAGAGGTAGGAATCAAACCTATAATAGCAGCTTTACTTAAGGAAGGAGTACTGGTGGAATCTCCTGATTCACCATGTAACACACCCTTATTTCCTGTTAGGAAAGCAAATAGAGAATGGTGTATGGTCTAAGACTTACAAGTTGTAAATGACGCAGTAATACCTAGAGCACCTATGGTGCCAGATCCACACACCCTGTTGAATGATTTAAAACCTCAACAGAAATATTTTTCTGTGGTAGATATCAGCAATGCGTTCTTTTCGATACCAATACACCCTGACAGCCAACATTGGTTTGCATTCATATTTCAGGGGAAAAGGTACACATACACGCTACTACACAGGGATATTGTGAAAGTCCGACAATATTCTCACAAGAGATGGCAAGCAACGTGGCAGGATTTACCCCACCGAGAGGCAGTCAGATTTTACTTTATGTTGATGACATCCTGCTGGCAGCCCCCACCCAGCAAGATTGCAAAGAAGATACCATAGCGTTATTACAATTTTTAGCCACTCAAGGACATAAAGTAAACAAAAATAAATTGCAGCTTTGGAGAAAGCAAGTTAAATACCTAGGATATGTAATATCCAAAGAGGGTAGAACATTAGATGAGGACAGAAAAATAGCGATTTTGCAAGCACCGAAACCCACTACCAAGAAGGAAATGATGTCCTTCCTGGGCATGACCAATTTTTGTCGGAGCTGGATTCCAAACTATGCCTTGGAATCTGCACCTCTGACTAACTTAATATATAAAAAGCCTATGGCAGCACAAGATTTATTACAATGGACACCAGAAGCAGAATCTGCTTTCTGCAAATTGAAACAGTTGATAGCATCCTCATTAGTTTTAGGATTACCAAACTATCATAAACGATTTTTCCAAACTGTAAATTGTAAGCAAGGTCATATGACATCAGTGTTAACACAACAGCATGGGGACAAGCAACGCCCCATTGCTTACTATTCATCACAACTGGACCCAGTGGCACGGTCTTTACCCCACTGTGTAGAAGCAGTAGTCGCAGCTGCAATGGCAGTACAGGCTTCGACCTCAGTAGTGTTGTTCCACCCTCTCACATTGAGAGTGCCTCATGCAGTCGCGATTATTTTACTGCAAGAAAAAGTAGCATATCTTTCTCCTGCTAGGCATCTTTCCTGTATGACTATATTGTTGAGCCAATCTCATATGACAATTGAACGATGCACGACTTTGAATCCATCTACGTTGCTTCCAACTCCTGCAGATGGCACACCGCACATCTGCCTGCAGGGGATTGAGCAAAAGACACTGCCTAGAAAAGATCTTACAGATGTTCCCTTGGATAATGCCGAGGTGACATACTACGTGGACAGCTCATGCAAAAGGGGTCCCACAGGACAGAACCTAGTAGGATATGCAGTAGTTTCTGATACTGAGATTATAGAAGCAAAATCTTTACCACACAATTTATCTGCACAGGCAGCAGAACTGATTGCCTTGACAAGGGCATGTACCTTAGCAAAGGGTAAATGTGTGAACATTTTTACTGATAGCCAGTACGCTTTTTCTACTGTACTTGTTTATGCGCAACAGTGGAAAAATCGAGGAATGATAACATCTACTGGCAAACTGATTAATCATGCACAGTTTATTTTAGATCTTTTAGAATCTATTCAGTTACCTCAGAAAGTAGCTATTTGTAAATGCATAGCTCATACCAAGCAGCAGGATAGAATTTCAAAAGGTAATGCGAGAGCCGATACAGCTGCAAAGCAGGCAGCTTCAGCTTCAGAAGATTTTAGACTTAGAAATGTTAAAAACAATGCAGACACTTACTACACAAGTTGAGAAACAGAGATGGATAAAACGAGGAGCAATTCTCGAGAAAGGGCTGTACATCTCCAAAGAGGGAAAACCGATATTGCCATCTAACTTGTTTAGATATGCAGCTTTGTTGAGCCATGGGCAGTGCCATGTCTCAACAGGGGGGATGATACAGTTAGTGAACCGGGTGTTCACAACATATGGATTCATAAACTACACTAAAAATATTTGTTCGTCATGTCACGTTTGTAATAAACATCATGCACAAGGGGCATTAAAGCCCAAGCAAGGGAGTTTCCCTACACCACCGTATCCGTTCCATACTATCTGTATGGATTTCATAGAACTGAACAAATGCAAAAATAAGAAGTATTGTCTTGTCATTGTAGATATGTTTTCCAAATGGGTGGAAGCTTTTCCGACCAAAATTCCAGACGCAGCTACTGTTGCAAAAACCCTTGTTAAAGAAATCATTCCTAGATTTTGCATACCGGAAAGGATCTACAGTGACAATGGCACACATTTTGTAAATCAAACCATACAACAGCTGAGCAGGTATTTTGGAATTTCTTTAAAAAATCATTGTGCGTACCACCCTCAATCTGCAGGATTGGTAGAGAGACACAATGGAACATTGAAGAATAAGTTAAGGAAGCTTGTAGAGGAAACGCATAGAAATTGGGTGTACTGTCTGCCCCTGGCACTGTTGAGCATGAGAACTCTTCCGAATGCAAAGAGATTGACTCCTTTTGAGAAGTTATTTGGATGAGCATATTATATACCTCAGTGGAAACCTCTCATGCCCGCAGACCAGGAAGCCGACTGTACACTTGCTGAGTATATGAGAAAATTGTTGAATTCTAAACATCTGTTGCAGTTAAATTCTGTTTCAGATAAAGAACAAACCAGACCATTGGAAGCAGCAGTAGTCCCAGGCACGTGGGTCTGGGTGAAGGTCATCAAAAAGAAGAACTGGACAACACCAAAGTGGGAAGGCCAATTCCAAGTGCTACTGTCAACACCCACCACAGTCAAGATTGTGGAGCAATCATCTTGGATTCACCTGACACACTGCAAGCTGGTGAAAAACGTTGAACTGGACAAAAATCTTGTTACTGTTACACAACAAGAATAAAAATGACAAAATCCAGAGCAAACAGGAATGCAGAACAACCACAGAAGTATTGCATGATCATCCTGTTAACTATACTGGTGACACTAATCTTTTTGTTGTGGCCTTTCCTTTTTCCAGCCACACAAGCTGAACTGAATAAACGTGATGCGTTACTCATAGACTGGCACCCAAACTTTAACACATACCAAGCAATTAAATATGTGTATGTTGAGACGTTTAATGTTTCGAATTGCTGGATCTGTACAGCTTTACCGACAGCATACGGGGGAATATTAATGACTGCAGTTCCCCTAGGGGTCAATGAGACCTGGGAAAACTTAATTTATGACACCACAACCATTAAATCACAAGATAAAATAGCATTGCACTTGTCTGTTCCACAGAAGGGAAATGTGTGTTTCTACAAAAATGGTACTGTTCAGGTGGGTTGGAGCAATTGCAATGTGACAGTTCCTTACAAATGTTACACTAAAGCAAATAATGCAGGTTCTTATTGTAATACAGACTATGATTCATTTCTTGAATTGATGCATAAAACAATTAATGAAGTACAACATAATGATGTTCTTTTTAAGCAACTGTCTATAATTGATAGGAAAATGTTTCATGCAGGGCAAGTATATGTTAATAGCAAGGTTACTACTAAGGTAGAGTATTGTTATTTTGTGTGTGGCAAAAAGGCATACAAATGGTTACCTGAGAACTGGTCCGGCAGTTGTTTTTTGGGTTACCTGGTTCCGGCCATACGACACACTGCAGTTTTGCCTTGAGATAGAATTCAAAATGCCCGAGAGGTCACCAAGAAACCTGTCAAGAAACCTGAGAATCCAGTGGGACAAATCGAGGTGGGCTGGATAAACCATCATTCCATGGGCGATAAACTGACACATATGGACTTGAGTGATACTGTTATATCGTGGGCAGGCATATTACCAGCATATGAAGCAGTGAAATTGATTTGGGAGCTGAGAAAACTGTCTAAACTCCTCAAAGTAATGAGCAATGCAACTTTTTCCACTCTCGAATTAGTAACTGATGAACTGAATGCTATGAGAACTGTAGTGCTTCAAAACCGCATGGCTCTTGACTTCACCCTAGTGGCGAGAGGTGGTATGTGCGCTTTAATCCAAGAAGAGTGCTGTTCATACATTCCTGACAACCAGTACGAGATAGACAACCATCTTGAGGTGATTCAGCAAGTGTCGACCATGACCAAACCAGGCCCAAACCCACTGACGGACTTTTTCCAAAAATGGTTTGAGGGGGTGGGGTACCATCCTAATGAACATTTTGATTGCCATTTGTGCAGGTATGCTCCTGTTGGGAGTATGTGTTTGTTGTGGCATCCCCTGCATGAACAGATTGATCAAAGATTTTATAGACATGTCAGTTTCTGAAACCTTATATCAAAGTACTGAGTTTGAAGAACTGTTAAAGACTGAAATGCTTTCATAAGTTAAACTGAATGACTCTCTTAACTGCAAATCCTTCGTGGAAGAGGTTAGGAGAAGAAACAAACTGTTTATACTTTTGAAAGTAGAATAAAAGTATTAATAGGGGGGAAATGTTAGAAAAATATGTATTGATGTGTATATTAGTGCTTTTAAAAGCCCAAAAGGGTTAACACATTTATTCTATTTCATACTGCATAAATCCATATAAACTGCGAATGCTTTCTGACCTTGTATTTTGTCAGCACAGCTGAAATCTTGCTTATGCCTTTGGAAATTTACTGAGAAGCAGATGATTTTCTGCTGGGTTAGGAAAATAATGAATAGAACAATACCATTTCTATAATGTTATTAAACTTAGACAATTAGCTCTGTTTGTGCTATGAGAACATACACAGCTGCAGGAAGGATAGATAAGTAGAACAAAGACTGCTTGAAGAATATGAACTATAATCTGTGTTTGCTTTGTGCTTGAATTAGCAGAGTACCTTGAAATGTAACATAGCACTGTAGAAATAATTGTAACTAGCTAGTGGTCTCCAAGGCCATGTTATTTTTCAAAAAGTTTCTCTCAAATCTAGTAATGTAATATCATGTCAGCAGAAAATCATGAACAACATCTGCTGTGAAAAACAATATTGTAGGCTTGTATTTGATTACGTCAGCTTTAGAAGGCAATGTCTTGTAAAACAGTATAAGAATGGCTTACTTCCTGTTACTAATCAGACAAACTCTGTGTTTTTGCATGTTTTTGTCTCCTTGCTGCAAGTAAATTAAAGTGCCTTAACTGAACCTTACGTGTATTGGTCTTTGAAGTTTTTTCCTTTGACAATGGCCATTAAAGATTCAGCATGCTCACCAGGCCTATGTAACTATAAACTATAAAGTGCAAGCTATCCCCTCCATCCATATTAGATTGTTGATTTCTTTTTAATATGTTTCTACAAAGTATGGTTTATGAATTTTTGCAGGACTTGTTTTGTAATGTACTTGTGGACTACAGAATTGCTAAGTTTAGCTTTAGTTTGCAATGTGACAAAATGCGGGGCATTGTCTGTACTCATACAAGGTTGCTAAGCCCTGGAACTCTTTACATGTATCCATCAGGTCTATACCCTCCCCTCCCTCCCATCTTTCAAAACCATTCTGAAAGGCTTCCCAGCTAATACCTGGTTCTGTTGTTGCTCAAATCCAGGATAAACTATATCCATAAATGTGAACAGATATTGTTTCATTCCTTATACTTTCTTACTCTACCTTCTTCACTTACTTCTTACTTTTATCAAATTTTCTTCCCTGAACTTCACATTAAATATACCAATAGCCTTTTTCCCCTCACTTCATATTACAATTGCTATTTGCATTAAACTAACTTACCTTTAATTTCTCTATAAACCTTCTAAAATTTCTTTGAATATTAAATGATTATCATATACCTTGTATCAATTTTTAACCAAAGTTTTATATTATGTCTAATTTGTTATAATTATTTAAACTGCAGATGTTTTGTTTTATTTTTGAACACTGTAAAATTATTGCTCTTAAAATGTTTAGTAATAATTTGGAGCTTTTCTTCTTGGGCCTCCGCTGACAATGGACTTCTACCTTATCAGACTTTGCCACTTATCAAATGTCAATAAATAAATAGATAAATAAATGTTAACTTTTAAAATTAGTAGATTAATTTCATAGTTGGGGAGATGAGGTGACTGGCAGGTAGACTTCATGATGAAGTACAGCTTCCAAGGTCATGATATAACATGAATAATACTTTTTTATGAGTTTTGCCCATGTTGCTTGCCAGTCATCAGCTCATCCTAACCAATCAACCAATTCATTCCCATCACAGGGGTAATAGTTAGCTGGGATCTTTCATGCAGCCATCGGGGTTTCTTCTTCCTTTTTTGCTTTTTTTTTTTTTTGTTTTCTGCTGGCCCTAACTCCCAACATGAACATGGTGAAAATCCAGAAGCTGTGTAATGAGCTGACTATTACCTCACTTCCACAAGGGACATACCCTCCAAGCTGACATGTCCCTTTGGGAAGCACAAGTAGTGATTTCTCCAGTTTCTGCTTGAGAAATTACAGCAACTTTTTGTGGCCATGAGTGTATGCAATCTTCCCCAATACCCAGGAGAGGCAAGCAGTTGATGTTCCTTCACTCCGTCCTGTTCATGTCTGACTTCTCCACTGACAGGGCTGCTAGTCAAACCTTAGTCATCTGAGTCCTAGTAAGGTCTCCATCCATCCCTCGGGTGATACAGACAGTCAATAATATTTTTACTTTTCACATAAACACCTTATTTATGCACATTAGGAAAGCATCTCTTTTTCTCTTGCAATTCAGCATTTTGAAGTTAAATGTATAAGTTGGGGATACAATGGCAGGACCCCAAAAGATGATATGAGGATGTTATCTCCTATGAAAATACATTTATTGGAAGTATCTCTAAACCTGTCAGTAAATATTTATTGCATTTATTTGTTTTAACTCAAAACTTGGCTGATAAGATATGTTTTGATCAGAAATATGGTAAAAATACTGGCTTTTTAAACTTATATTTTAGACAGGTGAATCCAGTAGACAGTATTTCATCTTCTGAGGAGTGAACACTCATTTCCACAAGGGACACACACTCCAAGCAGCCTTGTCTCACTGAGAAGCAGAAGTGGCGATTTCCCCTGGTTTCTACCTGAGAAATCACACCAACTCTGTGTCTCTGAGTATATGTAATCCTTCCCACTCTCGTAAGAGGCAGGTGGCTTCTGCCTCTTCAATCCCCCCCCCCCCGGCTTCTCCAGTGGAAGGGCTACTAATCAAACCCTGGGCATCTGAGTCATAGTAAGGGCTTCATCCCTCAGGTGACACAGACAGAGGCATGAATAATATTTTTACTTTTTTACTTAAGTTCTTTATTTATGCAAAGACCGCCTGTTAAGAAAACATTTCCTTTCTCTGATATTCAGCATTTGGAGTTAGTTATTAAAGCTGGGGAAATGCAATGACGTCACTCCAACAGATGATATGAGGTATTGTGTCCCACTGAAATATACTTATTGTAGGTATCTTAAAACCTGTCCTTGAATACTTATTGCATTTATTTGATTGAACTGAAACCTTAGTTGAAAAGATATGTTTTGATCAGAAATATGGTACGCATACTGATATTTTTTTAACTTATTTCTGGATTGGTAAACCCAACACACACCATTTCTTCTTCTAAGAAGTAAACGAGAATTACATTTTGTTTCAAGTGGCTTGATCAGAGTCATAAACTCTGCAAATAAAGACTGCACAAAACATTAATTCTTTGCAATAAACTCTCATACACTATTACATGCTGCTTAGTTATTTGTCACAGGGTTTTTGTAATGCTGAACTGAACTTATTATGCTATCCATTTTGATTTATTTTATTTATGTTTTCAATTTATCCCATACTTATATATACACGGAAATATATTAAAGTTTGAATAGTACTGCAAACCAAAACTTCATCTTCAAAATATTGTATATTGCAATGCTTTTACAACTATATGTCCCAAAGAGAATATTTACCATAGTGATAACTATTGTCTGAAATGTGTAGAAGTAAGTATGTGATAACAGACAAGTGTTGCCAAATAGAAAGCATAATATTTATATTTCAAAACTGTGCCCATATTGCCAGACAGAGAAACTGATCAATTTTTGTCTCACATGTAATATTATTTAGGTTATATTTGTACTAGTTTTCAAGGCCGAGTGTTGAAAGAAGAGTTAACAAGAGTTTCAAAGGGTGTACAAATCTGTTAATTATCCATACCTATATTGATATCTATATATATCTATATCTATATATATCTATATATATATATATATATATATATATATATATACATATATATATATATATATATATATATATATATATATATATATATATATATATATATATATATATATATATATATATATGGATTCGTATCACTTCACCTAAAGACCATTTCACTGAAACTCATTTCACTGAGACCAAATCATCTGAAGTTCATTTCACTGAAAGTTCATTTCACCTAAAACGTATTTCATGACAAGTAGTACTCTAAAACAAGTCAAAGGTATATGTCCTTTTCCCCACTGTAGTGCGATCCTGGTGTTAGTATATATAGTTGGGGGGCATAGTCCCCCACATTGGGGGTGTTCTAGGGGTTAATTTGGTTTTATGTTGTCTGGTTTTGCTTTACATTATTTGGTAAAAGCCAACTGGGGGTACACTCCCCACACACCCCCAACTATATATACTAACACAAGGATTGCACTACAGTGGGGAAAAGGACATATACCTTTGACTTGTCTTAAGAGTACTATTTGTCAGTGAAATGAGTTTTAAGTGAAATGAACTTTAGGTGATTTGGTCTAAGTGAAATGGGTGTCAGTGAAATGGTCTTTAGGTGAAGTTATACGAATCCATATATATATATATGTGTATATATATATATATATATATATATATATATATATATATATATATATATATATATGTGTATATATTTATTTATTTATAAAACAGTTGCATAAGCTGTTTTTGCTAAATTGGGGGATCAGGGCTTAAGCCAAAGGGTATAGTATTTAAACCCATAATGTGATATGCTTTTCTGTGTTAGATGCAGATGGCAGCATACCTCTCAACCTCTTAGAACAAGAAATCTGGACAAAGCCATATATAAAAGTGGGACAAAGGCCCAAAAAATAGGGACAGTTTTCAAATATTGCTCCTACAAACTTAGACAGTTGATAGACTAACAAGTTTTGCATTAGCATGAATTTTCTGAAGAGTATGACGTCTGAAACTCAAATGTCTGTCATTATTTTCTAACTTCAGTTTTCAATGATATGCCACTAATTTGCCAGAAAACAGCAATTTTATGAAAAATGGACTAAAAATAGAAGGCAAAAATCTGGACATTCTGTGAAAATCTGTACAGTTGAGAGGTATGGATGGCAGTCACACCTCTTAATTGTCAGTGAAGGCTGTATAGACAGTTATGGGTTAGCCAGTTTTACTGTAACAGTTAAACATTGTGTTGTCATTGCAGGCAGTTTATATCACACTGCAGGTGTTTTTTTTTTTAATAGTGTGTCTGAAGACTATAGTGCAGTAAATATTTAGCATGTCTAATTGCAGTTTCAGGGCAAGTAAACCACAAGTAATATCTAGATCTAAGTCTATATGATGCCATGTGCATGTTACCTCTAGTATCTGAATTGGAGGCACACTATAGTGGGGATGTGCTCTGATATGTGGATGGGTTTAAATTGTCTTACTACCATGGAAACAGTTAACATAATGCATCTCTATCTTTGTCATATATGCTAGATAGTTAATACAGAACAAGGGGTGTCTTTGTGATTTTTAAAAACATTGTACCTGCAGAGTTGGAAGTGTTTAGTGGGATTATGTGGCCATCTGTGCTTTGCATATGAAACAACATACACCAACATTATTGCTGAGAAACACATGTTTCCGTAATTAGGCTATACCCACCACCTTTCCATTTTTACCAATATACATACTGCTGTTTGTGGGGGGTGGCATATTTTTTCCATAGTTATATTTACAATGATGCTTTAGATTTAGATGCACACATGAAGAAAGGAGACTTGCATGCATACATCTCAATGTCACTTCATACGGCATCATTTACTGGCTTTCATCTTTCCTTCACCTCATGTCTAACATCTCCTGTTATGCAGGAAGGCAAGAACCAGAAATCACTGCACTTTTCCAGTGGAGTAAGAAGATTTTTGTATATACTCTTAAAATTGTTGTCTGCCTAACACAGAGCTGTGTCCTATATGCTGAGCTTCATCTGGATGAATACATGCTACGTTTGGCAAAAATGCAGCTGGATTCATGCCACCAAGTTCTGCTTTTTGCACACAGAGTATATTTATTTATTTATTTGTTAAGCAGGTAAAGATGAGTGAAAGCAAGTTTCCCTTTACAGGAGTGACCTGAATGTACTGTCTGGTTAAGTGACTCACTTGGAATCACACAGCAGGCTAATGGAGGCTGACAGGGTCAGTCTTCTGACGACAGAAGCAGCCTGATAATATATCTGAATCCTTCCCCTAAATGTTGCTCCCATGATGGCTGAGCTAGTATTACTAACCGACTACCACCACACTGTAGCTAACTCCTCCTACAATCATTCCACCTATCAAAGCAAGGCAACCTTTGCTATAATAGACAGGCAAAACCTCTGTGTCATGGAAACAACTAACTACAATAATATTCTCTCAGTAAACCTGTACTAGTACTTTTAAAGCTTTTCTAACAATACCACCTTCTCTTACCTGTGTCATAAAGAAATGCGGTGCACACAGTGCTCCTACCTTAACAGAATTTAAATCCATTTTACTGAATTCTGTTTAGCACAATTTATTTCTGCTAAGCACAAGAAAGGGGCAGGTCAAAAGGGTTGGTGAATTTTGGGTTTCATGTGATAATCACCCTGTACTTTGTTAATAAAAGGTCTGAGTAGGTCCTCACTTCATAGTAGAAGATTCCCCCTGCAACCATTTGTATTATATCATATCTAAGCTTGCTCGTGAGAGCACCCGTCTGTTCACAAACACATTATAACTTGCACTAAAACAGCTCATGCTGTAACCTCTTTTGCTCTATGTGAGACTTGTTGCTCATTCCTAAACATTTACAGTTCATCTCATTACCGTTCTTTTCAGGTTTTTTGATGGTATTTCATATATGTGAATGTATTTAAATTATGCCATTACAAAACCAGTGGATTTCTCAAAAGCAGCTATTATGTTTGATCCTCTTTGAAATTTTCCCTTATGTACATATGCAGGCATTTTGTTTTCCTAGGTCAAAGTCCAAAATACTGCTCCTCTGGATCTTACTGGTACAGACATATTTAAGAACAGACCCTGATGGAATAATTATTTAATGACAAGACTGTTTAGATAGGATTTGTGTTTGTTAATATCACCGTGTGCAGTGACTAATTATCTATGCACATACAATCCACGTTGCTGTTATTTCTGAGTTTGTACATCTGAATTCTATCAGATGTAAAGTTTGCAAAGCAGTTATAAGATGAAACTAATTGGTGTGTCATAGTCAATGTTGCTAACTGTATCTATAAATATAATGTGAAAATAATTTCATACTGTTACAGATGTCATCCCTACTGAAGCACAGCATCCTTCCTACTGAATGAATATAAATATTTATCATATGACACGATCTTCCATTGCACACAGCATCTGTAAGCTCATTTCATTTAAAGGTTAACAGACAAGATTTTAATGATCCACAACTATTTTGACAAATTATGCCAAGCAAACCATTAAGATGTCTTTCTGCAACAGAGTACATGACAGTGAGTTGGAACTGCGTCTCCTTTTCCACAGTTATGCACTAATCATGCCTTATAATCTATATTCACTAGCATCTGGCATCACTATTGATTGGTAAGAAGAGGAGAAATTCTTACTTGTAGTACAATAAAATGCTTTAGACTAGATTATATTTTCAGCTATGCATGAATGCTCTGAGTTACAGATCTTGAAATAAAGATTTTATTAGGTCACTATACTTTAAATGTTATTGTCTCTGAAGCATTGTTTCTTCTACTGTGCATCAGACCGTTTTTAGTAAAAATGCCACTTCATTCATTTTCAGTACCCTTTAGCCAATGCATGGACATGATGAAGTAGAAGCTGCATTTCTGAGAAGTTCGTGTAAGTTTGGATAAAACAGTAGATAAGTACTAGTGCATTGTAGGGCAGACCTAGACACTAACATAGCTAGCAACAGTTTTGACGATCACTGATTTATCTTCTTATATGTATTTTTGATGTAAGATTTAATTAAAGCCTCTGTTGAAAATGGAAAAGCTATAAAGAAGGTACCAGAGCCAAAAATCACACCAGAATATTTTAGTTCTGGGATATGGAACTGCTCAATGCTTCACCAATATGCCAGTCTTAAATATCTCATAATAAATCACTTTTCAGTGGCACTTGCACATGTTTTGTGTGTGTGTGTGTGTGTGTGTGTGTGTGTGTGTGTGTGTGTGTGTGTGTGTGTGTGTGCATGTCTTATAGCAAAAAAGTTAAAATAATTCAGTGTTATAGAATTCTGCTACAGAAAGTGTGAAATGCAGTTTAGAAAGTTTAGGCTACAAGTAGTTCAGCAAACAAAAAAGCCAGAAAAGAGGATGTAGCAGAGATAGTTATCATTATTTTTTCAATTACATAATAATACAGTATAATTTTAGTCGTTGTTCAACAAGAAAACATCAGCTGTATGTATTTGTACTATGTGGGACCTTAAGTGGCATTCTGTGAGAAATACATTAAGGAGAAATTGTGATTTTGATGGAGTCTGAGTTCTTAAGCAGAATGATTACTAAAGTACTGGATATATGAGATAAAGTAAGATGGTTTCCTAGATGAAGTACAAGGCATGTTACAGTCAGCATGGATGGGTGTGGACTAATAATACCATCATAGTAAATAACATGTTTAAAACCTAAATATAGTATTAGTGTAAATAAATACTCCATGAAATGTACTTTAAAATGAAAAAAAAATGCTTGATGTACCACAAGGAATCCTTGGCAAACTACAGTTGTTAATAAACTAGACCTTTTGATAAAACAGGACAGTAGAAAATGTTTATGAAACTTTTTGAGCTTCCCTACCATGGGACACTGGTGTCAAATGTTAGAGTAAATTGAATTCGAAATGACAAGGAATTGTTGAGAAAAAAAATTCTATCCATGCAGTTCCTCACACATTAATGGTTTAAGACAGTTAGGACACAAGAAGCTCTTTAAAGTCGGAGGGAATGCATGAAATTGCAGATAAATATTAATACATCAGAAGCTGATTTCAATGTTACAGTAATAAGTACAGCCTTTTTAGCATAGAAGAAATAGAGGCATCTTTTAGTGACCACGCTGTAGAGTTCTTCACTGTCTAATGGTTCTTAGTGTCACAGGCACCTATCCTGAAGTGGAAAGTACTGATATAATCATAGCTTGTCCAGGCATGCAATATTCCTCCAGTTTTTCTAGATGCATAGTTTCTGAGTTCTTCTAATTACATTAAAAGGATTTTACAAGAGCCATAATCTAGTTCCTTAGTGACAGATGACTGTTAAGAGCAGATTCAAACTGCACACATAATACAAATTCTGTTCTATTTCTCTTACAAATATAAAGCCACAGAGTACCATAACTAGAAAGTTTGCATGAATGCAATAAAAAAATAGGTGGAAGAAGGAAAATCTTCCATATTTTACAAAAGAAGTAATTGGTGCTGCTCACTCAATGATAAGGACTCTATATGCTTTGAGCAGGACTGGGTATGGATGGAGTACAGGAAAATAAACTGTGAGAAGTGACTGCAGAATCCTACAGGATAAGGTTTTATGAGAATTAAATAAGCTATCAAAACCAAAACTGGACACAAGAGAGTAGAAAGAACATACAATACCCATTAAACAAACATATATACATCAAATTCATCTCCTTAAATAATCAGATATCACTGCATCACTATATCTTGAAATCAAATCTTACATAAAATAAATTAATAATTGTAATCATGATTTCTTTATACTATATATTATCTGCACTGTGAATTTCAACTTGTTGCATTTTTATTTATTGTATGCCATTTTATACTCATATTATAAAATGTATTTTCAATTATACAGTCATTAACAATTTGAAAAATCAGACAAATAGCTAAATCCAGTTTAAAAGAGGAAATAGCCTTCAACTCTAGCTTCCATCAAATAAACATGGAAAGAGAGCTAGCTTAGAACAAGAAAATGGCTTTATAATACAATTATTTATTTTAAATTAAATTATTTAAACAGTGACAGTGGATATTTAAATGACAGAAATGTATTTGGATATAATCAGTCAAATGATATGTCAATCGATGCACATAGGAACTTACCTTCCCGCCAGCTTTATTGGATGTATTGTTTTTAAAAATATAAACTGTTTAGGATTAAGAATTTTATTAACATTTTAATACCATTTTCAATAAATGGATAACTATATACATTCTTACATATACATAAATTGGATGGTTTATAATTGCAGGTATTATAGAAGTGGATGTAGCATAAGTAGCATAAGTTTTAACTTGATTTATTAAATTTCTTATAAAAATGTATTTACACTTTTCTTTGGAATTTTCCCTTGTTTAAGACTGAAATGTATCCATTGAGATCAGTGTTCTATCCTAGTGAAGACATTTAAAATAAATAAATGAATAATTACCTGGAAGGCACTAATGCTAACAATATATTAAATGGTGAATAAGAAAATGATTGTTATTTAATATGCCAATGCTTAGTTTCACCTTTCAGGGATAGTAATTATTTAAGTTCTGAAGACTGTAAATCACTGGTTGAAATAAATTCATAACTACAAATCTCAAACAGGAAAAGTAATTTAATACTACAGTAGTAATATTTGACTATGAAACTATGTGTAAAGAATATATAAATGCATTTAGTTGAAATTAAAGACTAAAACAAAGAAATAATATTATTATAATAATATTATACATTTTATAATATTAGTATAAAATGGCATATAATAAACACAATAAATAATAATAATAATAATAATAATAATAATAATAATAATAATAATAAAGAAAAAGAAGAAAAATGAAGAAAAGACCTAGCAGGCCCTTCTGCAGCTGAAGAGTGTACATGGAAACATTATACAGCAGACTAGTGGAAGAAGTAATGCTATATTAACAGATGAAAAAATGTATATACAGAATTTTTAAGGAAATTTTATATAAACAGGAAGATACTCAAACACTGACAAGGAATACATTAGAATAATATTATCATGAGTTTAAAAAGCTTCTTCTGAGGGGTATATCCTGAACTTTTGACTATTAAACAGCAATAGCAATTAATGACAAAAGATCTTAAAGAACCCATATTTTATTATATATCAACTTGAATAAAATATGGGAAGTTTCAGTTTTAGAAGAGAAGTTATAATTTAAGATAATACTGCAATTGTGACAAAGTGCAGAAAAAATATCCACACAAGTGCTTTGTTCTCAACAAATGGCCAAAACCTAGTTCAATGAATCATGATTCACCAAATCAATTCCAACAAACTGTGGTTTGCCACATATTTTCCAATTCAAGAACCAACTAACTACCTGCATTTGAAGAAAAAACATTTAACCTCTCAGTTAAGTTTGGTCTAGGTTGAGCACAACATATATTGAGTCAGGTCATATTCTTTGGAAAGTATTTTCTCTGTGAACTGACAATTCAGTGAAACAAGTTTGGTGAAGTGTTTTGGTAAACTGCTCTTCATTTGTTATGCATTATATTCAAAGTACCCATTCATTGTTATTCCATTTAGATAAAATGTTGTCTGGTCATAATGTGCTTAATAATTTCAGTAAATCCAGTCATAGCCTGTAAAGCTGTTCAAAAACTGTCACAGGAGGAAGTCAAAACTTGAAAGCTCTCTGGATAAATGTTGTGTTTCCTTATCCTGCAGTGGATAAATACAGTTTGTATCTTTAAATATAATAATAGAATTATTTGCAATATATAAATATGTGCAAAGAACAAAAACATTATTAAAATTGATGGAAGCTTAAAATATTTTTCTAAATTTGCTTTTTCTGGAGGCTGTGTCCTATGCATTGCTATATGGAGAAGGCTGTAATTAACAATTAAATTGCACTTACGTCTAAGATAGAATGAACTTTTAGTTTTCCACCAAAAAATCAAGTATCCCTGTTCTTCATGTATGCACAACACAGAGACTAATACGTGAAGAATTTGGGTGACGAAACAAAAACCAGCCTGGAGTATAGAGGATGCATTCCATGAAAATCATTAATTGTTTATAGTTTTCTATTTTTAATTGTGCACACATGAGTTTAAATTGATTACTTTGATATTGTTAATATTACAATTACTCAACTTATGCCCATAGGAATTAAGCTTTCCTTTTTTTTCCATTGTTTTCAGTAATATTGAAGCATACTGTTTCCTGATTTCATTATTATGAAGTAAACATGGCTGTGCTGATTTACAGAAATTTGAAGTTAAGTAAGAATGCAGTGTGTGTAGGTTTTATTAATGTTTTAGTGTATACTTCTGGAATAAAATGGAAAAATGACAGTAATAAATTATTAACTTTGTGTGAGAGTATATTTTATTTACAATGTCATGATATGTAAGATCATTCAAAACTGGCATAGCTGAGTAATACTTTCTAAGTTCAATATGACATGTACAGATGTGATCACACAGGTATTCCCTTCTGTATCCACTTGATTGACAGATCATGCAGCAGCATAAAGGTCAACGTGAAAAGGAGGAGGGATATTTCTCTCTGTACATCATGTATCTGTGGCTAGGAAGATATATATATATATATATATATATATATATATATATATATATATATATATATATATATATATATATATACATGATTAGTTGTCAACTGACAGCTGTATTCTGTTACTGAAAATGTAACATAAACAATATACAGTATTTTTAAACACATGTCTGTAAGAAATTGGTGTTGTAAATGAAATTATTGCAACTCTTGCATATATCTCTATATAATAGGCTTGCAGATGGTGTTTCAGTATCTAGACTACACTGAGAAAGATGGAAAAAGTACTGTCTTAAAAATACAAATTATACAAAGATCTAGCAACAGTCCTTATTGGAACCAAATGCAGTATCTGACTACTAAAGTTAAACTGTACCAATCTACAAGGGAAGTACCTAGCTGTCATAAAGAAGTAGCAACACAGACTGGAGCAGACTGGCCTTAAGTAAAAGTCCACAGCAAGAGGGAGTGGCTGTACAGTAAAGGAAATCAGTGCTTGTCAGAAATTCCTTCTGTATTAAATACTGTCGATGTATAACTCTAGCCCTGCATTCGTAAAAGTTTTCTTATATGCCTCTTTTGCTAGATGCAGGAATATAAAAAGTCAGTGGAATAATATGCATAATTTAAAAGAACAGTTTTAGAACTAAAAATGACTGTTAAACTGAATATTTTATGAAAGCATTTATGATCCTAGTTGTCTGAATGCCTAGTTGTCACAGAACACACTGACTCCTTATGTTGTCTGATTCCATAAATGTATTTTTAAACAACTCTGAGGTTTAGTGTCTACTTCTTGTTGTTTCACTAGCCAAAACATATCATGTCAATGCAATGATTTTATATTTTGAAGTGTTAGCTTAGCTTAAAATTTCACTTGCCTTCTAAAATCAGTATTGTCATCTTCAGTGTCTCTTATATTGCTCTTCCTGTGTTCGCCAGTGTCTTATCATCTTTTTTACACGTCTATATGTGCAACCTCTACAAGAAGCATCACTGAACAGGGTAACAGGAACAGAATTATCTCAAACAAAAAGACGTCAACTGGTTGACCATAGTCAGTTCAAAGCAACTAAAACTGACTTACTACATAACTTTTACATTTGTGGGTTTGCTGTAACAAAAGAAAAAAAAAACTAACCCTGTTTGTAAATTACACATTTTCTTGTTCAGTTCATTAAATTTAGCATCTTAATAGCATCTGGCTCATATACATGAATGATGCATTCAAATCCTGTTCTGTTAAGGTCTTGTTTGCTTTATTAATTTCCATTCTATCATTCAGGTGGCAACAAAATGCTGATTATAGCCCTCTTACATAGCACAGTTCATGATTCTCTTGTGTGCAACTCAAGTATCCCACTCTTACAAAAAGCTTAAGTGGCACTCCAGGGATTTTGAGATGTTTTTCAAATCATTTTCAAAAAATAAACAGTGGCATTTTTCCTTCAGCAGTATTGCTCATATTTTGTAGCCAGTAAATCATATTTACAGATGCATCTAAGTTATTATCTAGCACTGTCACATTAAAGCAGGCTTATTCATGTTTATCGTTAGCTATAACAAACACTTTTCAGAAATGTAGAACTTCAGATCCAAATCCCCACATTTTCTCATTCTTTATTATTTTATTGTTTTTTTTTTTTCCATAAGTCACATAATTTGTTTAAACACTGCACCGTCCATTGTCTTTGCAGTAAATGGCTTTAATGCTGTAGGCATCTAGATGTAATTCCTTCCAGCTAGCAGGATTATTTGTGAATTGCAGACAATAAATGCATACAGAAACTCAAAGGCAAAGTAATTCTGCATGCTTTTTAAACAGGAATTTGACTGTGCTGTTATACTTGAGAAGAATGAAGAGGCACAGACCACACATGCCCAGGTATGATTCTAGTCGTGTGCTTCAGAGGTAAACAAGCTCTTACAACTACACTGTCAGTCACTGTTGTCGAGTTAAATGGTTTGCATTTGGGGATCGCAGAGGAATATTGTCGCTGATTGATTTCTAACATGTTTTGTAATTTTCCACAAAAAATAAAATGTAATGTTTAAGAACTATATTAAATCAAAATAAAATGTGTTTCTAAAAATTATGACATCGTTCATGTAAATGCTGTTAAATCATGAAGATTTTGTTTAGCTAAGAGAATCATTTCTTGTTAATGTTAAATCTTCAAGTCACACTGAAACACTGCGTATTATGTTTCATGTCACTCTCATGTACATAGTTGCTGCATACCTACATGCAAACACAATTAGAATGAAAGGAATTATGTAGGATTCCTGGATGAAGTAAACCAATATAATACTCCTTGTTACATAATTTCCAATCACTAAACTGCAGGTGCATAATAAAAAAAAAAAAAAAAACAGGAGAGACTGTCATTACTGTCCAGTAATCGGGATTTTTTCTTCCCCCTTTGCTGTGAAGAAGGTAAGCCATAAATGAAGGTAGGTAAAACACCTTTTGCTGGCTGAATGGTATTCATGGATATATTCCTGACTAGATGACCAGTGTATGAGTAGCGGCTTGAGTGCAGGAGGAGCTGGTCAGCAATTCATGGCTGTGAGTGACTGATAATTACTTCCACAGCCCTGGGGTGAAGAACCAGTCTAAATCATGCTACAGTACTGCCCTCTGGGGCAAGGCCAAAAAAGTGGTGCATATATGGAGGACTCAGATCATAATCCCAGCCAAAGAGTAATTATACTCAAGCTATGTATTCTAGGAGTATGGAAGTATCCACAAACTAATCCAGTGCTTAGTGTGGCAGATGTTACAACATGCCAGCTATGTAACACATAGTGAGTTGACAGCGTAGTGTAAAACAATTCTCAGCAGTTGCTAAAGGTGATGCCTCATTCCAATAATCCTCACATTCCACCCTCAGCCACAGAAGGAAAAGCCTCTTCTCTTAAGATCTTTATTCTCTGGAGTTTGCCTCATTTGAGACAACAAGCTTGACCTGTGGAACAAAGGGAGAAGACTGCTGACAGGATAATACTAGCAGTCAGAGTGCCATTAGAGCTCAAAAACAAGAAAAAGCAGTACCATAACTAGGGTGGCATGAAGGTGTAGCTGTTCCAGGTGATTACAGGGGAGCGATCAGCGGGTGCCAATAGTGAGTGCAGTACCTGCAGTAATTTATGAAGCCACAAGAATGTGGCACCTTCATAGAGAAATGTCAATACTACATTTTAGCTTGCAAGTGGAAAGCCTGTGTGAGCTAGTAACTATAGAAAGATACATTTTGCTGCATTGTTTTTTCAGAAAGACTTCTTCTTTTTTGTAGTCAAGTTTGGGAGAGGGTGCTAGTCCTAGGGCTAAAAAATTAAGAAAAAATTGTTTGTGGAATAGAAGTTGTGTATGGTGGCAGAGCCATAATTTCTTCATCTATCTTCTGCTACAATTCTTGGATCTGACTCCCCTCAACTCTAAGTTAAGGATGAAAATAAAAAATAAAGATCCTGCCACCAAGCTGAGGACCAAAAAAAAGTTTCCTGCTAGAATCCGGCTAGAATCGATTACAAAAAAAACTTGCTGCTTGTAAAGAATACCACCCAGAAAATATGTCAGTGCTTCAGCCCTGACTACAGTACTGAGCAATCAGCAAATGCCGATCACAGCTCGCCCCTTAATCCCACTCTAGCTATGCTTTTGCTGGATATTTCCAAATGTTTCTGCCTCAGGGATATTCAGGAAGTTCCTTTTTCCTATGCTGTTATATGATAATGAGCAGGTAGGGTTTCACAGAAATGAAGAGGAGAAAGCTGCAGAACACATGGATTCTACAACATCGCTCACTTCCATGAGGTAGTGGGTGACACAAACTGCAGTGACTAGAAAGGCTTCTCTTGTCTACAGTTTCAGACAGATACCAGTATAAATGACTACCATTATCTCAGCTACCAGTCTGTCTGAAACACATGGACGATCATGACTAATGTGTGTGTACAGCATCCTGGTAGATCCCATGATTCCTGCATTTGGTGTACATCTGACCTTTGTGTCCTTTTCCACCATGGTGAGTTGCTACAGGTTCATCTTGGAGTAAATGTTCACACACACACACACACACACACACACACACACACACACACACACACACACACACACACACTATGCATGCAATCAGTTCCTCCTAATAAATTCATTGTTTTGCGTTTTGCAGGTGATGCTGGCTATCACCTTCAATTCTGGCTTGCAAGCCTCATGTGCATGAATCCCAGCACAGCTCATGCCCACATATGGAACATGAATGATGTGGGGATAGTTTTGATGATCTGGGGATTCCCCACATCCTTACTGATAAAGCCAGTAAGATGTTTGGAGAATGTATCATGTCCCGCTATATGATATTGTGGAAGGTAGACTGATATCCTAAGTGGTTATGTTCCACCTTCGAGCAGCAGCAGGTAATGCCAATGACAGCCATCAGCAATGGGATGTTGTGAGGTCAGTGAGAGTCTTCAAGAAGTGAATGGATCAACATGAGACGGAACTGATAAGGCAACATGAGACTGACCTGAAAAGGCCTCATCTGGTCAGGCTCTGTGGGCCATAATGTGTATGGATAAAACAGGAAACATGGTGAATGCAGTATTCCTGTCAGGATTTCCTGGTCTGTGAATGGCTTGGTTTCACTGTGAATCAGACATTACCTCAACACTACATGGAAAAGTGGTCACAATCATCTTGCCTTGTATAGGGTCTTATGTGACACAGGAAAACAAGACTGTCAGCACTAACTGGGTGGGCTCAGTGGAGTGGAAGGTGTGTACAAATTTAGCAGATGTGTAGGGTCAAGACACACAGTAACACAAGCTGGCAGAAGGAAATGGATGTAGGAAAACTTGCCACTGGGATGGTAGGCTGGGGGGTGGGACTGCTGGAACAATAAATGCTGTCAGTATTTATCTCATCCTGTGACATGAATCAGGAACAACTGCATGCTCATCTTTTGGAATTACTTTGTGGGTTAGAAGAGGTAAGACTTAGGAAGTTCCCTGGCATGAATGGTGTTCTGCTTTGTAACCTTGGCCTACTGTACCTTTGCTAATAATAGTATAACATAGCTTATGACCTCATGTGGCCAAGATGGTGTCTTACTATGAGACCTGGACTAGTATGATGTTTACCTGTAAGGGTGCCAGTCATGGAGGTAGGTAATTCTATCTGCTCATGAATTAGCCACCAAGGCTGAGGGATACTAGTGCTTCTGACAGCTCCAGATATGGTCAATGAGTGTGTCATCTGCAATGGTCCACATAAACGGCAACTCCATGTCAGTACCATACCCCAACCATGGACAACTTCCACTACTGGCAGATGTGATGTCACTGGCAATTTTGTGTAAGCTGGTACTCATTGTGAATCACTATAGTGTTCATCAAAAACATCACTTTGCAATGTCTAGTTTCCATGTCTTCACATGAAGGCTATGTAACACACCTAACAGTTCATTGTGTGCTGTATAGCAGAAGACTGTCCATGCATCACACTCCAACTCATCTACTAATTGATGTCCATTGTCCCAGCAATTTAAGGGTCAAATAATGCCCAATGCTGCCTTTGACTCAGGGGTAGATATGCTGTTTGATGCCATCAAGTACCCAGTGTTGTTGGCCTTTACTGAGCACGTTCACTGAGTTGAACTGTATTGCAGTTTTGAGTGTTGTGTTATCAGGAGAGAGGGCAGGGGTTGAATTTTTTGCCTGGATGTCAAATTTCTTTAATGGATGTCCATAATTTTTTAGGGTTGTGTTTGGTATGATTCTGAAAGTTATTATAATATAGTTTTTGTCTTCATGTATTTGCTTTTTATTATGACTGTGAAGTATTTTGAAGATTTCAAGATAGCGAGGTGTTTTATTTTTTTGCCAATCATTCCATGCTTTCTCTCTATCCTGCATTAACATTCTACTCTTTTTGGAAATCCAAATTGCATTATTTGTTTTCATTCCCTTCCTTTAAGGATCTGCAAGGCTATTTAGGATATTTAGAAAAAAAATATTGAATTCAATTATAGCATTGTTTAAGGGAAGGATTTTTAGGAAGTTCCAGTTAATAGATGATAGTTCAGTAATGAACATCTGGGTTAAACTTGCAAAGGTTACGTGCTGTTTTATAAATATGCTGTTTAACTGGATGTGTGAGATAACTAGTCATATAGATAGGGAGATGATCACTGAGAACGTCTGACATTGTACATGTGATGGAGTATTTACTAGGCTATAGTAATAGTACCCGGTCTAATAGAAAATGTGATGTCTTGCTACAATGTATGGGGCTATCAATTAGTTGTGTGAAACCATACAATTTCATGCTAGATGTAGGCAAGTTAATGTTTATGTCCAACTAATTGACATTCACATCATCTAGTAAACTTTTTTCTTGTGGAAATGTTATGGATATCCAATGTAGGAAATTTCCAGTATAGCAGTATTGTCACCAGGAGGGATATAAGGGACAGTAAATGAGGTTTGGAACAGACCGATTTGTCCAGGGACATCTTTAAGTGGGGCTAAATAAATAGAGTAGTAGGAATTGGGAGGTTAGGGTTAAATAAGAATGAGGGATTACTGGGAGGTAATGGTAGGGGGGAGGGGGCTTAAAGGGTTTTCGACAAATGTAACTGGAGTAGGAGTCACATTTTTGGTGTGAACTTGCTACATGCAGGGATTATGCCCAAGATGGCCGGTGGGTAGTGTTGTGTCAAGGTAGGCTGTGGAAGGAATTTTGTAAGTTGGTATAGGAGACAAGAGATTTTTTTTGGGGGGTGTGTATGGTTTCAGAGAGTAATTGTGTTTAGTGGTGTGGTACCAGAGGGGCTTTCAGCTGGACAGAATCTATTTTAAAGCAGCTCATTGTAATGTGTCATCTCCATTATTGCAAGTGGATCTGTATGGTAAGTAAAAGAAAATTGAGGGGGGGGGGGTGCAGCCTTATATGTCTTTTCTACTTTTGCTGAATTGTGTGACTTGTTAAATGTGCAGTTTCTTTTATAATGCTAATGTGACTGATATCTCCTGTGCATAGATTACTTCGTTCTAACGTGTTAGGTCAAAATGCTGTTGACGGTTAGTAGTTTCTGTGCTAAACAGGAGTTGGTTGTTCCATCTAGCAGAAAACTATTCACTAGCTTTTAGCTTGTACATTATCTAGCATTTTAGGATTCTGCTCGGAGGGCTGTAACCAGATAATGCCATGCACAGCTCTTCATCAATCAACAACACTTGTAAAATAGCAAATTATAATAACTTGTAAAACAGTGCCATTGGTTTCAGACATTGATAGGCTAGCAAGACTTGAAAGGATATACATTTCTTAACCTGCTTTGGCTGACAACCTTGAGAACTGGTTACCACTTGTTGGTGACGTCAGGTTGTTACTGTGATAAGCAATGGTGTTTACCCAGTGGGAGACTGTGAGTGTGGCATGCAAGCTTGATGGACTGAATAGGTGACTTTGTGAAGTTGTATGGAGTTGTATCAATTGTCCTTGGTGGTCCCAGCCTGATGGCCCTTGTACCTTTGAATGCTGGCTTAGCTTAACAGCTACATTCAGGGTCGCAGAGTCAGTTACAGCAGTAGGGGATGTTGATCTTGGTTCGTGGGCTTGGAACAGGCGTTGTTGTTGTACATGCACAATTGCTGTCATGGGGTGGTTGATCATTAATTGTAAGTGCCATCTGGCTTTACAGCAGTATGGAGCCTTTCCCTTTCTACTATGTCAGGCAAAGAAACAAGTCTGCCACCAAAGCTGATATAGGTTAAAATGAAACAAAACTTTATTAAAATAACTAAAGCTTTGGCTTGAAATGAACCTGGATAAGTGCTTTCGGTATAAACCTTTTTCAAATCCTTAAAAGCCAGGCATAAAACCCCCATTTAAGAGCAGCAGAGAACAAATTGCAACTGAACAGGTAATTTCCAAATACTTCAAAATCACACACACCCCCCCCCCCCCATTAGGGGAGTTGTTCATCTCACTTCCTTCCTTTTAAGCCTTTTCCTCTTAGTATAGGCTTTAAAAGGACTATACCATTTAGTCTTGGTGGTAAGTCAGCTCGCAAGTTCATGATCCATTTGACTTCTTCAATTTCAGTTTGATTAAATAAGTCACCACCTCATGGTGTTTTATAGACTCGAGACAAAGCAATAAATTTAACAAAATGTTCTTTATTAGCACGTAAATGGCTATATAAAGCATTTGTTTCCACTTTGTTTCTGATATCTGACTGATGTCAGAGAATGCACTCTTTAAACATCCTATTGGTTTTGCCTATGTAGTAAGCTGTCCATGATATACATGCTGCTATATATATGATGTTTGACTTGTACAGTTTGCATGACCATAGTAAGAGAAATTCTTCCTTGTAGTAGAATGCACAAATATGTTGGTGGTATTGATGAAGGGGTATGCCTTGCAAAAATCATATCTGAAAGTGCCTGTTCTTCTGTGCTGCTGGATATTCATGCTCATTCCATTGTTAGTATTGGCTTCATTATTATAACATAACAATCATTTTAGATTATTTTTATTTTTGAATGAAAAACATGGATCATCTCCAACTATTTCTCTGATTTTGCTGTCTGAGGTAAAAATTGACCAATATTTCCTGATGATTTGACAAATAGCAGAGTTGTCAGTGCTATATGCAAGTTGTTGTTGTTTGTCTTTCAGCTTTTTCCCAGTAAGGGGTCACCACAGCGGAATCTGGTCCACTAATGATTGGCAGTAGACTTTTTACGAAATGCCGAGGTGCCAGCTTGACGCCCAACCTTCAACGAAGGCACACCCATTTACGCACACATGTCTTTCAAATGCTACCCAACTTCGGGGAGGACATGCAGACTCCACACAGAAGGCACTCCCAAGCTAAGCCGAGAATCGAATGGGAGAACCTCTTGCTGTGAGGTAACAATGCTACCGCCATACAACCGCAGCAGATTCAGTGCTATATGTAAGTAAACACCTCAAATTTTTCTTCCCAGGGCTAAGGAATTCTATGTATCTATGTTAGCATGCACTGAATAGTAAAGGCTGTCCTTTCTGAGATTGTATAATCATTGCTTCCACAGGATTAATTTCTACGTCTTTCCTGTTGTAGCCTCTCTTTACAAAATTATCAATAAGTTTTTTTTGTTCATCCAGATAATCCTCATCTTTGGTACACAGCTTAGATATTCTAGTAACTTGGTTGTTTACTATATTTTGAATAATATGTCTGGGGTGCATACTAGATTTGTGTAGCATATGATTATGCCACATAGGCTTCTTGGATAATGTATCAATTCCCTTTTCTTCATCCAAAAATAATTTTACATCTAAAAATTCAGTTTCCTTGTCCATTGTTTTAGATGTTTTTAAATCAAATTTCAGAAATGTAGCGTTTTTGTTAAATAGGCTTTAAATTCTTTCAATGGGGATTCATCACCTTCCCACATCAAAAACAGATCACTCACAAATCTACTGTAGGAAATGATGTGCCCTTTCCCTCTATTATTTACATCAGTGCTCCATTGCTTTTCCCACTGTGCAAGTACAAGATTTGCATAGCTGTTGGCACAGGGGGTGCCCATGGCCACCCCCAACTTTTTCCAATAGTAGATGTCACCATGCAAAAAACATTATTTTCAAGCACCACCTCTAGGAGGTTGCATACTAAGCCAACATCAGACAGAATATTGTGCATGCCAGAAAATTCATGAATGGTTTCTATTCTGTAATCATTCAGAATAGATGTAAACAAGCTGTTTACATCTAAAGTTACCATTCTCAAACCTTTATAGGATCTTCTCTGTGTCATTTTTCCAAACAGCTGTTTCAAAAAATCTGGTGAATCTTTAATAACTGTATGTGCATAAGGCAGAAGTTTCTTTAGTTCTTGTTCTTCATAAATGGACAATGGCTCAGTGGCCCATCCTCCCCTGGATACTATGGGACCCGCAGGTGGATCCAAGGAGCTCTTATGAATTTTTGGCAATCCATTGATCGTTGGTATTGTTGGGTATGCCAGTTCAAAAAAATCACATAAATCATTGCTGATGGATCTGTTCATCAATTTGTCATAAATAATATCTTGTATATTCATAATCAATTTATTGAGCTCTTTTTTATTTATTCTATGATAGGTATCCTTGTCACTGGGCATCTCCTCCATTTTTTCATCATATCTAAGGGAGTCCATAAAAGTAATTGCCCCTCCCTTATCATTCTCACATAGACATATGAACATTTCAACTATAGGATGAGACAGTGGAATGAATGTACTAGGTTTCCTGTAACCACTTTTACAATCTGATAAATCTTTGCTATTGTTACCAAAAATATGTCTTAAGTTGATGTTCCTTCCAAAACATTTTAAATCAGTGATAAATTCACTCAGAGGTGATTGTAAAAAGGGTATAAAACTTAAGCCTCTTTCTAGCACTTGCATCTGTTCTGTAAAAGTATGACTAGAGATGTTAACAACAACGGAACTGTTACTCTCAGCTTACTGATCGTGGTTCCCGAGCATTCTTTGTCTGTATTAAAAAAGGAAGCTGTTGATATAATGGTAAATGTATAGAGCCTTTTTTTAGGTTTTGCTCCTGTTAGCAATCCAAAATTGGCCCCTTCGTTAGGTGCAGCATCCAAAACTTCATCTGTTCATATATTTTCTAAGTCACCTTGCTTAGGTGATGTCATCAATTCTGAAACTTCATCTGAAGTATACTTTATGCTGCCATTTAGGTCTCTTGATTTTGAGTGGTTTTGTATATAAGGGTGTCTCATATTGGAATGCACCTCTGCTTGCACCATAATGTCATATGATGAATCCTTTTTCACCTTATCAGATGTGTTTGTTCGTATTTGCTTAGAGGCAACATCCTGTAATGGGGATTAGTAACTATTATTTATTCCTTAGGCCACTTAAAAAGATGGCCCATCTTGAAGTAATTAAAATCCCTAGATAGTTTGTTACTTTTAACCCCTTTCAGTTTGACATCATATGCATCCAGCTTGTCTTGTAAAGCTTCAAGCTTCATTAAGTTATCTGATAGCCTCATACTTTACAATTCCTTTTGCTTATTTTCAATTAGCCTCGTTACTTCCTCTTCATGTGGTTTGACGAGTGGATGGGAGATCGTAGGTTTACCCCAGGGGTCATCTCTGTGTCACTACTAGACAGAGGCACAGTAAACTAATTCTATTATGTAAGGGGGTCTTCACTGTGTCACTACTAGACAGAGGCACAGTATTCTAAATCTATTCTGTACACTTTTGTACCATTACATGGGGTGGCGAAAGCCACATCACTATGGCTAGGCTTATAAATGCCCCAGGGCAGATAGCCTAGTACTAAACTATGAAACTATGAAGAATTCAATTAAAAGCTTCACGTAACTGAAGCTAGTTTCAATATGTATGATTTGCCATTTAGCAAGCAGTTCAGGAAATGTGTTGCCATAGCTAGGCATACATCTTACACATAAACCTCTTGGTATAACTTGATAATAAAGGCAAGCCTCCATGTGGAAACTCTGCCATTGCAAGCGTTTGAACTTAAACACAGCATTTTCCACTTCTTTGCATATACTTTCAAATGCATTTGTGTTTTTTAAATCAACAGAGGGATTACTTATTCCATTTTCCAAATTCAAATCTAAAAGTGGATTAGTTTTACCCACTAGTAAGTCAGTGACTGTTCTCCGTGTAACAGCTTCCATAGTTGTTTGTTGTTCTACCAAGGTATCCATTGCAAGTTCCACTGTGTGTGGTGCAACAAACAGCAAAGGATAGCAGAAATAAAGTGGAAATGAATGCTTTATATAGCCACTTATGTGCTAATAAAGAGCAGTCTTTTAAATTTATAGCTTTGTCTCAAGTCTATAAAACACCACGAGGTGGTGACTTATTTAATCAAACTGAAATTGAAGAAGTCAAATGGATCATGAACTTGCGAGCTGAGTTACCACCGGGACTAAATGGTATAGTCCCTTTAAAGCCTGTACTAAAAGGAAAAGCCTTAAAAGGAAGACAACTCCCCTAATGGGGGTGTGTGTGATTTTGAAGTATTTGACTGGACGTTACCTGTTCAGTTGCAATTTGTTCTCTGCTGCTCTTAAATGGGGGTTTTATGCCTAGCTATTAAGGATTTGAAAAAGGTTTATACTGAAAGCGCTTATCCAGGTTCATTTCAAGCCAGAGTTTTAGTTATTTTAATAATGTTTTGTTTCATTTTAACCTATATCAGCTTTGGTGGCAGACTTGTTTCTTTACCAGCTTTTTACCCTAATTGGTCTGCCTTTTGTGGTGCGACTTTCTTGTTTTTTCGTTTCTTTCTAGTATGTCAGTGGATCTAATGAACATAGATGTGGACCGCGGGTGTAGTAGTGCCCTTCCTTACGTTTTAGGGAAATAACTAATTTTACATATTATTATAGCCTGGATAATGCACACACAAAAAATGAACACATTTACAATGTCAGAGCTCCTTCAAGTGAGAAGGCATAGTAGGTAGGTGCCTTTGCTAATGGTAACGTAGTGTTTGTTCTTTTGTGGTTGGAATTACATTTAGTGACTGCAGCTGCTCATTAACTTTGGTGAATAATCACAGGAGGCTGGCAAAAATAATGATCGCATCCAATGGCAATTGACTTAAACGTGAAATATACCTAGTTGACAATTACCCAGTAATGGATTAATTAGGGATTAGTAATTTATTTGATTGTTTTGAAACACCAGCCACAGGTTATTAATTCTCAAGTCAAATTTATATTAGCAGTTAAGCTGCTTTGGCGGTATTTAATTTGTTGACTCATAAAAGAACAGTCACTAGATAACTTCACGCATTAGAAATTGGGGGAGCTATGCAACATGGTTTGGTTGTTCTGGCTTTGCTTTTACACTAATCTGTAGTGCAGCAAGGGTTGCAGAGAAGTGATACAAAATGGTGGCAGTCTGGATAGTGAGGCACGCTAAGCAGAGTATAGGATACATGGCACTGTATATTAAAAAAAAAAAAAGTAAGCTTTGGACTTCGTACCCTTGAAAAGTTTCCTGCTACTGCAAAATCTGTTTTAATGACCTGCTTGTGTAATCCGAGCCATATTGCTTTTGAGCCTTTGTCCCGCAGTTTGTGGTTTGATCAAATTTTTTCTCTCTGTTCGGGAGAGGGGGGGGGGGGAGGTTGAGAGGTGTGATGTAACTGTCAGTTGAACAGTTGGCCATGTGGTTCAGTCTGTTCCTCATGGGATTTGTGGCTTTGCAACAAGTTATTGGGATGTCCGAGGATTGAAGTCGCTAAATAAAGGCAGCTTTCATAAAATGTATGTGGGAATGGATGGGGCTGCTCTGGTTTGGGGGGGGGGGGGTTGCCTGATGATTCATGGCTGTCCAGATTTTCACAGAATGGTCAGAGTTAAGGTTGTGTTTCTTGCTGATGGTATTCGTTTACATTGTTGGGAAACTGTCAGGCATTTGCGTTGGTGGCCTAACTAAATGATCTTTTCATGGCCGGGATGTCTTTGGTGATGGTCATTGTTTAACTAAATGATCGTTTCGTGGCCGGGATGTCTTTGGTGATGGTCACTGTTTATGCATGGGCAGTGTTAATGGCATACATTTGCATTTCAGACTCTAAACTGGGATCAGTCCCCTTCCAAAAACGTGGGTTGACTAAACCTGTTCACTCTGGCAACTTTTAAGTTATAAAAGAAGGTTCGGGGCCAGCCCCTATTTTGCAGTTTTGTTCCCCATGTCTCATGCACCACGAGATTGAGAGGGTGGTTGCCACCAGCCGAAAGGAACCAGTTTAGAGCTCGAATGGTGGGTCTTTGTTGTGTACCTCTTGACTGTACTGAGTTTACTGAGTGTACAGATTTTAGGTTTCACTGCTCAGTGAATTATAATTTTGGTCTATTCAGGAGGCTTAAGAAAAGTGCGAGGTTTGCAAATAATGAAGTGTTTGGTTTCCAATTTCATACCCTTTAAAATTCAGCTAATGCAATAATTGTTATTCTATCAACTTTTACGTGTATGTGCAATATTTTAAACTGTTCCTATACATGGGCCTTTGTCTCACTTTGCCAGTGGCTTTGTCCAGATCTTTGCCTCTAGAGGGGTATACAGTGGGATTCGGCTGTGGTGTTTGATTTTCGTGGGTCCACATGCAATTGCAGGTTTTGTTTGGGGGGGGGGGCTTGTATGATTAGTGTTGTCTTGCAAACACACTCACTTAATTATCCAGTGTGCAGAGTTTCAGGAGGCAGTACGTACTATGGGTTTGCCATTTTGGTCATCCTATATGGTTTATTAATATATACAAATAATGAAAAAAAAAAAGTGCACATAACTATGGCTACAGGTAACTAGCATAATAACCTCTCAACTGTATTTGGGGTGACGAAGAGTAAGGTAGACATTAAAGGGGAGCATAGTGGTAAGGAGTTGACCTCATAGTCATAAGGTAACATGGTGATACCGATTTCTATTTTGGGGCTTCATGGGGGGGGTTGCAGAGTCTTCATATATGATGGCGCTTCCTTCATGAACACATCACTTTGATATCCTCTCATCATAGATTAAATGCAAATTTTAGGAGGCTAGGGCTTGGGACATGGTGGATTATTGTTTTTCTTTGGCTTAGGAATTCCTCTTTGTCATTTCTTGAAATATTCCATTGGTGGAAGTATGGGACATGTTTGCCATGAAATTGCTAAGGTGCGGAGTGCTCATGGGCATAGGTAAGTGACCTGAAGAAGCAGACTTGAAAAGCTAAGGGGAAACTGTTAAAGTTCCGTTCTATTCAGGATTGAGGTTGCAGGCAATGGTAATGACTGGCCATTTCATCAACAGGGTAGGTTTCTGACAGGGCTTAATGTGGACATTCAGAAGTGTTGGATACGTGTGGCATTAATTTACATTTTCTTTTGTAGGCACAGAGGAGCAGACTGAATCTCAGTCAAAAGCCAGAATAAAGGAGGCCAGAAAGGTGATGGAGGTTATTCCAGTGGATGTCTGGTCACCAGAGTGGTGCATAAGGAGGCTGCAACAGGCAGTGTGCAGCATGAGCAATGGTCAGTGGCCAGAGGGGAGCAGAGTCACAAGGTAATGGTGCTACTGGGGTGGACGTGATCGAGGCTGGAGTGAAGCACAGTGAGGTCGCAGGTAATCCTACTTATTTGAGTTCATTAAGGCATGCTAGGGTACTGCGTTTTGGGCTAGTGTGAGGGCAAGTAAAGTGGAGGTAGGCTGGGGGTAGGGTAAAACACTGAGGATTGTTATGGGGAGTGTGGGGTTCTCACAAGTAAGTGAGTCATGACAATCATAGGAGAATAGGAGGTTATTAGGCTAACAGCTATAGGGCTCTTACAAGCCAGCCAAGTCAAGCCTTGCACTCGGATGGGTGGAACCCTTTGGGTGCATTTACAGTTAACTATCCAGTTTATTGTGTTCATAGAGTGCCACTGATGTGCTCTGTTTGACAGGATGCTGGAGTTTGTTTCTTAGGTTGTGGTACTTTTGGGGGACAAATATGTCCCTCAAGTAGGTATTGGTAATAGTACATTCCAGGTAAGGATTTTAGAGAGAGTAACATGAGGACGATGTCACTTGTCCATTGGGTGAACTTTGTAGGTAGGGTTTCAGGAGGCATTACTAGGTAGGCAGTGTTTCTGGATATTTAGGGAATGGCGTGCTTTGTCTATGTGGGAGCTAGGACTGAAAGGTAGGAATTTTGTTGTAGTGGATATTCTGGTGTCTGACATGGCACAGTGGGGTCACAAGTAATCCCACTTATGCGGGTTCAGTAAGGCAGGTTTGAATTACACTGGTTTGAGGTAGAGGGGCTTCGAGAAGCATCACAGGTATGTGGGTGTTCTCGGGGATAGTGCAGGATGTGGGTGCTTTGTCTACATGGGAGATTTAAGCAAGGCATTGGATTTGTGTTTCTTTGCAGATATAGGCCTGTTTTAATAACATTTCAAGTTGCTGTAGTGGTGCACAATGAGGTTTCAGATCATTTGTGTTTACTGCTCATTGAGGCATGTCAGTACTGGTGGGGGTATAGATTAGGTGGGTGTAGGCACACTAGTCATTGAGTTCAAAGGGTTTAATTTCTGTGGCATTTATGTTATGGCTGTATGTCATCATTCTGGAAGTGTTTTGAGGGCTAACAAAGGTTAGGATGGTCATTATGTGCTACGCTTGTAATGGATAGATGGAGGGATAGCAGGATTGCTTTGGAGTTTATTAGGTAGGGTTGCTGTGAGAATGATGGTAGGCAATTCCCTTGAGTGGTTTTGCATGCTTTGGTTTAATATTTTGGGGTTGCTTAGTGCAGGTAATGTCCTGGGGTTCATTATGATGTTAATATTAGTATTTGGAATGAGTGAGAAGTTAATATACAGAGGGTATGCAAAGGTATGGTTATTGTAGTACTGGTAAGTGATCATTGCGTTCAACTGTTAGTCTGCCAAGTGGCAGCTTTTGGTGTTCTTGTGACAGGGCTTTTGGGGTTGCTGATGGAGAGACAATTGCTCAATTAGGTAAGGAAATGGCAGTTTCTAGTTTAGCCATTACTAATGCACTGGGTGAGCAAGAGGTGGCAGTTAGGCATGATGGCAAGTTGCTGACCTTGTTTGAACAAATGCCATTGGGCATTTTCAGGTTTTGGTGGTACACTGCATTTGGGTAGTTTTGCATGGCTTGTGTTTACTGTTTGTGGTGCATTTGTGGTTGTACTGCTAAAAGGCCATGATGGTGGTTTAAATGTCTTCTTGCTTATAATGGGCAGTCGATGTGATGGCAAGATTGCTATTAAATGGAACTTTGAAAAGAGATCTGAGGTGGTTATTATTTTCACTGGCAGTAAAATGTGGCTGAAATTGGACATGAGGGTATGCAATTGCCTCTCCATGGTTTCAAGTGGCAGTAGGCTTAGTGTTTGGCTGTCTAGTTGGTTGGTGATGACCCAGAATCATTACAAAACTTTTTTGGTATGATAGTTGGGTAATTGAGTATTTCACTCATATACAGTGGGTATGCTAGGTTATGAGGTTATGGTTTGTTATGTTAGCACTGGAGAAGGAGCAGTGGTTGTTTTCAGCTGTTTAGGCAACTGGCTAATTTTATTTATGTTATAAGGATTTGAGAGGTGCTGGCATGGATACAGTTTGGTGAGGCAGGATGGAGTACACTGAATAATGTTTGGCTTAATGCCTTTTAATGGTGGTTAGGTTGTTGGAAGTCTGTTTGGAGAGAAGGGGAACAGCCTGGTCAGGCTGGTGGGCAGAGAAGAGGGGGCAGGCTTGCTCTCTTCTGTTCCCCCTCTGGTGGTGGATGTTCAATTCAATAAGTTGGGAAAGGCAAGTGAGCGGTTGCTCTGCCTGATAAGGAAAGGCAAGTGAGCGGTTGCGCTGCCTGATAAGGAAAGGCAAGTGAGCAGCTGCACTGCTTGATAAGTAAATAAGCAATTGGAGGTAAGCTACTTAATTGTTTGGAGGTAATTCAGTAAATGGTAACTGAAGTGAGTGGTGGTACGCTGCTTCATAAGTAAGCAAGTGGAGTTATGGATGCTGCTTACTGATCAGGCTGAGCAATGTCACGCTGTCCTTTGTTAATGTTACATAGATGTTATTTTCACCTATATCATGTTTTGGTTGAAATTAATGAATATTGGTTAACAATCATGTTTATGGCAGTTTAATAAAGGTCATCAAATGTCCTTTGGTGTGATGTTTTTATTGAAGGGGACTGGGACAAATGAGGTTTGGAACAGACCGATTTGTCCAGGGACAACATCAATTGGGGCTAGATAAATAGAGTAGTAGGAATTAGGAGGATAAGGGGAGGACAGGGTTAACTTGGAATGAATAATGATTGGGAGGAAATGAGTTAAGGGTAAGGAGGGGCTTAAAGAGTTTTAGGCAAGTGTAACTGGAGTAGGAGTCACATTTTTGGTGTGAACTTGAAACCCGCCCTCCCTCCCTTTTAGTGGGGACTGGGGTTATTTTTCACTTTGGGTAGGGTGGAGAAGAGGGGCAGGCTTGCCCTCTTCTGTTCCCCCTCTGGTGGCAGATGTTCAATTCAATAAGTTGGGAAAGGCAAGTGCGCAGCTGTGCTGCTTGATAAGTAAATAAGCAAGCGGAGGTAAGCTGCTTATTTGGTCGGAGGCAATTCAATAAATGGTAACTGAGGTGAGCGGTAAGCTGCTTTATAAGTGAGTGGAGGTATGGACGCTGCTTACTGATCAGGATGAGTGGGGTCACGCTGTCCTATGTTAATGTAATATGGATGTTATTTACACCTATATCATATTTTGGTTGAAATTAATGAATATTGGTTAACAATCACGTTTATGGCAGTTTAATAAAGGTCGTCAAATATCATTCAGTGTGATGTTTTTATTGAAAGGGACTGGGACAATACATATTTGTTTGTAATTGTTTATTTTGAGGAAAGCAAAAAGACACTCTTGTCAACTGAATTTTGATGTAGGTTTGTTATAAGGGGAAATGTGGTAAGTACTAGAAATATTAAGAAATATTCAGTTACAGCAAGAACATTAGGCTTATATTGGGTAATCCAGACATGTAGTTCTGCAGTTTTATTTCTTATACTTTTAACATTTATTGCAGCAAAAAAATTAGATCACAAAAATTCACACAAGGTGAAATAGCATCCAAAATAAAAAAATAAAAAAGTCACCACCACGTCAAATTCCAAGCGAAATGAATGGTTATTAAAACACAACTCACAACAAGACTTAGTGCTTTCGCATGTTTCATACAAGCATCATCAGAGTCATTGTTCTTGGCACATAGTTCACTTTATAAAGTAACAAGACACCAATCAGAACTAAGTAATTAAAAGCAATCACTTTTAAGGAAACTTTGCACAGGCTGCCTACCATCAGACTTATAAAACTTAACCAATTGTACAAAGACTAATAATGTCACATCATTAAAATACTCACAATACATAAAACACCAAAAAATAATAAAAAGCAATGATAACAATACATAAAAAACTATGTCAGATGCATGTTGCCCTTAATTTCAATATACTGGACATGGAACAGTTATCATTAATACCTGAGGACACTGTGGTATTTAATCTCAATTGCCAAAGTGTCTCCCTAACCTCAAGTGTAGTTTTCTCATCACCCCCCCCCCATCATTGTGTTTAACCCTATCAATGACAAAAAAGAAAAACTTATTAAAATGATCACATGTTTCACTGTGACAATAAAATGCATCAGTGGTCTTTCTCTTTCTCATATCTCTAAGATGTTCTGCCATTCTATCCCGTAACCTGCGTGTGTTTTTTCCTACATAAAATGCAGAGAAAGTACCACACACAGCAATATATACCACCTTTTTATTATTTTTTGGTGTTCTTATGTATTGTGGGTATTTTTAATGATGTGACATTATTAGTCTTTGTACAACTGGTTAAGTTTTATAAATCTTGTATGTCTTTCCCCAGTTACCATATACACTGTTCAAACCCAAAATCGTATTGTTTTCTTCTTTACGTTTACAATTATCTTACACATTTTGATTCCATTTAAAACTTTTATTTCAAATTTTTCAGAAAAAAGCAGTGACAGCCATTTCTAAACAAGACAGTCTCATACTGAAAACAGATTAAGCATGATCTCATCCATTGAAACTCATATTTAGTGAAAATGCATCTAGCAGCCCCTTAAACTATAAGAGATGTGTTGAGATTCATACTAAGTAGCATGTAGTGAGGAATTAATTAGAGTGTGTGTGAAGAATGCATGAATTCAACAGAAAAATGCATGACACATTTGCTTACGACCTGGGACAGCCCACTGGATGCAAGTGTCCCCTTTAATGAGCAGCCCATGAGTACCGTCTGGTGAAGTAACCTGGCAGAGTCACACACAGCGACAAAGACACATGAAGGCTAATGGAATCAAACCATGTACTACAGGAAGCAGCTCTTTATCAGGTCATAGCTTAACTCATCTGCACTAAGTGCTAGTCATACTGTTGTACCTGAAATAGTTCATGTCACACTTGTCTATCTGTGCAAAATAAAAAAAAAAAAAGCTAAATTCACAGCTAAACCATTACCATTAAATTGTTTGACTTCATGCTGTCCAGTTTAGTCACAGATAAGTAATATACAGAATGTCAATAACAAGGAAACTAAGGATTACACCCAAAGAACATAACTGATATGATGATGGTCCTGTTCACTACAATCAAATTCAAAATTTGAAGCAAAATCAAAGATGTTCTACAAAACTGGAGACAGACAGAAACAGACTACTCTAAATAATTTTTTTTACCGCCCCCTCCCCCCCAAAAAAAAGGTCTGTCAGTCAGACTAAGACTTTTTCCCCCTTTACCTCAGGTACAGGGATTGACTCTGGGCAAAACAATTAACCTAGTGGGGCATTTCACAAACACACACACACACCAGTGAGATTCTGTTATGAAAATGCTCATGTCAAAGAGATGCAGAAAACATGAAGACAACAGTCATCTCAGAGAATCCTGCATCTGCAAAACAAAAGCCTCCGTCTCCTGTTACATGAAAAATTTCCATGTTCTGTTTGGTGTTCAAATCATGTTGGAGGTCTCTGTATGCCAGCTGTTGTGTCTCTCATTGGATGATGCTTTTAACCAATGAAAACTGGAGCTGGATGAAGAGCAAGAAGTAAAAGCTTGATGCATCATTTTAAATTACTGTTATACAGTCAGGCTCTCCAGCCAGCACCAAGCCATAGGCAGCTGCACCTGTTGTTGGATCCAGCCTTGGTTGAGCACAGGTCTTTTAGAATTTGGCTATCAGTATTAGTCTGTTTAGAGAAAGGTCTTATACTGAAGTAAGTTACTTACACTAAGAGCAAATCTTTTGGAATCAGGACAGACTTACACTAAGAGCAACTCTTTTGGAATATGGGCAACACAGTGGTGCAGTGGTTATCATTATTGCCTCACAGCAAGAGGTCCTCTGGTTCGATTCTTGGCTGTGGTGCCTTCTGTGGAGTCTACATATCCTCCCTGCATTAGCGTGAGTTTCTTCCAGGTACTCTGGTTTCCTCCCACATTCTCCCTGGGCTTCCACTGAAAATAGGCTCTGTCCTAGTCGGACTTTCCTGGTCAGCAAATGTTAAATAAATAAATGTGACTTGTAGTTAGCAAGGGATGTAGAGTGCAGGGTGGCTTGCCTCCTACCACAAATAGTATTTTTTTTACATGATCATAAAAGATCAATATTTTTGTTCACTCTTTTGAGAAGTCACTATTTCATAATACAATCATGTATACATCTATATCCTTATCAACATGTGGCAAGCATCAACATTTAGGTGATTTAAGCTGTCATTTCAAAAATCAATATACAGAAAAATAAATTCCAAAAATCCAAAACAAGAAAAAAAAAGATAGCAAGGGGAATGAGTTTCCTTTTGTGATTTGATCATTAAAATGCTACCACACATTCAGATATAATTTTTCTTAATAGTGGTAGTGCCATGGAAATGGTTTTCTAAGATAAGGTGCAGGGTTAGGGTCAGAGTTGCATTAAGAGTTGGCAGGTATTAGTGCATTAGTAAGGTGGTGCAGACCCCTCTTCCACACTGGGTCTTACATTAACAAGCATTTTATGAACAATAGAAAGTATGAAACTCTAATATCTAGCATTATCATCTGACTATAATCCTCACTGATTTACCAGATAATCAAAAAAATTAATAAGGACAGGGCAAAACTATGCGACAAAATTAGGAATGTTCTACCAAATCAAGGATAGCTGAGAGATACGACATTCAGCACTGATGGATTCAGTCTACTGCTGATGAGTTGTTGGTTTAAGGCACACACACGCGCATGCGCACATGCGCACATGTGCGCACACACACACACACACACACACACACACACACACACACACACACACACACACAGACACATATGTTGCTACAGGCATTCATAACCTTGAGATGGATAAACCAGTCAGGGTATTCCAGAACTGGGTGTGGTAGGGACTGTTGCAGGATATCAGTGAAGTGGGAGGTAATACTAGGACAATAGCAGAAGTGAGTTACAGGATTGCCCATATTTTCCCACATGTCATGACCAAGGCACAGGAAATCAAATTTAACGAGCTTACCAATGGGGTGGACAAAAACATATAGGCATCTCATAGAGATGGAGGAATCCCTGGTATCCCTCACTTATGCATTTATGTCAGCCAGGAACATCAAGACTGTAATGGTGACAACCTGTACAACGATATGCATATGTGGCCATAGAATATGTATACAATTGGCCTGTAACAGACTGTATGTCACATGATGTTGGTGTTATGAACATGATCCAACATTGCTACATGTGTGTTGCCTACATGCATTCACTGGCTTCACTTGGAGAACAGCTAAGAGCATGCCTGCCTGATGTCAGTGGGTTACTGGTACCTGACAATCAAGGCACTGTGAACATAGTACATTCTAGTAACACAGTGGACTGTCAGCAGTTCTAACAGTGCATGGTGTGCTTATATCACCCATAACTGAGGTAACTGTGGTGGGGCATGGTGGGCCACTGGCATCTACTATGGTCAACAAAGGTCATACCATTCATGCTACTGCCACCCCCACTCCACAGGTGTCACCACCCCACATGATATTTAACAGACACATTGCATCTGAAGTGTCTGCGTCCAATGCATTGCCTATAACTTTATTTCACTTAATATACTGTAATGTTTGTTTCTGAATAGCCACTACCTCATTTTTTGAATGACACCATTAAATTTCGATTCACATTTTAACATTAAATATTATGAAGGAAAATAATAAAACTATTTCAACTGGCCAATGAATTGCACAAGTAGAAAGGATATCTTTCATACAGCTTGGCGTCACTTTCATCTTCAGTAATGACTGGTTATTTGTAAGTTAACCACAGTTTTGTATAGTGTAGCTGTAAGTATATTCACATTACTAAAGTGCAAACTGCAAGAGTAACCACTCTATTACAGGACCTCAGTTCACATTTAAGCTTCCCATAAGTACACCAGAACTATTTATTTTACTTTTGGGAGGTTGAAATTTGACTATGGAGAGATTTGTACTCATTATCCAAAACTTAATTTGCTGTGGAAGAAATGGTTATTAAAATAAGGTGTTATTTTGAGGAATTGTGTTTCCGGTAATTAATGGAAGGTTAGAATTTTAGAACAGTAGCCTTCTATTTTGCAGATATTATTAAAGACTGTATTCTGATGAATGAACTATCGTAGTAAATATTATGTGAATGAAGACACAATATTTTGAACTCCAAATGACACTTTAGTTCACATGACATACATATTCTTTATGACTTTTAATGGGTACACAGTTTGTTATCACAAATATTCTGAATAAAACGTGATTGATACTTAAGATATTTTAACAATTATGTAACAAAATATTAGTCCATGCAATATTCCTTTTATCATTAATAGAGCAGTCATTTTATAATGCTGTCAGCAGTGAAATTTTCAGATTCTCATTTAATATCATACCACAGTTAATTATGACTTTTACTTTAGATTAGACTTTTGAAAAAAAAATGATATATTGTTTTTTTTGCTGTGACCTGCTACATCTGTTTTGCTGTTCACAACAGGAACATTATTCTCCATGACTGAGTTACAGCTGCTATACTGAATAATACATTCTGGAAAACTTTTAGCTGATGTAGGTTATTTCTGATAATATCTTGTAATTTGTTGAGGGACCTGCTGGCAGGATTGTCATTAGGAAGAGTTTAATTAATATAAAAACAGCTCATCTCAGAAACGTGTGAAGATCTAAAGGGTCATATGCTAAAAAAAAAAACATGTTCTCCAAATGTGCTGAGACATTAGTACTGTAAAATATACATGAGTTATGATTTCATAATTAAACTTCTTGCAATTCAAACTACAGAGATCACTATGAAAAATATGAATATCACATTGAGTACTTATTTAATTTGCCAGCTCAGTTTTGTGCATCAACGTTTGTGCTAGGTGTACTGTGTCTTATGTGACATTTCAACTCAATAACTAAAGGTAAATATGCTTTATACAATAAGTTATATCTTCATGCTTTCAGATGCTAAAACTATTAGATGAGTATTTGACTAACAATGTCTTCGAAGAGGGTTAGACTGCACTTAACTGATAAGTGGGTTTGATGGTTAAGGTTTTCACCTCACACACACAAGCTACAATGTTTGATTCTCACCTGAGGTTACTATACTTAAAATGGCCCTACAGGGCAGTAAGGCTGATAAAACTATTAGAGCAATCCCAGCACCATGATTTTAAGTCCAGACAAAAAGACAAGCAAAGAGGATACCAGAAATAACTGTGAGGAGAATCCCATGTTTTTCTAATATATGTGCATTCTAGTTAAACTGTACTATTTTTTTAGTACCAGTCATTACCGATTTGGACTAACAAACAACAGAACAAATATGACAATGTCCTGTATCTTCACCTGGATTACGAGGTCTTACCTGTGTGAAATTTGATAATATTGATAACAGAATATAAGTTAGCAACATTAAAATATCATTACACATCTGGATAAAATGGCATAGCTAGGCAGCCATTGTTATCAGAAAACATTCATTAAGCCCTGCTCTCCAAAATTTTGTTGTCAGAAATGCTATCAAACATGTTAGTAAGTGCCAGTATTTATATTTACACGGTACTGTTAAGTAATTGTGGACATGGATGAAAATATACAGTTCTTCTATGCCACAAACCAAGACAGATCAAAAGTTTCCATAACTGTAACATAGGTTGAAGACAATAATCTTTAAATAAAGTATTTTGTGCACTCCTTCAAAAATTAAAAATGTTGATTCATCGGAAGAATCTGCACTTCAAGTGAAGACTTTAAACATATGTAAATGAGCCGATAGTTTTTGTGTGTGTGTGTGTGTGTGTGTGTGTGTGTGTGTGTGTGTGTGTGTGTGTGTGTGTGTGTGTGTGTGTGTGTGTGTGTGTGAGAGAGAGAGAGAGAGAGAGAGTGAATGTGAGGGAAAGAGAGACAGAGAACATATCTATAAAAATGTAAAACTATTGAAATATATTTTCTCACAATTATCATCTGACATGATTGAAAGGAATGCAATGTATCTGAATTAATTTCTAATAAATTGCATAGAGTCAGTGGCAGTTTAGTTGGAATGCTGAGAACAGCATTCATCTTTACACACCATCACTCACTGGGAAGAAACAGGAGGTGCTGATGATAAACTGAAAGTTAGGACTCCATTAATATGCATCTTTGTATGTTTGAGATACAAACTTAATCATCTTTTCTCCTATTATCTGTGTTATCCAATTCAAACGAATGCCAGAATATATTTCAGTACTTAATCGTTGCAAGGTAAACAAATTAATCACAAATGAGTTGAACCAGGCTCTGCTGAGGTGCATCATCTCTGGGACATTTTACAAAATTCCTGAGGGTCTAAGACCAATATAAGTGCTTTTTCATTTATTTTCACCTATTTTATTGCATTTGTACTTGCCTATCATTTTTATCTATGCCTTATAGCTAATTTATTGCATTTGCACTGTTTTAAAGCAATTTACTGATTAACTGTATTTCATTACTGTTTAACTGCATTTCATTGGTATTTACTGCAATTCATTACTGTTTAACTGCATTGTACTGCATTACATTACTGTTTCTGGCAGCCATCTTGTGTTGGTAGGGGCCTATCTTCTCTGCTGGTGAGAGTAGCAGGGTTGCCTGGACCTTGTCTGGCACAAGCTGATTTGATAAAGAGAGCAGGGGCTAGCAGGATTGGCTAGATTTCCTTGGCTAGATTTCTGTGTTATTATCATCTTCTTTTTTTGTGGTTTTTAAACCCTGTGTTTGAGTTGGTTTGGTCTTGTTTGTGCATCGCACACCACAGCTGCACTTTCTTTAACCTATTCCAAGGTATTCCAGCTATAAAGTTTCCCTTAGTAGCATTTGTGTGATAACCTTGTAGTACTCATCTTAGGCCTTCCATCCTTTACCACCTTAGCTCTCTCTGGCCTCTCTCCCTCAGATTCTGACAAATATGGATGGACAATTTCCTACGTTTTTTCCTGACATTCTAGTTGATATGGGTATCCTGAGACAGTGTAGCATCTGCATCATGTACATGGACTACCCTCTACTACTACCACCTAGGAACATAATTTGTGAGAGATGCAGTTACATTGAGAACCTACAGTCTATGCTCTCTTCCTCACAAGCCAGTATATCTGGCACTGAGAAAGGTGTCAACACAAACCACACCTTAAATACCACCCACACCTACACAACACACACACACACACACACACATACACACACACACACACACACACACACACACACACACACACACACACACACACACACACAAACATATGTGGAGGTCCTCAACAAAAACATAACCAAACAAAAGAGATCTCCGAGGCAAAAACACACACAAACTCTACAGCCCACCACACCACACACCAAACATATTCCACAAACCTGTATCTCACAGCCACAAAGGCCTAAGCATAATCCTAATATATTAGTAATAGGAGACTCCATTGTGAGACATACAGATGAGTCCCTCACCTGACTGCATAAGTAGAAAGTCACAGTTAGTTGTTTATTGTTGCCAGAATCCACCATATCACACACGCACTCAAGTCTCTAAACAACAGGTACTGTTATGACTCTGTCATAGTCCATGTTGGCGTGAATGACTTGAGACATACCTCCCTGGACTATATGAAGAGAGACATGATCGAGCTCGCTAAATATGTGCCCCAGGCAGGTATGTTCCTAGCTTTAAGCAGCATTCTACCATCACCCAGAATGATGCCTCAATACAAACAGAAATGACTGACGTTAACAATTGGCTTAGTTTCTGGTGTCATTCCAAGAGAATCCAGTACCTGACAGCCGGAGAAGACATGATCAACAGACCATGATGATTTTCTAGATATGGCCTACATTTGTCTCCCTTTGGCTTCAGGCTCCCGACAAAGGCTCTTGCCTCTCCCGTAGTGCCTTTTTTAGGTAATGTCATGAGGCCAAAACTACCAACATGAACATTTCATCTAAACCCAAATTAATTGTCATGCTGCTAAACACATTGAGTCTAAACATGAAACTGCACTCATTGCAAGTATTCTTAATCCTGAAGATGCTGACATTTGTGCAGTTGCAGAAACCTGGTTCAAAGCTGCGAAGAGCACCCCAGCCATAGAAGGTTACTCATCCTATCACACATTCAAGACCTCAAACCGTGGGCAGCAAAGCAAAAGGAGGTGGAGTTTCAATGTATAATAAAGCCATACACCCCTCCAGGCTGGTCAAACAGTATGATGCACAGGAGACACTCTAGGTGCAGTTAACCATTAACAAGACCCCTACTCAAATCATAGCTAGCTATAGGGCCCCAACTTTGACTCAAGATGGCCACTCCACCTATCTGGAACTCTTCAAATCTATCAAGATTCAACTCTTTACCCTGATACTGGGTGACTTTAGCTATCCAACCATAAACTGGAAGAATTACTCATGCCAAAACACAAATGCCTAGAGATTCCTTGATTTCATCAGTGCAAATGCCTTGGACCAGACACCCCCACAAGAGGTGATAATATCGTGGACTTGATATTAACCAACATCAGTAACTACTGAAGCATCCCTACATTGCCATCCTCCCTGGTAAGATCCAACCACAAAGTGGTCACTTTTGAAGTCACCATCTCCCTTGACACCCCCCTTGCTAGGGTCAAACATAAAAATTTCACCAAAGCTGATTACAACCTCATGAGAGAAGGTATAAACAGCTTCACAGCCCCCTCCCCCTCTGTAGGAACTGGTACAAATGTCCAAACCTACACCAAAGTACTATATGAGCATTTATATAGTTGCATGGAATCAGGAATACCCAACAGAACAAAACTATCTTCCTCAAGAATAAATAAACCTGTCTGGTGGACATCTGCAATAGATAAACTCTATAATAAAAGGAAAACATTGTTGTCCAGGACTAAGTAGGAGCAGGTACCTAAATGAAAGCAATCTCTCCTTAGCCTGAACAAGCAAATAGGAGCACAAGTGAAATCCTACAAAGCAAACTTCGAGTTCAAACTGGCTACATCTACTAAAGACAATCATAAGGTCTGCTTCACATATATCCGCAGTCTCAAAGGAAGCACTCAGATCTGCTCAGAACCGGTGGTCAAGGACACCACATACACAAATGCCATATATATGCCGACCTGCTAGCAGACAAATTCAGTGAAAACTTCACCCCTCTGTCTTCCACATCAGTAAATCAGGACAGCCCCAGCACCTGACCCCCTCCTCTTAACCCTAGGGAGCAAGTCCTCACTGCCCTCTCAAAGCCAAAAAATGCAGCCTCCATGAGAGCCAATAACATCCCAGGCTCTATTCTACATGAACTCAAGCAGGAATTTGCAGCACCATTAAGCACCCTATTCAACCAAAGCCTAAGTACCAGCTTCATCCCAGCTAAGTGGAGGACAGCCATTTACACAACGTTGGAGCATCCACCAATCAAGGAAATTATAGACTCATCAGCCTAACTAGCCTGATCTGCAAGACCATGGAATGGATTATTATGGACCTCATAAACGAGGACATTGGCTACCTCCAAATACTCAATCCCACACAGTTTGGTTTCATCAAGGGGAGGACATGCCTGTTTAATTTGGTTGACTTCTTTGAGACAGTCACCAAAGCCATGGATGAGGGGAAGACAGTGCACATTGCCTACCTTGACCTGGCCAAAAAACTTGGGTATAATAGATAAACTCTCTCAACTAGGCATCAATATGTATGTTACCAGATGGGTAGTAAACTGTCTCACTGATAGAACCCACTTAGTCAAAATTGGAGAAGCCACCTCAACAGTAGACCCGTAATGAGTGATGTACCCCAAGGATCGGTCTTGGGGCCTCTGTTGTTTGAGATATACTTTTCTGAGGTGCAGACCAAAACCAGTTGGCTATGGCTGACCAAGTTTGTAGATGACTGCAAGCTGGGCCCTGTTATCAATTCCCCTTGTGATGTGAACATTCTCCAAGAGGGTCTCATCCAAACAAACGAATGGTGCCAGAAACATGGCCTCAAACTGGATGCCAAAAAATGCATTATCATCACCTTTGGGGAAAGTGACAGCCCCACAAATGATCACATTAATAACAAGGTCCTAAGCATGCAATCAGTCGTGAGGGACATGGGCACCAAGGTTGATAGCAAACTGACTTTTGACTACCATATTGGCTCCATTGTATGAAAAGCTTTCTACATGCTCCAATTTATTAGGAAGGGTAGCTCATCCAGGGACAAGGAGGTCATAACATCCCTGCATTATTCCCTTATAAGATCCATTACTGAGTACAACTCCCCTTTCAGCATGTACCTCACAAAGCACATGCAGCATCTAGAGAGACCACAGAGGTTCCTCACCAGGAGAATCCAGGGCTTCAAACATCTACCCTACATAGATAGCTTACAAGCCCTGTCCCTCTATTCAGTCTCATACAGACTCCTCAGTGGTGACCTCTGTCTAGCATACAAAGCAATCTCAGACCACGCCTTCATGGGTCTGCTGCATATCCACAAGTCAAGCTCCACTCAAGTAACCCACACATGTGACCTCAACCTGGTCTGTGACATCAATAGGATTTGTTGGAGGGACAGATTTGTGTCCCAGAGCCTCCCCCTTATGTTGAATAGACTCTCTATCCACATCAAGCAGAGTACCTCATTAACTCTTTTTAAGTGCAACCTAGATAACTGGATGGAGAACAGAAAATATACCCCCTGAGATCCCACCTGTGTCCCTGCTGGACAGGGGCATTGGGTGCTGACTTGTCATAACATGGGCTAAATTTTTGGTTAGGCTTGTAAAGGCCTCAGGGCCAATAGCCTAGCAACTTCCTATGATTCTATGAGGCACCAACCCAATGCAAGCATTTCACATACTCTGTCACACGTAACACATGTACAGCCACCAATGTATAACTCAGAGAATAACCAATTCATCTTTAACATGAATTTGGGATGTAAGAAGAAACTAGTGTATCTAACAAAAACTCATATGGACATAGGGAAAAGGTGCAGACTCCAAACAGAAGCTGAAAATCACAGTCAAGCACCAAGCTTTGTCAGAAAATGCTAAGCAATGTTTCACTGTAGCACTTAAGACAACTGAAGTTTGGTTACAGATGTATTTGTCCAGTGACTTTGATGGAGTTAGGGCAGTAAATGACAGCAATACAGGAGTAAGAGTGCTGAGGTATGGATCAGGTCAGAGGAGACAAAGTAACTCTGGTCTATATTTTGAACAACTGTACTACTGTAACTCATGACAGTTTCAGTAAGTAAGAACCCTATACCATTTTGATTATAAGTACTATAAGATTCCTTGCTATGTAACTTACTATTTCATCAAGATGTGTATTATGTCTATGTTTTTTATAAAATATTTCATCTATGTTTCATTTATGTCTAATTCATTATTTATGTAATTGTTAGTATGTGGAGCTTTTCTCCCCAGGCGTCCTCTGAAAATCCATTCTGCCCAGTTGGACTTTCCAGGTAAACAAATGTAAAATAAAATTAATTAATTAATTAATTAATTAATTAATTAGAAGTAAGGAGCTGGTCCTAGATAGGGAGGAAAGAATTAAAGTTAGGAACAGGCTGAGAGGAAGTGAGATCAATAGGGGGGGGGGTAGATAGTTTAAAAGATAGTGTGCAGGATTAGCCCAGCCTTTTGGCAGGGGATTTCAATTATTCCCACTCGCCCAGTCCTAAGTATAAAGGCTGCTGAGGCTTGCTGGGTAGAGAAGAGGAGTTTAGGTAGAACCTCTCTTCCGTTCCCCTTTCCCCTTTTTTTGTTGTGAGGTGAGATGAGGTATGCTGTCTTGCAATTTTGAAATTGGAGTGAGTGCAGGGTGCAATACTGCTTGTCTGTCTTGGAGGGTGAACCGTCAACACTGCCTGTATTGTTCTAATATTATATAGATGTGATTACATATGTGAGAAAATGTTTAATACTTAATGTGTTTTATGAACTGTATCAGAAGTTCAAATACTTGTGATGTAATATTCATCTGTTGCATTAATAAACTGGTCACAATGGCATATATGGTGGGTTCTTTTTGGTTAAAAGTACTTAGACAAATTTCATGACAGTGAAGTCCAGTGTAAAATATAGTGTCTAACAGAATGTCACATTACATCAAAGTAATATATAGCACATCTAAAAAAAACACTTAACAAAATTTATATATGTACATCTCAACTTTCACATTATAATGTGAAAGGTATACCAGTTGATTTATTATGAACATTTTATGTTACTCATATGTATGCTATTAAGAAAGGTTTGATATATGAATTTGCTGAATACCAACCACTTCTAAATTTGCATTCTTGTCCACTTTTACCTATAATATACAATAAAGATGGAAATAGATTTATTTGTTTATTTATTGATTGATTGATTGATTGATTGATTGACATTTGATTACCAGGAAAGTCCGACTGGGTAGGAGCCCATTTTCAGAGAAGGCCTGGGGAGAAAGCCTCAAATTATTACAAAACATTTTAAGAAAAATAATTTTACAATCTTCAAAAATAAAACAAAAACATCTGCAGTTTAAATTAGAAAAAAATTAGACTAATATAAAAAAACATTGGTTAATAATTGATACAAGTTATATGACACTCATTTAATATTTAGAAAAATATTAGACAGTTTGTAGAGAAATTAAAGCTAAGTCTAATACAAATAGGAACTGCAATATGATGTGAGGGAAAAACAGGCTCCTGATACATTTAGAGAAAAGGTCAAGAAAGAAAATTAGATAGTTGTTAGGAAGTAAGTGAAAAAGGGAGAATAAGGCTGTATAAGGAATGAAAAGGTACTTGTTCACATTTAGGGATATAATTTATCATGGTTTTGAGCAAGAACAAAGCCAGATTTTAGCTAGGAAGGCTTCCAGAGTGGTTCTGAAAGATGGATATAGACCTGGTGAATACAGGTAAAGAGTTCCAGACATCAGCAACCTTGTACGAGTACAGACAATGCCCAGCATTTTGTCACACTCCAAACTGAAGCTAAATTTAGCAATTAGATTGTCTACAAGTATATTACAAAACAAACCCTGCAAAAATTCTTAATCCATAGTTTCTAGAAACATATTAAAAATAAATAAATCTAATATGGATGGAGGGGTAGCCTGCTGTTTACAGGTTTATAGTTCCATAGGTCTGGTGAGCATGCTGAATGTTTAATGGCCAAGGGTTTTGATGCAATAAATCCCACGCTGGAGGTTGCAGATGCCCTTTTAGTCACCCATACTCCATTTTTGTATTTACATTGGTCGGTATTCTTCATCACCTACCTTGCCCTTATCTATGAACAAATCCACTTTAGCAAAACTGGATTAATGCTCTCCACTACTAGTTTATCTAAAGTCTAATTCTTGTTTATGACACTACATATCTTATAGCAACAGACTGGTTGAGGGTAAATTCCTGCAAATCCTGCCACGCATGAGTTCCTCTGACTTAAAAGGAAAAAAAAAAACAAAAATAAAATCACATATAAAAAAAATAAATAAAAACTTGCTGTTTCTGAATAATCCTGCATTTCCTTGGCAATTCTTTAACCTTGATAAGAATGTGTAAGTGTTGGTTGCGGACTGCCTAGAAAGGAAATGGAACACCAAAACCCAGAAAAGAAGCTAATGCCTCGGGCTGGCTTTCTGGATTTTTTAGCCTATGCATCAAAAAACTGCCATCTCCACCTTGCAAAGCTAGTGTCTGACCTCCCAACTTTTAGCTACCATCTAACAACTGGGTGCCCTTTACCATAATGTGAACACACATGAACAAAGTGGGACACCACCCAGGTGCACTTGCCACTATTAATACCCCAACAGACCATCCCCTTAGCTGCTGGGTCCTCAAGGCCCAGACCTAATGCAGGCAGTTCTGCCTATCATTATACTCAACCAAATGTCAGGGTAAAGTTTTTATTATCACAGAGCTTAATTCAATATTCTTAACATATGAAACCTCTAGTCATAGTATATTTATGCTATGCATGAAGCCCTCAGAAGTGATGTGCTTCAAACAAAGTCAAAACATATGACAGATGAAGCAAGGGTGTTGAGGGTCCCTCTTGATAATCACTATATAGGATAAAATATACTGTCCAATTATCCAAATTTTTAGCTTAATTCTGCTGTGTGTCTTTCTCCTCAAGGCAGCAAGTGCTGGCATCAAATCCTTAGTCCCCAAGCTATCAGCTTCTGTCAAACACTCAGTGAATCTAGTACACATCTATGAGATTGCAAAGATCAATCTAATTTCACCTGCATATGTCATCCTTGATCATAAGGATTATATGTGTCATATCATATGCCCTTGGCCACAGTGAACTTGATACTGATCTCACAGCTCCTGTGCTGTTACTGTCATCACTTGCAGAAGGTAAAAATCCTCCATGACCAGCTGATAACTGCTGAATCCCTTATGAGAGGACACCACAGCTGGGGGTTTTACTTCAAATTTTCCTGTTTTACATAATTACAGAATATTGTCTGAGAACTTTCAAAACCTTTTTCAGTTACTAGGTCAAACAATCTCAACCCCACTTTCCTCTGGCAAGACTTCCAAAAATTATTCTGTCTAAGTAATCTTCTACAACTAGAGCCTCACTACTATCTCCAAAAATATCATTACCTTCTGTAATGTCCACAAGTTAAACTTCCACCATCTCCTTATTGTTTTGTTTGGAACTGGATAACTTTTCTGGGCCTTTTTGAGAATGTCATCTCAATTTATTAGCCAATGTCTCATTCTTCTTGGGGTCAAACTTGTCTGGTGTCATTCTCCCCTCTTGTCTGCAGTCAACCCTGTTGACCTCATTCCACTTACAATTTGCCAAAAAAAAAATCTTCTCCTTTGAAGCCATCTTCTCTCACTGGGACTTAAATTGGAGAAAGTTAGAAAAAGTTATGTGTCAAGTAATTATTAAAAAATAGCTAGTTGTGCTGTCTCCACCTTCTAACTGATGCAATGGAAATAATGAACAGCTCAATGATCTGAACAAATCAAGGGAGAGGAAGACAGGGAAATGTGAGAAAGAAAGGAAACAGAGGAAAAAGACGAAGCTGGAGCAAAAAAAGAACACATACAAAAACTCATCTATCCATTTTTATGCTTGCAGCGTCATTTCATGTATTACCCACCTAACAAGCTCTACTGGCTACTGTACAGCTTTCATTCTGTCAAAAAATGTTTATACTCAATGATATCTGCCTCCAATTAAAAAGAATGAATGCTGCCCTCAAAATTCTGCAAATTAACCATACTGAGGAATAATACTGTACGTTGACACATTTAACTTTTTATATGTATTTATTCATTTATTTTACATTTGTTTACTGGGAAAAGTCCAAATGGGCATAGTTTCCCATTTTCAGCGGGAGGCCCAGGGAGAAAAGCTCCACATTTTGAATGTAATACATAAGCAATATAATCATGACGAACATCAGATAAATATGGAAATTACAGCAATCAACAAATTTAATACATCATTCAACGTTTTATAGTAGTTGCAGAACAATATAAACACACTGAATGACTGTGTTTTACAGTAGAGGGAGAACAATGTAAACTTGATCAGTATGCAATTAAGGGAGACGTTACAGAGCCAGTGGGTGAAAAGCATGTATTATTCAGTGACATAACCAAAGGATATATAGTAATAGGACAATATGAGGATTATTTGTGATTAAGTAGGGTTCTCTTTTAGTAGGATTTTATTAAATAAATGAGCCTGCTGTTATCTCTGTGCAGTTTGTAGGTTACAAAACAGAGGGGGAAAAGGAGGTGAAAGAGGTGGGAGGGTTCGTAGATAAGGAAGATATTAGGGCTTATTATTAGATAAGTAAGCAGAAATATTAATGGTTAATACCTAATCAAATGGATTTAACTATAGTTGTAAAGGAAGTGGTAGGGGTGGTGACCAAAAGGAGGTTACCTGGAGCAAGGCAGATGCATCTGGGTTACCCTGGTGTTGAGCAGGTACATATCCATGAGCTCATTAGGTAAGATTTTAATTGATGTTTGAAGCTGGGTTTACTGGATTGCTCCCTGATTTCTAGTGGGAGGGAATTCCAGATTTTTGCAATTGCATTGGAGTAAAGGCAGTCTCCAGAGCTGTGTTTACTTTTGGAGACCTCAACTAGAGCTTTATTGGAGGATCTAAGTTGGCGGTTATTAGAATAATGTGAGAGTAGGTCTTGGAGGGCTGGGGTCTTGCTGGGATAGTAAAGAATTTAGTGAGCTAGAGTTAGTTGGCTTAGAGCTAAAGTATTAGGTCATTCAAGCCAAGATAACTGTTGGAGGGCTTGTTGTACATACATAGAAACAGAAGCCCTCACCTGGGGAACTGCAAAGGAGGTACATCAATAGAAAAGGTTCCCACTGTATAAACTGTCAGGTTATCTGTAATGCCCAAAGGATCATCTACAGTGTTTGTGCAAGTAACCCAAACAGTTTCCATGACTCACACATATGGCACACTTGTGAGCTGTACACCAGGTTTGCCAGGGGTGATATTCCTCAAGGACATCTATGGAGGTGGTGGTGAAGGTTATTTGCTGGAGCCCTAGCTCATGACACCTATGAGAAATGTATACAACCTCACTGAACAAGCATACAACAAGGCCTACACTCACACTAGGAATATCAAAAAATGTTTTTGATTTACCTAAATCATGGTTCCAGAGACTACCTAAGTCAAAGCCTAAGATCCCACTCACATACAAATAAGAAAATTGATGTCTGTCAGACTTCATAACCTTTACTTAAACATGTAAGGGCTGTGCTCTGATAGCATCAGACAGAGTCATCCTCAAAGGACATAGTTTGCATCCGCAGTAATGACAAGTTAAGTATGAAACCTGTAAAAGAAAAAAAAGTTAAATAACTGATTACTCTCATATGGAAATATGTATATGCCCTTAAGCAGAGTATTTGTCTGAGGCATACAGTTATCTCAGTAATATCTCCTTTGTCAGATTTTTGCAATATACAGTTATGTATTAGAAACAACAGTGTACACCAAGCATTTCAATGGACTACTATCTATAAAAAATGAAACAGGTGAATTTTACCATCATTTTCAAAACTATACCGACAAGCAAGACTGAAGTATCCAGTGCTTCCAATGCTGTAATGACAATACTAACTGAAATACAATGTCTTTCTGCTTTTCCCGGTTAGGGGTCGCCACAGCAGAACTCCGGTCCACTAATGATTGGCAGTAGAGTTTTATGTGCTGGCTTGCCGGGCCTAACGCACAACCTTCAACGAAGGAACGCCCATTCACGCATGTCACCACACAGAAGACGCTCTAACTGAGAATCGAACGGCAACGTCTAACTGTGAGGCGACAATGCTACCTCACAGTTAGACGTTGCCCATTTGATTGTCAGAGAGCTAAAATACAATGAGGTTCAATAATTACAGAAACAATCATTCACAAATGAGTAGAAACAAGAAACTAATAATTTTTCTTCTGCAATTCATATTGATAAATCCAAGCTTGTGAATGAGCAGGCATTAGCTATCCACTGTGTATATCAGACATATATGCAATCCTAAGTCACAAAGACTTGCTCAAAGGGTGGGGCACAGTCATTATCATATGTACTGGCTGGGAGGGGGTTGTAGGAGAGCAAGCCTGACATCAAAATAGTGAGTGTGTGTGAGTACCAGACACATTTATCAGAGTATACAGTGATCAGGCCAGTAACAACAAATGTACAGCACTTAACAGTACTGTTTAGACAGCTTGCATGTGTGTGAAGTGGTATGGGCAAGTGAATGTTTTTCAGTGTGTGCGTCTGTATGAATACAATCAAGCGCTGTGCTAGCACTACATCCTGGCATCTTGGACAGGTGTAAGCCATGCACAGCAGAGCAGTTAGTTCAGCACAGCTGGTCACAAAAATGAGGACCACCTCTGCCAGGAGTTGCATTGTTACTTCAACAGCCCTGGATAGAAATTGGGGTGCTACCATCCTACCAGAATGTGAGCTATGTCTGCTGGTTGAGCTATTCTTATCACTAAGTCCAGGACCACAACGTAGTGGACTACACATCTGGGTGTGGACACTGCAGTCACTGATGGAGTAGTGGATTTAGTGTCACTGTGGGAGCAGAATCTTGCACAGCCAGATCTGTTAACATCAGGAGATGTAATGGCTCTCTGGCCACATGGACGCCTACCCCCATAACAGAATTTTCATCACAGACATGCCCGATCCAGTGTGTCAGTCATCCTGTCCAAGGAGTTACGTGCACAGCTCATATAGTCCCACATGTCAGAATGCATGACATTTAGTAGTCAAACTATCTCGTCCAAGGCCCTGGGGGAAAGTCTATGCCTCCATCATGGCCTTACACATCTGTTTGGTGGCACTTAATGACACACCAGGACCAGAAAGTGGGTGGACAGCAGGTCTCCTCTGTGTGGCACTATGCCCTTACAGTGGCCATGGGGAGAAGCTTCTAGCTCTGCAACCAGAATAACCACATTAACTTGATCAACTGGTTCATCCTCAACCTATCCTATATCAAAGGTCTTTGTGACCTGGGTATGTGTAGGCATACTGAATGTATCCAAAATATGGGGAGAGGATGTTGGATACACAACCTGAGTGTCAGACTGATCCTTTGCATCCCAGACTGTGTCTTTTCAGCACCACTGTTATCAGATGCTACCAATACTCTGACATCAGGTGGTAGGAGTTCCACAGTGCTACTCTCAGGGTCACCTATGGCAACAAGCAATAAACACAGTAAAACAGAAAAACAGAGAATATTTGATCACATATTTTTCTTAGACAAATGGTTTATTAAAGTCTAACAGATGCTAAAGTAATGAATATTTTAATCTTGTATAGACCTGACTCCACCTTGTATACAGTAATGACTATAGCCAAATGTGGCTTATCATGTGCATGTTGCCTGGCAGCCGGCAATCCTGATGTCCATGTATGTGAATAAGGGAAAGGAAAGAAAGCTGATAAGCATCATAATGCAAATAAAAAAAGAAAAAGAGAACATCCTTCAAATGTGTAGATTCAAAATATCCTAATACAACAGTATAGTGAACAGTCAGATCCCCCCCAATTATGTGTGAATGCATGCAACCATCATGCACACAAACATTTAAAAAATAATGCTTTCGATGACTACACACAAGTTATGACCCCCCCCCCTCCAAAAAAAATTCTAAAGCAAATATCAGCTACAATCTATAACAGGTCTGTAATGTTGGTAACACAGGTTTAACTGTGTAATACATCACATCACTAACAATAACAATTCACAATGCAGCATTGGAAATGTAAGACAACTATTATAAGTGCTATCTCCACTGTTGTGGAGGGCAGTTAGGCAGAAATCCAAAAATGTAACACATTTTTCTTTCTGATAACACAGGTAAAAATACTAGATTTTCATATAAAGTTATAATACACTCATCTGCCATAACAATGCAAACAACAATTAAATACAAACTAAAAAAATAAATAATAGGTCATGTATAATTATGTAGCATACTTTTTGTAAGGCAGACATTGATGTGCCAAAAGAAAGGGATAAAGAAAAAACATTACGATAAAAAATGCTTTTTAGCAGCTAATGCAGTTCAACTTTTAATCTTACACTAAAAGCATTATGTAAGAAATAGCAACATACCTTGACAATACAGCAGTGTAGAAAGTAAAGAATTCTCCAAAAGATGTGTTTATTTAGCAGTATCAAGCTCTCTGGATCCAAACAGTCTCCCCAGTAACACAAGGCCTTTACAAACATGATTACCTTTAAACAGACCAGTCAGCCCTGTGAGTATGCACATGAGATGAAAAATCATTACCTTCCTGAAATCTGCACTGAAGTACAAGGAATGTAAACATGGTGTAAGCAGCTACATAATTACATGCACATTTATTTTATTTATTTATTTATTTAACATTTCTTTACCAGGAAAGCCTGACTTGGAACAAAGCCAATTTTAGGAGAGACCTGGGGAGAAATGCTCCAGACATGTCTTTACAATGTGGAAGGAAACCAGAGCACCCAGAGGAAACTCACAGAAATGCAGGGAGGACATGTAGACTCTGCAAAGAAGGCACCCCAGCTGAAAATTGAACTGGAAAACCTCTTGCTGTGAGGTGATAATCCTACCACTGCACCACTGTGCTGTCCTGCCCTAGCACTGCAAGAATGAGCATTGAGAAGTATTACCCACTAAAGGCTTGCAGGTATCTGTGATTACTCTGACTGCATGAACAGTCAGGAATTCACAGTCTACCTTCTTTGATATGCAGTTACTGAGGGTGTATCAGGGAAAAGAGACTTACCAAAAAGCATTGACTAATTTATGAAAGCAATATTTCTAACATTCAGATGTGGCTTTAATGACCACAGTTATTGCACCTTAGTAAGGAAAGTTGTTCATATTCAAGGAAGTGCATTAAGCATTGATACATATAACATATGCAGTAAAACAGAGATAAAATTGCTATGAAGAAAGCATAGATAAGGGAATGAGGCACCATAAAGAAATAGAAGAGTACACTTGCAGTGATTGCAGTCTTCATTTAATATTGTGTGAGTACATGGGCATCCCAACTGTTGTCAATATCACAATTATCCAGACATTTACTGTCAAATAAGAAAGGACAACTTTCATAACTTGTTCCTGTTGCATTTTCAATGTGACTTGATACAATGTCACATTATCAGTATATCTAAACACTTTTTCTTCTTGCATATGTGTATCTTTGTCTGTAGAAAATATAGCAACTACTTTTCAATGATTGTTCTTACTACACTTGTTTGAGGATTCATATCCGAGCAGGTTCCTGTTGCAAAATAACAAAGCTGATTGTGGATCTGAAATGTACATTTAAAGTATATAATTCCATTTTTTTTTTTCTTTGTTTTTCTTCTATCATTTGGGTACAGTATGGCATTGCATTCCATTGAAGGTAAAATAATGACAAATTTGTACTAGAATATACTAGAACAGAATATACTAGAAATGACAAATATGTACTAGAATACTGTCATTAGATATTTCCTATGTGAAAACATTAATAAAAATATATTGGAAAAAAATAATTACAAATTGTATCTGTACTGCCATCCATAGTGAAATTAAGACTGGCATTGTTGTGCTTTCTTCAGCATTCTGGACAGTACTAAGTAAAGAAATTTAAGTTGTCACACTCCTATCTCCATGGAATAATGTGTAAATGTATTGAGTTTAAGGAAACAGTACAGGTGGTACATGGTTTGTGACCTGTTCACAGGTCATTTTACTGAGGGAGGTCATACTTAATCCTGACAATCATTTTGGTGTATGATTATGTTGATGTCCTATAAGATAGCCAGAAATTTAAAAGACATGGTTGTTCATAATTTATTTTCTATGCCTACTGAAATGTTAACAATTCCTCTATAAAATTCTGGTACATTTCCCTGTGGTAAATGCTCTATTTGTATTCATGTGGTCATGAGTTTTGATAAAATAAATGGTATTTCTTTTCGGCCCAGGGCTATTTTCTCCTGTGTGTCTAAGGGGGTGGTTTACTGTCTCTCATGCCCTTGTGGGTTCTTCTATACAGGAGAAACCAAAAGAACATTTAAGTCAGCATACAAGAGCATGTTAGAGACATTAAGAATCAAAATTTGGATAGCCCTGTGGCAGCACATTTTCATGCAGTAATTTGGGATCTTGCACCAGTTTGAAACCATGTATTTTAGAACAAGTTCTGGTTAAGGATGATGATACACTTAAAAATAAACTGTTATACAAAGAAGCAGTCTGTATTTTAAAGTTTGGCACTTTAGTGCCCTATGGTTTAAACAAAGAACTTGAGTGGAAGACTTTTCTGTATTAAGTGTTAATTATTAGTTTATGTTTAATTATTTTATTTAATTGCTTAATGATGTGATATTTCTTATTTAAATGTAGCTTGTGCTACTGTGATGTTAACTCTGTGAAAGGCTCGTTAGCCAAGGCACTGGAGTATTAAACATTTTTGGATTTTATGCTTCTGCAGTTGGTGTTTTTCACTTTTTATAGGTTCATTAGGTAGGTACTAGGCTATCGGCCAAGGTCCTATGTACATCTAGCCAACAAGGTTCCCTAGCGTATGCCACCCAAGAAAGTTAATTTCCTGTGCCCCTGTCAAGCAGAGCCACAGAAGTGATCCCCAGGGTGTATTTCCTATTTCCCATCCACTCATAAAGATTTTTCTTGAAGAGTGCTAATGAAGAACTTTGCTTGACATAGATGGGTAGCTTGTTCCAGAGTATAGAAAGTCTCTGGGACAGGAATCTATCCCTCCAGCATGTCCTGTTTATTGTAGTGACAAGGTTTAGGTCCCTAGAGTGTGTAGCTCTGAGGGATTGGGATTTCTTTAGGTGTAGCATATCCAACAGCTCTGGGTTTAACATAGCTTTATATGTTAGGCAGAGATCTCCTCAGAGTAGGCGATATGCTACAGAGTAAGGCTGGAGTTTTTTGAGCCGGTCAGTGTAGGGCATGTGTTTGAGGCCAGTCCTCTTTGTGAGGTACTTTTGTGGCCTTTCCAGCTGCTGCAGATGTCTTGTGAGGTACATTCCAAAAGGGGCGCAGTACTCTATAATGGGTTTCTGTGTTTTTTTCATTTTACTGAGGGAGGTCATACTTAATCTTGACAATTATTTTGGTGTATGAATATGTTGATGTGGGAAACTAAAGTAAAATTAGAATTGACTAAAAGTGACAGACATTTGAAATTATGCCAATACTAATTCTGGGAGCTCTGTCAACAATGAAGGCATTACTTCTATCCCCTGTGCCTTTCTCCTGATATTGAGAGACATATATGGCAGTACTGATTTGGCAAAGAGATGTGAGATGGCTGAATGTGTCAGTATAATGCAGTAGTAGCTCTACTCGGTACTTGATATACACTGTGATTTATTTAATGTTTCTTCAAGTTTTTATTCCCCAAAAATGTATGAATACTTCTGATAAATACTGCTTTTTGCATTTGTGCTCTACTTGGGGAGTATGAAATGAACTTTCACAGCTTTAGGAAAAAAGGGAAAATGTAGTTTAGGCTGGCTTATTTGGTGCAAACAGCCCAGCAGCATTGTGTGGCCATCAGCACTCTGGGTAGCACTCAGTGAAGAAATCTACCTATCAGGTAACTTTCTCTGAGGTATAAGATATACGTCTAGTGAGCTTAGGAAAAAAAAGATATGCATGGTCTGAATCCACTTAACTCATTCTCTCCAGTGCAGCTCTTTTGAGTATGTACCTTTAACTCCCAGTGTGTGTGGCTTGAGCCTTTAAAAAATGAAGTTATCACCTTACAGTTGAAACAAACATTCATATCTCTGGAACAATAAGTGTTAGTAGAAAACTGTAAATGGCAAACTATCCAGTTTAAATTATTTATATTGGAGGCATTTATTCAGTTCAATGCTTTCAAATGAATTTTATAAGACAAAATAAAGGCAGTGAATATCAATTTTGTAATGTTGTTTAAATAGCCTATGATATCTCAGTAACTATTCAAGCAAGACACATACTACCAGCAGGATTTTATTCATACAGCTGTGAACTTTCATACGAGGCTATGCAGTTCTGTCTGTGTTATCTAAATGTTGTGATATTGAGAGAAATATGAAAATTATTACAATACAAATAGGTCAAATATCAATACAATTGTGTTTGTCATCGTGTATGTGTTTGTCATCGTGTATGTTTAGATAGTACCCCAAAAAGGCAACCCCCCATTTCTCGGTCACCCACGTCCCCCGGAATCTTTTTAAAGTTTTTTTTTGTCTATTCCTTCTAGCATGTCGAGGGATCAGTTGCTAGTGTCCTCTCCTGCTCAGCTGGTGAACCTGGGAATATTGAGGCAATGTTACAATTGCCTCATGTACACAGACAACCCTCTCCTCCTCCCACAAAACACAAATACATGCGAGAGATGCAACTATACGGCCAAACTGGAGGCTGAGCTCTCTCAACATAGGACTGGCAAGACCAGTCAGGAGGAGAAGGTTACCACACACACTATAGACCCAGTCTCACATATTACCATTACAACCTCAAATCATACACATAAACACACAAAGACATACTCGAGGCTCTGATCAAAAATCTACCAAAACAGCAGAGGCCACCAAAGCAGACACCCAAACAACCACCACCTCAGAACACAACACCTGCAACACATAGACCTCACAGTCAGAGTGTCAAACAGTCACAGCCCTTAAGGCCAAACACAATGCCAGACACACTAGTCATTGGTGACTCCATAGTCAGACACACTGACGTCCCGCTCACCAGACTGAGTAAGGAGAAGGTCACAGTAAGCTGCCTGTCGGGCGCTAGAATCCGCCACATAACGCAAGCACTCAGGTCTCTCAACAGCAGGTACAAATATGATTCAGTCATTGTCCACGCTGGTGTAAACGACCTGAGACGTACCTCCTTGGACTACATGAAAAGAGACATTGAGGAGCTCTCTGATTATGTAGCCCAGACAGGTATGACCCTGACCTTGAGCAGTATCCTACCTTCACCAAGAATGATGCCACAATACAGAGATAAGATGATCAGCTTTAACAATTGGCTTAAACACTGGTGTCATTCAAAGGGGATCCAGTGTCTGTCTGCCTGGGATGACATGCTGGACAAGCCACGCTGCTTCGCAAGGGACGGCTTGCACCTGTCACCCTGGGATTCGGATATTGGCAAAGGCTCTTGCCACCCCATAGTGCCTTTTTAGGCAAGGCTCAAATTCTAAACCTACCACCCTAGAACACAAAAAGGAAAAAACTAAGGGTAATGCTGCTCAATGCCAGAAGTCTAAATCTCAAAATGCACGCACTCGAGGCCCTTCTCAGTATGGAGAACATCGATGTCTGTGCTGTGACAGAAACCTGGTTCAAGGCTCCTGAGAGCACCCCAGCGCTATCAGGTTTTACCTCATATCATGCGTTCCGGCCCCAAAATCTGGACAATACCAAGAAAGGAGGGGGGGTATCCATATTCATCAAGGACACCCACACCTCAAGACTGGTGGCAACGCACGATGCATCTGAGACCATCCAGGTGCAATTAACCATAGGCAAGACTGCTCTGCAAATTGTAGCATGTTACAGGTCACCCTCACAAACTCAGGAACCTCACATGGCCTTCCTGAAAACACTAGAGGGGATAACTGTATCACCAAACACCATCATACTAGGTGACTTCAATTACCCTAATATAGACTGGGAACACTACTCAAGCCCAAACACCCTAGCCCAAAAGTTCCTGGAATTCATAAACTCAAATGCCATGGAACAACTAGTCACCATCCCCACAAGAGGAGATAACATACTTGATCTCATCATCACGAACATGGGAGCACAATGTTCAACACCGGAGGTGTACCCCTCACTGGTGAGATCAGACCACAAACTAATCTCGCTGGAGGTCCTCATCCCACCCCCACCTGAAATAAAAAAGACCACAGTAAAGAACTTCTCAAAAGCCGACTTCACACTTCTAAAGACTAGTGTGGTCTCCTTTAAGGCCCCGAGCCGGCGGAAAACAGTACTCAAGCCGCTGAATCACTTACAAATGCCTTCTACCAGCACCTGCAGGACTGCATGGATAAGGCAATCCCAAGCAAAACAAAGACTCTTTGTACCAAAGGCAAGCGTCCAGTCTGGTGGACCCCAGCCATAAACAAACTCTACAACAAAAGGAGGAAGCTACTACAAGATAGAGCAAAATCCTTAAAAGGTAAGACAACCTTGATCACTATAAGTAAAAACTAAGAGCTCTCATAAAATCATCCAAAGCAAATTTCGAGAGAAAAATAGCTAAAGACTCAAAAGACAATCATAAGGCCTTCTTTAGCTATGTTAGAAACCTGGGAGGAAACTCCCAGATATGCTCAGAGCTAGTTCAAAATGATGTGAAGATTACTGATCCTACAGACATTGCCAACATACTGGCTGACAGGTTCAGTGCAAACTTCTCCCCTCCCCAAAAGGAGAGATATCTATACCAAACGATTGCAGCCCCCAAACATCTCCAGCGCCCAAGTGAGAACTGCTCTCTCCAAAGCAAAAACACAGCATCCATGGGACCTGATGGTGTCCCCGGCTGTGTGCTCCATGAACTCAATGAGGAATTAAACCCACAGCTAGGACAGCTGTTTAATCAAAGTCTTACCTCTGGATACGCACCCAGGAGTGGCGCACTGCAACTGTGGTACCACTTCACAAAGGCGGTGCCTCCACCGACCCTGGAAATTACCGGCCCATTAGCTTGACAAGCCTTATCTGCAAAGCCATGGAGAGGATCATAATGGACCTCATAAATAAAGACATAGGGAATTTGCAGACTTTGGATCCAACCCAGTTTGGCTTTGTCAAAGGCAGATCATGCCTTTTAAACTTGGTTGACTTTTGAAACAGTCACCAAAGCCATTGATGAGGGAAAGGCAGTCCATACAGCCTACCTCGATCTGGCTAAGGCCTTCGATACAATACCCCATTCGGGTATCATTGAAAAACTCATCAGCTTAAATGTCAACCCATACATCACAAGATGGGTTGCAAACTGGCTGAGTGACAGAACCCACAGGGTCAGAGCTGCTGGCGCCATGTCAGACTCAAAGCCTGTCACAAGTGGTGTCCCACAGGGCTCAGTCCTGGGCCCACTCTTGTTTGGCATCTACTTTTCCGAAGTACAAGCAAACACAGGAGGGTTATGGCTGACAAAGTTTGCAGATGACTGCAAACTGGGCGCCATAGTAGAAAACACATCTGACACAGATATCCTTCAGAAGGGTCTCACAGAAACGGATAACTGGTGCCAGAGCCACGGCCTAAAGTTAAATGCCAAAAAATGCATAGTCATACCCTTCGGGAAAAACAAGGTTACCCCTAGCTACCAAATAGGTGGCAATCCACTGAGCACAGAAGAAGTTATCAGGGACCTGGGGACCCAGGTTGATAGTAGTCTGTCATTCGACACCCATGTAGCTAAAGTAGTTAGGAAGACCTTCTACATTGCCCACCTTATCATGAAGGGATTCTCATCTAGATCAAGGGAGGTCATAGTCTCCCTTTACTCATCACTCATCAGACCAATGATTGAGTACAATGCCCCATTTGGAATGTATCTGACCCGACACTTGCAGCAGCTGGAGAGGCCACAAAGTTCCTCACCAAAAGGATAAAGGGTCTCAAAAATCTGTCCTATGCTGCCCGACTGAAAGAACTCCAGCTCCATTCAGTCGCCACCGCTTGCTCAGAGGTGACCTTTGCCTAACATACAAGGCCATGTCAAACCCAGATTTGATGAATATGCTTCACCTCAAAAATCTAGATCCATCAGAGCCACAAGGGCGGAGACTTAAACCTTGACACGGCTATTAATAGGACGTGCTGGAGGGATAGATTCATCACCCAAAGACTCCCTATGCTGTGGAACAAAATCCCGGTACATGTGAGGCAGAGCACCTCGCTGGCCTTGTTCAAGAGAAATCTTGACCAATGGATGGGAGATCGCAGATATACCCCAGGGATTACCTCAGTGTCACTGCTCGACAGAGGCACAGCAAAATAATGGGTATAGTTCCCCATACTAAAGGGGTGGCGTAAGCCACAAAACGATGGGCTAGGCTTGTAAATGCCCTCGGGCAGATAGCCTAGTATGAACCTATGAACTTATGAACCTAAGATGAAATCTTCTGATACCTTGTATGTAGCATGGTTTTGGAATTATTAATGCAAATATGAACAAGCAATTTTTGATGCCTAGAGGCATTGGTAGGAGTTAACTGTAGAAACACCTGGAGCCACACTTGGCTGTAATGAGTTAAATGATAATTTTACAGAGGGTGGTCTGAAAACATATTTAATCACATTTTCTGATAACATTGTGCTGTTGTTTAAAATGCATATTTTCAACATTGCTATCAATATGTCAGCTGTCCTGTGTCCACTGAAACATTATTTGTCATTAACTACAAGTCTAGTAATGTGTTCCACAAAATACATTTCTGATGTTACAATGAAATATGAGAAGGATGAATGTGTTAATTGAACACACTTCTTCCTCTGGTCATTGTTACATATACTTATTGATTGCATATAAATTGTCATTTTTTTTCTCTGTTATATATTTCTTCCCAATGTCATTTCCCTTTGCTCTTCTCTCAGCAGTGTGCTAAAACATTTCACTGCCCAAGGAAAAAAAGTGAAAAATTGAGTTCAGACTGTCTTTTGTAGACATGTATGCCTGGTGTCAGTGCATGGGCCTCCATTCCATTGATTGAATTTACTTCAGAGAATGCACCTGAGAGATTTCCAGTTCAGTGGCACAAGGTATAAATGAAGTGAACTCAGTGAAATAAGTCACAAGGCACTGTATGAATCCTGTGTTGAGATCGTATTGCATTTATTCTCTATATATGTAATGTATTTTTTATTTATCTGCATTTTCTCTCTGCTTAGCAGCATGCAAACATGGTTCACTACCTAAGGAAAGAAGTGAAAAATGTAGTTTATTCTGCCTTATATAGCACAAACACACCTGGCAATGGTGCCCTTTCCTCAACACTCTGGACAGTGCTGAGTGGAGAAATTCCACCTTTCAGATACCTATCTCTGTAGAAACAAGATGTAAAAGCAGTGATAAAAAGCACAGCTGTTTAAGTGTTCCACTCCAGCTAAAAGATTATTTTACAAAGGGTGTAAAAATCCCATTTCTCACAACATTTTTGTAAGGATCATAGGTTCATAGGTAGGTACTAGGCTATCGGCCCGAGGGCTTACGTAAGCCTAGCCAACAAGGTTCCCTGGCTTATGCCACCCAAGAAAGTTATTATCCTGTGCCACTGTCCAGCAGAGCCACAGAAGTGATCCCCTGGAGTGTATTTCCTACTTCCCATCCACTCATCAAGATTTTTCTTGAAGAGTGCTAATGAGGAACTTTACTTGACATAGATGGGTAGCCTGTTCCAGAGTATGAGAAGTCTCTGGGACAAGAATCTATCCCTCCAGCATGTCCTGTTCATTGTTGTGACAAGGTTTAGGCCCCTAGAGTGTGTAGCTCAGAGGGACTGGGATTTCTTTAGGTGTAGCATGCCCAAAAGCTTTGGGTTTGACATAGCGTTATATGTTAAGCAGAGAGCACCTCAGAGTAGACGATATGCTACAGAGTAAAGCTGGAGTTTTTTGAGATGGTCAGTGTAGGGCATCTGTTTGAGGCCAATAATCCTCTTTGTGAGGTACTTCTGTGACCTTTCCAGCTGCTGCAGATGTCTTGTGAGGTACATTCCAAAAGGGGCGTTGTACTCTATAATGGGTCAAATGAGTGTCAAGTGGGGGGGAGACGATGGCCTCTTTTTTCCTGGATGAGAACCCTTTTATGATGAGGTGTGCCACGTAGGACTTCCTGACTAGTGTGGCGATGTGAAACAGGCTTACATTTCGTTTTGTTTTTGTTTGTTTTTTTTTGGGAGGGGTTGTTTTTTTTTTTTTTTTTACAGAAAAGTAGCTAAAACAGCTGTAAAAACAATTCAAATGCAGTGCAAGCTAGCACACTTGAGTACGTAGCAATATTAGACCAAACACAGTTTAAAAAATGCAATTAAATTAAAAATGACTAAAAACAAGTGCAGAAGGAGTGTATTAGGTAGAATGTGGTAAAGAGATGGGACTGGGGGGGGAGTGTCCCAGATCAAATCTACAGTGGAGCGGGCAACTGCAAAAGCCACCAAATTTAAACAACAAACCACAAATAGGGAGGTTGGGTGGGACAAAACACTTTCAGCAGAGAGCTGAAAAACTATACAGTGAATCAAAAATAACAGTGCACAACTCTGAATAAAATTAGTCCAGCAAAAATTAACAGTACACAATTCTGAAGAACCAAAAAAATATACTTAGCTCTGTACATTTCCAGATAGTTTGAAAAGAGCTCTGTTAGACACAGGTTCCAACAATGATATTGTTAGGACTATAAAACTAGAGAAAAATTATAATGTTAAGTATTAAATGAAATTAAAGTGATTTATCAGTAATGCTTACATAAGTAAACTTTTCTGTTTAGTACACATCATCAATGTTTCACACATAACTTGAAGTTAATTTTTGTCTAACTTTCTATATATGACAATGATGATATTTAATATAAAATTTACCTGCATATGTATGATGGGACAATACCTTTATTATAATCATCATGACTAACCATATATCCTAACTATGTATTTAGGACAGTTATTGCTACCGGTTGTGACATGTGTATATGCATTTATATTACAGTGTTGAATGCTTAGGTTGTCAAATGCCGAAACGTCGACACCTAAATGTCGAATGCTCAAAACCGCGACCAGTCAATTACACACATTTTTCCCAGTGAAAAAAAATTGCTTGGCCAACAAAAAAAATACTCTAAAACCCTAATCAAGTGGGGACTTTGGCTCCCACCCCCCCCCCATGTGGGGGCTGTGCCCCCCAACTAAATATACTAACTCCAAGATCACTCTACATTGGTGAAAAGGGCAAATCCCCAATGACAGCAAAGCAAATTTTTTTCTCTGGGAAATAATTTGCATAATTGGTTGGTTGCAGTTTTGAGCGTTCGACGTTTAGGTGTTGACGTTTAAGCATTCGACAACCTAAGCGCTCAACACAGTAATAGGAACCCATGTATTTAACATGTCCCAACCTGCATTGCTCAGCTCATTCAACTGTATCCATTTGAATTAAACTTCCAAACAGAAATACTGACTTTTAGCTAGGAATGCATTCCCAGGACAAATTAAAATCATACACATACAGGCCTCTCTGAAATGTATTTCCATTCATTCATTCTGAAATTAGTATATGTCTAATGTCCATGTTTGAGATGTTGTTCTCCTGTGGCTATGTCAATTAATAAGCGAAATCATTTTGCATGCATTATCCCATGGATTCAGTTCCCAGCTGATACAACAATATTTTAACATTGCGTAAGCCCCAAAATCACAATATCTCACAATTTCTCTGCAATTCTCCATAGAAACTGTAAGGATTAAAAGCCATAATATTGAGCATTCCTTGTTGAACACTGCAACCTGTATCACTAGGTTGAGCATCACACTTAGCAAAGCTCAATGCCATGTTTTACACTTTTACTGCTATGTGATATAAGTAGTGCCAATGTGTCTGCCAACAAATCCAACTGCTTTCAATTGTGCAAATGCAGTTGGCAAGGCTGTGCATCTCTGTGCAGCCTGCAAGATTGAAATTGGCCACCAATTCAGATGGATTGTGTTAGCCTGACATTTGCAGACATGGCTGGTGAGGCAGAATGGTGCTCAGTTTAGAGCACAAAAGTGGAATGTTGAGTAGTCCAGGATGTTTCTGGCAATCGTCATGAACCACTACAGCTGTAGGCTGCTGCAGGAGAATTATACAGTGTCTCAGTATAAGGCGGAGACTTGGAATAGCTTAGTCAAGGCTGTCACCAATATAACTGGCATTCCACTCAGTGGGGAACAGTGTTGTCACCACTATAGTGACATTAAGAAGTGAAAGCAGGACCTCGGAATGCTAAATTTACACCTTCAGTTATGTAAGTATACTGAACCATAATCTGTCTATGATATGGCATTAATGATCTAGCCAGCCAATTGCAGATATTCATTATAATTTAATATATATATATATATATATATTTTTTTCTTTTGTACTGTACAACTGCAGAGGAAATAGTTGCAATCCATGAGGTGCAACAGCAGACACTAACTCGCTTCAGAGGGATACAGGGTAAATATGACACAGGTACAAATTCAAAGTAGAAATTTCTTTTAATTCCCTCAGTCACTAGCATCTTGAACACACATACCTCAACCTTCATTTCAAGCAGGCATGCCTTCCTCAGGAACTATTTCTGCTTTCATTGGACAAATAGAACACCAGATTAAATGTGTGTGGGTTCAATATCCAGATATTTATGTTTTATTACTGGATAAGTATTTATAAAATATTAACAGCAATAATATGTCAGGAACAATTGAGCTATGTTAATTGCAGTAATTACATTTGAATGCATAAATCCTGTTCATCACAGAGAAGTAAAGGATTCTCTTCATTATATCATAGCAGTAAGAATTGCTTATTTTATGACACATTATTTTCCATCATATATCGTATTCTACTCAGCCAAGCTCCTTGGGGTGTCCTGCAAAGTATTGCAAGCAGCAGAGCGACAAAAGAGTGACTTTCCACCAGATCTAAGTGTTTTTTTCTCTGCATTTTCTCCTGCGACTGCTAGACTCACTGAAAAGCGATTTCTGGCTTTTCTGAGCTGTTTTCTGCATACTAGAACTGTTTTTTTGCTGTGATTAAGTCGTTTTTCTACTGTCAACTGTTGTAGGCTACACACTAAAGTGCGCTAGCCTGATAGAAGCATTTAAAGTGTTTTTTAAACTTATTGTATCCCTGTCAAAAAAGAAAAAAACAAAAAAAATATTCTTGTTTCCTGCGTTTTCTAAGCTAGTCTAGTCCAGTTTTCAGGCTCTGCTGCATTCAGGACTGTGGTATAGGTTTCTGTGTTGCCCATATCCTTACTTGGATAGGAGGAAGTTTCTCTGTTCACCAGTGAGAGTGGGGAGCTTTGAGCAGCCTATCTGTCCCTGGAGGAGTGCTCACAGCCCAGCAACTTGTAGTTTATTGGCTGTTTTGGGCTACTTCCTAGCTCTTTCATCTCCCTGCCTTAAAACCCACATTAGCGCAGTTTTGCGCTTGTATTCTACTCAGCCAAGCTCCTCGTGGTGTCCTGCAGAGTATTGCAAGCAGCAGAGTGACAAAAGAGTGACTTTCCACCAGATATAAGTATTTTTTTTCTCTGCATTTTCTCCTGCGACTGCTATACTCGCCGAAAAGCAATTTCTGGCTTTTCTCAGCTGTTTTCTGCATACTATAACTGGTTTTTGCTGTTTTTTTGCTGTTAGCACTTGATTAAGTCATTTTTCTACTGTTAACTGTTGTAGGCTACACACTAAAGTGCGCTAGCCTGATAGAAGCATTTAAAGTGTTTTTTAAACTTATTGTATCCCTGTCAACAAAGAAAAAAACAAAAAAATATTCTTGTTTCCTGCCTTTTCTAAGCTAGTCTAGTCCAGTTTTCAGGCTCTGCTGAATTCAGGACTGTGGTATAGGTTCCTGTGTTGCCCATATCCTTACTTGGATAGGAGGAAGTTTCTCTGTTCACCAATGAGAGTGGGGAGCTTTGAGCAGCCTATCTGTCCCTGGAGGAGTGGTCACAGCCCAGCAACTTGTGGTTTATTGGCTGTTTTAGGCTAATTCCTAGCTCTTTCATCTCCCTGCCTTAAAAACCGCATTAGCGCGGTTTTGCACTTGTATTCTACTCAGCCAAGATCCTCGTGGTGTCCTGCAGAGTATTGCAAGCAGCAGAGTGACAAAAGAGTGACTTTCCACCAGATATAAGTATTTTTTTTCTCTGCATTTTCTCCTGCGACTGCTAGACTCGCCGAAAAGCGATTTCTGGCTTTTCTGAGCTGTTTTCTGCATACTATAACTGTTTTTTGCTGTTTTTTGCTGTTAGCACTTGATTAAGTCATTTAAGTTGTTTTTCTACTCTTTAACTGTTGTAGGCTACACATTAAAGTGTGCTAGCCTGATAGAAGCATTTAAAGCATTTTTTTAAACTTATTGTATCCCTATCAAAAAAGAAAAAAACAAAACAATGTTCTTGTTTCCCACCTTTTCTAAGCTAGTCTAGTCCAGGTTTCAGGCTCTGCTGAATTCAGGACTGTGGTATAGGTTCCTGTGTTGCCCATATCCTTACTTGATAGTAGGAAGTTTCTCTGTTCACCAGTAAGAGTGGGGAGCTTTGAGCAGCCTATCTGTCCCTGGAGGAGTGGTCACAGCCCAGCAACTTGTAGTTTATTGGCCATTTTGGGCTAATTCCTAGCTCTTTCATCTCCCTATATGAAAAACAAATGATTTATTAGAGCTTTCATCTGCCAATGTTGCCAAACTTCTTCAGATAAGTTAAAAAAGAAAAAATGGACTTTTCAAACCCATTTTGGATAGACCCATTGAGGAAGGAAATTCATATCTAGAGACATCCTTGGAGACACTTCCAGATACAATTCATATAGCCAATGATCATCATCCGACATTTGAAAATAATATTACCTTTATTACCCCCTTTTCAACTAATGCGGGCATATTAAAAAAGGTTTTGACTAAAAACTGGGACTTAATTCAAACTGACCTTACCATACATCATAAATTGGGTGATAGACCCATTATTACTTTTAAAAGAGGACACAATTTGAAAACACTCTTGGAAAGACCTTTCAAAAATTGGTAACTAGTTCTGGCATGTATAAATGTGGTAGGTGCAATTTTTGTAAATACATAAAAGTAGGCAAGAACTTAAATATTAATGGCCAACACCTCTACATTTCAGATAGATATAATTGTGAAACCAAAGGGGTGGTTTATTTGGCCTTATGTGACAAATGTGACTGTTTCTATGTAGGCAAAACCGAAAGACATTTGAAACAGCACATATATGAACATATGTACAATATCCGTAAAAACAACCCTAATAATGCTTTAGCCAGGCACACCACAGAGAACAGCCAACACCATTTTTTATTTACCATCTTAGAAAAAGTTTTTCTTGACAGTAGAAGTGGTCCATGGTCATTAATTTTAGAGGAAAAGGAGTTACTTTGGCAATTGCGGCTCAACTCCTCTAATTTTCCTGGTCTTAATGACAACTGTAATGTTAAATGTTTACTGAACTTGAAATCCTTAGACAGATGATTAGTGTAAACTGCACATATATATATATATATATATATATATATATATATATATATATATATATTATACTGTTTGAAGAACATTTATTTGGATTAATTTCAACTAGTTTATTATGTTGTTGTTGTTTATACAACTGTGCATTTTTAATTCGGAATTGAGAAGTGATGTTTTCATGCATTTACTATTTATTTGACGTATTTTCCTTTTTTAACTTTTCTGAAGAAGTTTGGCAACATTGGCAGATGAAAGCGCTAATAAATCATTTGTTTTTCATATAGAGTGGATAGCCGATTTTGGATAGCCGATTTTGTCTTTGTCTTAAATTTGGTTTCAGTTTTTATTTTTTCTGTTTTTACTTTAGTAGTTTGTTTTTTGGTGGCAAAGGAGGCTATTTCCACTTTGCAACCTTTGTTCTCATCACTCACACCCCAGGAGAAGGATGAGATGAGTTTAGGAATGTTAACACAATTGATTATGTGTTTATCCAATCTGGAAGATGATTTGGCAAAAAACATCTACCACAACTGTTCTAGCAGCTCTGGAAACCATATCAGAGGGCTGCCTTCAATATCGCTTCCGAATCCGAATCCGAACCCTGGGACGAGTGGTTCGGTCATTTTTCTTCCTTGACAGCAAGTGGTCTCCTTTGGAGAAGCGTTGAATTTAACAACAGCTAACAACAACCTACAGAACACACAGGATGTACAGAACATTGAGATGTCTCAAACGGAAGACAATCAAAATTCTAATTTCAACGTACCTTCCTTAAGAGACATGCTTCAAAAATCCATGGAATTACTTGTCAACTACTGTTCGGGAAACACGTCAAACACTGCTAACAATGAAAAAGGTACTGCACAAGTTAATACTTCTATTGTTGACCCACTTAAAGCCTTTGATATTAACCGTTTTAAATGCAAAAAACTACAGTTGGAGGTAGTTTATTTGGGGGAAGGTTTACGTAGGAAACAAATCCCCAAAGGTCTCAGGCAATGGAGATATCCGACGGGACTGGTTAAAAATTCCTCCTTTCATTGTGAATTACTTCACTTATTTGATGAACAGGGTTGTCAATTTTTGGAACTTCTGGTTAAAGACTATCAAAATCAGACTGACAACCTGACTAAGGAGTTAGATACTCTGGACAAATCCATTAAATCAGATTCTGATTTTTTAAGATATAAATATGACTTTGGGCATATTTTTACTAGTATTGATCAAAGCTTATTGAAGTTAAAGGAAATAAAAATAAAAAAGCTGGATTTGACAAATGGGATTATGAGAGAGGTACAGCATATCCACCACCTCCCCACTCTCAAAACAGTACACCTATTAACATTAATGAGCTTGATACCCAAAGTAACCTAGGTGAGAATGATTCACCAACTGACACTCAGAGACCCTCAGGGGTCCATTGTACGCCGCCAGACACAGTGAAAGAATTAAAGAGAAGCAACCAACTTCATCTAGTTCCCCTATGTCCCAGGATTTTCACCACCAAAACCAGAACAATCGGAACATTGGGGGAGGGCATCAACATCGGAATTACTGACAGAGAGGCCAAAATCGCAGACGGAGGTGACCGAACAGATGGAACAAATTATATTTACTTCCAACACAAATGTTAGAGTTGTAACCAACTCTGCTGGTGACTTTAATATTTATAATTTTTCAAACTATATTGTTACTCAGGAACTTGCAAACTTTTTAGCTAAAGGTTTAACATTTGTTCCGAGTAAACCAGCGGATTTGGCCAGGACTCTTATTGACTTAAAACTGTTCCTACATAAATTTTATATAAAACTAGTATTTGGAAATGGATGTTTAGCCAATAATAGTGAGTTAAGAATTTCCAGTCTTTTTAACCCTCCTTTACATCCTACTTTGGCACTATTTGAAAAAATTTGTGAACTAGATCTAAGACATTCTTTAAATAGGCCATTTAAGTTTATGAACAACATTACGGAAAGTGAGAGATTAGCCTTGGAAAATTTAAGGGCACCCAACATTTGAGTGATCAAACCCAATAAAGGAGGGGGTTTGGTTTTTATGGATGAAACTAATTATGTTGAACGAATTAGATCATTATTAGAGGCTGATACTTACACTGAAATCTCACTGAATGAGATTAATGGAGCTTCTCAATGCATCAGGTCTTTACTTAATGATTTATTTATAGAAAGGGTGATTTCTTTAGAGACTTATAATTATTTGTGTATGCCAGCCCCAAAAATACCCACCTTTTTTGCACTACCTAAAATACACAAAAGTATTCAAGATCCACCCCTTCGTCCCATTGTTAGCGGGCGGGGTTCTATGACTTTTGCTAGTGCAAAACTTGCTGACCATAAATTAAAGAGATTTTTGGAGACAGAGTCACAAATTTGTTGTGACTCTTGGGTATTTTTTGGAACAAATTAACCTTTTTGTTTACGATGAGTCTTTGAATTTCCTTACCATAGACATCAAAGACCTTTACACAGTGATTCCACAAAATTTAGGTTTGGAATGGGTGAGGGACTTTTTAGTGGAAAAACGTGCTAAAAACGATGAAGTTTATTTGATTGAAACACTCTTAGATATTGTCTTGTCTAATAATTTCTTTCTCTTTAGAGAGACTTTTTATAAACAAAACTTGGGAGTAGCTATGGGCTCCCCATGTGGGGGGAGTTTTGCTAATAGTGTTCTATTTTTTTGGGAAAGGAATTTTTTATTTAAAGACAATTTTTTCGAAGAACATGTCAAATAATATACACGCTACCTGGATGATATCTTCATTCTTTTCGATGGCGATGAAGTAATGGCTGGAAATTTTGTTAAACACTTATCTTCCATTACTGAATTTTTTAATTTCACTTTTGAATTCAATAAATATAACATTGCCTTTTTGGATGTCTTAATAGTTAATGACATTCCAAACAGAAGATATCTCGCTAGCTTGTATAGGAAGCCCACTTATTCCAACTGCTTCCTGCACTATGAAAGTTCCCACCCCTTCCATCAAAAGAAGGCGGTTGTAAAAGAACAGCTTGTCCGAGCAGCAAGGATGTCCTCCCTTTACACCTCATTTTTGATGGAAGTTGACACACTTAGAGAAATGTTTCTAAAGAGATATCCCTTTGAGTCAGTAGATAATGTAATACAATAAGTAATTTCTAAAAGAAAAAATGGAGTTTTCAAACCCATTTTGGATAGACCCATTGAGGAAGGAAATTCATATCTAGAGACATCCTTGGAGACACTTCCAGATACAATTCATATAGCCAATGATCATCATCCTACATTTGAATATAATATTACCTTTATTACCTCCTTTTCAACTAATGTGGGCATATTAAAAAAGATTTTGACAAAAAACTGGGACTTAATTCAAACCGACCTTACCATACGTCATAAATTGGGCGATAGACCCATTATTACTTTTAAAAGAGGACACAATTTGAAAACACTCTTGGAAAGACCTTTCAAAAAATTGGTAATTATTTCTGGCATGTATAAATGTGGTAGGTACAATTTTTGTAAATACATAAAAGTAGTCAAGAACTTAAATATTAATGGCCAACACCTCTATATTTCAGATAGATATAATTGTAAAACCAAAGGGGTGGTTTATTTGGTCTTATGTGACAAATGCAACTGTTTCTATGTAGGTAAAAGTGAAAGACATTTGAAACAGCACATATATGAACATATATCTGTAAAAACAACCCTAATAATGCTTTAGCCAGGCACACCACAGAGAACAGCCAACACCATTTTTTATTTACCATCCTAGAAAAAGGTTTTCTTGACAGTAGGGGTGGTCCATGGTCATTAATTTTAGAGGAAAAGGAATTATTTGGCAATTGTGGCTTATCTCCTTTAATTTCCCTGGACTTAATGACAACTGTAATGTTAAATGTTTACTGAATTTGAAATCCTTAGACAGATGATTAGTGTAAACTGTACATATATATATACATATTTTTATATAGTATGAAGAACATTTATTTAGATTAATTTCAACTAGTTTATTATGTTGTTGTTGTTTATACAACTATGTAATTTCATGCATTTTTAATTCAGAATTGAGAAACAGGAAGTGATGTTTTCATGCATTTACTAATTATATGATGTATTTTCATTTTTTAATTTATCTGAAGAAGGTTGGTAACATTAGCAGACAAAAGTGCTAATAAATCATTTGTTTTTCATATAGAGTGGATAGCCAATCTTGTCTTTGTCTTAAATTTGGTTTCAGTTTTTATTTTTTTTATTTTTACTTCAGTAGTTTTTTTTCTTTCATCTCCCTGCCTTAAAACCCGGATTAGCGAGGTTTTGCACAGTTTTACACACCGCACAGCACCGGTTAGCTAGGGTTAAACTATTCCAGGCTCCATGAAGTCTGCTGTTCAATTTTTCCCTTAGAACTAGTCAAACTCTGAAACTAAGCACTCAAACTTCCCTGTTACAGCCCAGCACTTACTCCAAGCTCTCAGTAAGCACTAATAAATGCTAACACAGCATCTCCCCCTTTACCATACAAAAGTTCAAGGATCCCTATATCATCCCTACCGGGAAATCAGTAAACAGTTCAGTTATCCATATAGGCATGTCCAAAGGGCAGTTTCAGGTATACTCTCCAGTCCAGCTGGTGAATCTGGGAATTTTCTTGCAATGTTACAATTGCCTCATGTACACAGACAACCCTCTCCTCCTTCCAACAAACACAAATGTATGTGAGAGATGCAACTATACAGCCAAACTGGAGGCCAAGCTCTCTCAACCCAAGGCTGGAACAGCCAGTCAGGAGGACAAGGGAAACACTTGCACCACATTTCCAGTCTCACATAAAACAGTCGTACATACACCAGCAAATAACACATATAAATACTCAAAAACATACTCGGAGGCACTAAATAAAAACCTGCTTAAGCAGCAGAGACCTCCAAAGCAGACATCCAAGCAACCTCCACCCTCAAACAAAAACCTCGTATCACATACTTCACAAAGCCAGTGTACCAAGCAACCACAGCCCATAAGACAAAACAACACACCCAATACACTAGTAATAGGTGACTCCATAGTCAGGCACACTGACGTCCCACTCACTAGACTGAACAAGGAGAAGGTTAGTGTGAGCTGCCTGTCAGGTGCCAGGATCCGCCACATAACACAAGCACTCAGGTCACTTCAAAACAAGTACAAATATGACTCTGTTATTGTACATGTTGGTGTGAACGACCTGAGATGTACCTCCCTTGACTACATGAAAAGAGACATAGAAGAGCTCTCTGATCATGAAGCCCAGGCCGGTGTGACCCTGATCCTGAGTAGCATCTTGTCCTCACCAAGAATGATGCCTCAGTACGAGGAAAAAAATTATCAGTTTTAACAATTGGCTAAGCTATTGGTGTCATTCAAATGGGATCCAGTGTCTGTCAGCCTGGGATGACATGCTCAACAAGCCACGCTGCTTCGCCAGAGATGGTTTGCATCTGTTGCCCTTAGGCTTTCGAATACTGGCCAAGGCTCTTGCCACCCCCATAGTGCCTTTTTTAGGCAAGGCTCAAAGGACAAACCCGCCTCCATAAAAAACACAAGAAACCAAAAACTGAGGGTAATGCTACTCAAGAAACCAAAAACTGAGGGTAATGCTACTCAATGCCAGAAGTCTAAACTTCAAAATGCATGCACTCGAGGCACTCCTTAGCATGGAGCAAATCGAAATCTGTGCAGTAACAGAAACCTGGTTCAAAGCTCCAGAGAGCACCCCAGCAATACCAGGCTACAACTCATATCATAACTTTTGGCCCCAGAACCCGGACTGAAATACAAAAGGAGGGGGCATATCCATTTTCATAAAGGATACCCACACCTCCAAGTTAGTAGCACAACACGAGGCCTTGGAGACCATCCATGTGCAACTAACAGTGGGCAAGGCTGCTTTTCAGATCGTAGCCTGCTACAGACCTTCTACCTTGTCCCAGGACCCCACTCAGCATTCCTGAGAACACTGGAAAATATAAAGGTCCTACCAAACACCATGATATTGGGAGATTTCAACTAACCGAACACTGACTGGGAGAATTACTCTAGTACAAATTCCTTTGCCCAACGCTTCCTAGAGTTTATAAACTCTAATGCCCTGGAACAGTTGGTCACCTCGCCCACTAGTGGTGACAACATACTGGACCTGATCATCACCAACATGGGGGATCAGTGTTCCACACCGGAGGTAAACCCCTGGCTGGTGAGATCAGATCACAAACTAATCACAGTGGACATCTGTTAGAAAAATATGTATTAATGTGTGTATTAGCAATATGCTTAGTGCATTTAGAAGCTTGAGAAAGAGTTAACACATTTATTCTATTTCATAATGTATAAATCTGTACAAACTGCAGTTGCTTTCTGACCTTGTATTGTTAGCTAAAATCTTGCTTGTGCCTTGGACATTTATTGAGAAGCAGGTGATTTCTGCCTGCGTTAGGAAAATAATGAATAGAACAATACTACTTGTATGAAACTTAGATAAGAAGTTCCGCTGTGCCATGAGAAAATACACAGCTGTAGAGGTTACAGATAATTAGCACAAAGCCTGCTTGAAAATATGAACTGCAATCAGCATTTGCTTGTATCTGTATTAGAAAAGTACCTTGAAAAGTAACACTGTACAACAGATGCTTGTAAACAGATTAATGGTCACCAAGGCCAAGTTGTTTTTCTGAAAAGTTTCTCACAAATCTAGTCATGTCAGCAGAGAATCTGAGTAACATCTGCTGTAAAACAATACTGAAAGTTGTGTTTGATTACGTCAGCTTAGAAGGCCATGTCTTGTAAAATAGTATAAGAATGAACATACTTCCTGTTAGTAGTTAGACAAATCCTTGTATTTGCATGCTTTTGTCTCCTTGCTGCAAGTAAATTAAAGTGCCTTAACTGAACCTTATGTGTATTGGTCTTTGAAGTTTTTTCCTTTGACAGATTGGTCCTTCGGACCGGAAACCTTCACTTTGCCTCGGATCAGACAGGCCAGGTGGCTTGAAACCGTATGGGGAAGAAACCACATCAGTTCTTCTTATTTGAAAAGTCCTCCGACTGAATTGTCGTACAAAAGAGGCCAGCCACTTTCTGATCTGTGACTGAAGGACGGGTTTACTCGAACCAGGTGATCAATCACGAAGGCTCAGGTAAGGTGAATCCACCTTCTTTTTTCTGTTTTAGATCAGGGACTAGATTTGTATTTATTCTGTTAGAGACTTTATTTATAAGTCAGGGACAGAAAGATTACTGTCTTGTCATAGATCAGGGAAACAGAGTAGGTAGGCAGCCATTCTGAAGAGACTATAAAAACCTCCGTGGTACCACGTTAAAAATAAGGTGTTATGTAACAATTAAAAGGGTAGAACAAAATGGGTAATAATTGTACAAAAAGGTCCCAAAATCTGCCGTTAACCGAAGACGCAAAATACATGCAGTCACAGCGTGCTGATAATATTAAATACTACTCAAAATGGGTTAATAAGTATGAATTTGACGGTAAACTAGAAAAATCCTCACTTGTCAAACTTGTCAAACAGCTTAAAACTGATTCTAGAGGTCGGGTAAAAAAGCAACGTCAATTAGGAATTCCTCAGGCACATAGGTGGATTGAGGAAGTAAACCCAAGGGAACAAAAGAGTAATAATTCAAAAACAATGTTCTTAGATAAGGAGGACAATAACTTAGTAATAGCATCGGCCCCTCCGCCTCCTTTACCAGAATATGAGGCAAATGAATGAGTTAGTCCACCCCTGCGATATCCTGCTGTCACTATGAGTAGAGATGCTACAAAAGCGAAACCGTTTATTAGAGATCCCGTCGAGACCAGGTCTCGAACACGGGCAGGAAACTCAAGAGGGGACATTGAGTTATATCAAATGGGTTGAAATTCACGATTTATGAGTGAAGAAGAAATATGCCCACTTATAGAAGTGCCTAATCCTCAGGCATGTCAAGAAGGTCAGGACCCAACTATTCTAGTGTATAGACCCTGGACTCCGGAAGACATCCGGAAAGCCACTGAGGGAATTCCCCATCCAAAAGTAAATTTTAGAAAGTTCTTAGAAGATTTGCAAGGAATGAGGCTGAGTTATAATTTAAATGGAGAAGAGGTAGAAAAAGTAGTCAGACGAATTGTGGGACCAGATTGGCACATGATTAGTGGCTACTGGAATCCCCATGATATTGCGCTCAGGCCCCTCCCACATAGCAGTGCAGAATTAGACAACAGAGTGAAAGGTCTTACAGACTGAATCTCTGAGAAATGGAAGCCTAGGGCAGACTGGACTTGCATTAATCAATGCAGCCAACAGGAAGGTGAAGCTATTGACCGATATTATGCCAGACTATTATTATGTTTTAATAACCATTGTGGAATGCAGGTTCCTGAAGATCAGACACATGATTCCCCATACAAGCAGCAGCTAAAGAATGCATTTTTGAAAGGCAGTATTGCACCTATAAGCAGCTTTATTACAAAACACATGGTAGATCATCGTACAAGCAGGTTACAGTCATTGCTTGAATATGCTAGACATGCCGAAAGGCATTTTAATAGCAAAAAGAAAGCCCAAGTATTTTCTCTAGAAGATGGAGCAAAAGTATATGTAGTACAGTCCGGGAAAAAGTGCAAGAAAAATGCCCAGGGAAGCAAACAATCTGATCAACGATCAGAGGACTTTGAAGGGCGAAAGAAAAGGGGTGAATGTTTTAAATGCGGTAAGAAAGGACACTTGGCAAGGGATTGCAGCTAAAACAAGAAGGCAACCACGGAGGATAAGGAGGGTGAGGACTGATTATATGATAGTCAGGAATCACTAGAAGGGGATAGCAGAGAATGGACAAATGAGTATGTGATAGAGGGAGTAGAGAATGTGACAGAAGAAATAGAGGAAGTGCAAGAAGTCACGGATAGTGAAGAAAATGAAATATTGGATTTGGCTTTATTGGGCTTAGAGCTCTATTTAGCAGACACGAAACCAGAAGTTACACTCCTGGTAGAAGGGAGGGAAGTCAGATTCTTGTGTGACTCAAGGGCATCACGGACCCTGGTACATCCCTCCAAACTGCCAGATAATTCAGAGTCACCTGATTACATATTAGTGAAAGCAGTTAATGGACAGCTGTATCGGGAGACCCTCTCCCATAATATTTTGATAACTGATCCTGTTTCAGTATTGACCCAGAAAAGTAAAATTGTTGTATCTGCAAAATGCCCAGTAAATCTCTTGGGCAGAGACCTTATGCAGCTATTTGGTATAGCAGTAGTTCCGACAGGGTATGGAAGCACAGCGGCAAATTGATACCTTTGCAGTGCAACCGGAGGGTGAAATGTTTTATTGGCACAGCCAGGACTTGGTTACGACTGGTCCAGGGGCAGTGACCGAACAGTTGATGCGCATAGCCATCAGCAAGTTCCCCTCCCTTGACATTGATAAACAGCATTTGTTGCACTGTACTCTGTATTATTGTAATACACCAGGACCTGATAAGGAATATGAGCAAGAATTGTTTAGAAATCATGCAAACAGATTAATATTACGTAATCTGTACTGGGACACAGAAGGGAACAGTGTAGCCAGCTGTTCACTGCCCCAGGAGTTCTTTGCACTCTATAAATCTAATTGATTACCACATGTTAGCTTAACTAAGGACAAGAATGCAAAATGGGTAGACTTAGGAGAAAAAGTCACGAGATGGGAAAAACAGACAGAGTTAGAACTATCAGAACAAGGAATACAAATGCAGAAGCTGAATTGGATAACTCAGACCCAACCAGCTGTACACTTGCAGTCTAGCAAGGACAGCTGATTAGCACTCCTATTGAAGGAGGAAGAGAATGCCTTACAGAATATACCAGAAAATCTCTGGTCAACAGGAAAATCAGATATAGGACTTATTCGTACAGCAGGACCAGTTACTATTACGCCAAAGTCAGCATTTAGACCACAAAAGAGACAGTATCCCTTAAGAAGAGATGCAGAGGTAGGATTCAAACCTATTATAGCAGCTTTACTTAAGGAAGGGGTGCTGGTGGAATCTCCTGATTCACCATGTAACACACCCTTATTTCCTGTTAAGAAAGCGAATGGAGAGTGGCGTATGGTCCAAGATTTACAAGCTGTAAATTATGCAGTAATACCAAGGGCACCTACGGTGCCAGACCCACACACCCTGTTGAATGATTTAAAACCTCAACAGAAATATTTTTCTGCGGTAGATATCAACAATGCGTTCTTTTTGATACCGATACACCCTGACAGTCAGCATTGGTTTGCATTCACATTTCAGGGGAAAAGGTATACATATACGCGACTACCACAGAGGTATTGTGAAAGTCCAACAATATTCTCACAAGAAATGGCAAGCAACTTGACGGGGTTTACCCCACCGAGAGGTAGTCAGATTTTGCTTTATGTTGATGATATCCTGCTGGCGTCCCCCACCCAGCAAGATTGTAAAGAAGATACCATAGCGCTATTACAATTTTTAGCCACTAAAGGGCATAAAGTAAACAAAAATAAACTGCAGCTTTGGAAAAAACAAGTTAAATACCTAGGATATGTAATATCCAAGGAAGGTAGGACATTAGATGAGGACAGAAAAATAGCGATTTTGCAAGCACCAAAACCCACTACCAAGAAGGAAATGTTGTCCTTCCTGGGTACGACTAATTTTTGTCAGAGTTGGATTCCAAATTATGCCTTGGAATCTGCACCGTTGACTAACCTGATTTATAAAAAGCCTATGGCAGCACAGGATTTATTACAATGGACACCAGAAGCAGAATCTGCTTTCTGCAAACTGAAACAGTTAATAGCGTCCTCATTAGTTTTGGGATTGCCAAGCTATCATAAACGTTTTTTCCAAACTGTAGCCTGTAAGCAAGGTTATATGACATCAGTGTTAACACAGCAGCATGGGGACAAGCAATGCCCTATTGCTTATTATTCATCACAACTGGACCCAGTGGCATGGTCTTTTCCTCACTGTGTACAAGCAGTAGTTGCAGCTGCAATGGCAGTACAGGCTTCGGCCTCAGTAGTGTTGTTCCACCCTCTCCCATTGAGAGTGCCTCATGCAGTCACGATTATTTTACTGCAAGAAAAGGTAGCATATCTTTCCCCTGCTAGGCATCTTTCCTGTATGACTATATTGTTGAGCCAACCTCATATGACAATCGAATGATGTACAACTTTGAACCCTTCTACCTTGCTCCCAACCCCTGCAGATGGCACACCACACAGCTGCCTGCAGGTGATTGAGCAAAAGACACTGCCTAGAAAAGATCTTACGGATGTTCCCTTGGATGATGCTGAGGGGACATACTACATGGACGGTTCATGCAAAAGGGGTCCTGCAGGACAGAACCTAGTAGTATATGCAGTAGTTTCTGACACAGACATTATAGAAGCAAAATCTTTACCACATAGTTTATCTGCACAGGCAGCAGAATTGATTGCCTTGACATGGGCATGTACCTTAGCAAAGGGTAAATGTGTGAACATTTTTACTGACAGCCAGTATGCTTTTTCTACTGTACATGTTTTTGCACAACAGTGGAAAAATCGAGGAATGATAACATCTACTGGCAAACCGATCAATCATACACAGTTTATTTTAGATCTTTTAGAATCTATTCAGTTACCTCAGAAAGTAGCTATTTGTAAATGCACAGCTCATACCAAGCAACAGGACAGGATTTCAAAAGGTAATGCGAAAGCTGACACAGCTGCAAAGCAGGCAGCTTCAGAAGTATTTCTTTCGAATGAGGAATTACAACCCTCTGAGATTTTAGACTTAGAAATGTTAAAGACAATGCAAACACTTACTACGCAAACTGAAAAACAAAGATGGGTAAAACGAGGAGCAATTCTCAAAAAGGGGCTGTACATCTCTAAAGAAGGGAAACCGATATCGCTGTCTAATTTGTTTAGATATGCAGCTTTGTTGAGCCATGGGCAGTTCCATGTCTCAACAGGGGGGATGGTACAGCTGGTGAACCAAGTGGTTACGACGTATGGATTCACAAATTACTCTAAAAATTTCTGTTCGTCATGCCACATCTGTAATAAATATCATGCACAAGGGGTGTTAAAGCCCAAGCAAGGGAGTTTCCCTACACCACCGTATCCATTTTATACTATCTGTATGGATTTCATAGAGTTGAATAAATGTGAAAATAAGAAGTATTGTCTTGTCATTGTAGATATGTTTTCCAGATGGGTGGAAGCCTTTCCGACTAAAAATCCAGACGCTATGACCGTGGCCAAAGTTCTTGTTAAAGAAATCATCCCTAGATTCAGCATTCTGGAAAGGATCTACAGTGACAACGGCACACACTTCGTGAATCAGACCATACAGTAATTAAGTAAACATTTTTGCATTTCCCTAAAAAATCATTGTGCGTATCACCCTCAATCAGCAGGGCTAGTAGAGAGACATAATGGGATTTTAAAAAGTAAGCTAAGGAAATTAGTAGCAGAAACGCAGAAAAACTGGGTGTACTGTCTGCCCCTGGCACTGTTGAGCATGAGAACTGTTCCGAATGCAAAAAAGATCTTTGGAAGGGCTTACTATATACCACAGTGGAAATCTCTCATGCCCGCAGACCAGGAAGCTGACAGTACATTAGCAGAGTATATGCGTAATTTGTTAAATTCTAAACATTTGTTACAGTTAAATTCTGTTTCAGATAAAGAACGAACCAGACCGTCAGAAGTGGCAGTGCCCCCTGGAGGTGGATCTGGCTGAAGGTGGTCAAAAAGAAAAACTGGGCGTCTCCGAAGTGGGAAGGTCCATATCAAGTGCTTTTGTCAACACCCACTGCAGTCAAAATCATGGAGCGTGCCTCTTGGATCCATCTGACACACTGTAAATTAGTTAAAAACTTTGAACTGGACAAAAATCTTGTTACGTGCCAAGAGCAAAAATGATAGAGTCCAGAAGAAACAGGAATGCAGAACAACCCTTTCCTCAGAAGTATTGCATAATCATCCTGTTGACTGTATTAGTGACAATAATCTTTTTGTTGTGGCCTTTTCTTTTCTCAGCCACACAGACTGAACTGAATAAATGTGAGGTGTTACTCATAAACTGGCATCCAAACTTTAACACTTACCAGGCAATTAAATATATGTATGCTGAGACTTTCAATGTTTTGAATTTCTGGATTTGCACAGCTTTGCCGACAGCATACGGGGGGTTATTAATGACTACAGTCCCCCTAGGGGTCAATGAGACCTGGGAGAACTTGATTTATGATACCTCAACCATTACAGCACAAGATAAAATAGCATTGCACTTGTCTGTTCCACAAAAGGGAACTGTGTGTTTTTATAAAAATGATACTGTTCAGGTGGGTTGGAGCAATTGCAATGTGACTGTTCCTTATAGATGTTACACTAAAGGTAACAAAGTAGATCTTTATTGTAATACAAACTATGATTCATTTCTTGGATTGATGCACAAAACACTTGATGATGTAAAACATAATTCTGTTCTTTATAAACAGCTGTCTATAATTGATAGAAAAATGTTTCATGCAGAGCGAGTGTATATTCATAGCAAGGTTACTACTAAAGTAGAGGATTGTTATTTTGTGTGTGGTAGAAAGGCATACAAATGGTTACCTGAGAATTGGTCCAGCAGTTGTTTTTTGGGTTACCTGGTTCCGGCCATACGACACACTGCAGTTTTGCCTCATGGGAAAATTCGAAATGTCCGAGAAGTCGTCAAGAAACCTATAAATCCAGTGGGACAAATCGATGTGCTTTGGAAAGACCATCACTCTTTAGGCAAAGGACTGACACACATGGATTTGAGTGATAGCGTTATATCGTGGGCAGGCATATTACCAGCATATGGAGCAGTGAAATCGATCTGGGAGCTGAGAAAACTGTCAAAACTTCTCGAAGTAATGAACAACGCAACTTTTTCTGCTCTCGAATTGGTGACTGATGAACTGAATGCTATGAGAACTGTAGTGCTCCAAAACCGCATGGCTCTCGACTTTACCCTAGCGGCGAGAAGTGGTACGTGCACTTTAATCCAAGAAGAATGCTGTTCGTATATTCCTGACCATAAACACGAGATAGACAATCATCTTGAGGTAATTCAGCAAGTGTCGGCCATGACCAAACCAGGCCCAAACCCACTGATGGATTTTTTCCAGAAATGGTTTGGGGGGTGGGGTACCATCCTAATGAACATCCTGATTGCCATTTGTGTAGGTATGCTCCTACTGGGAGTATGTGTTTGTTGTGGTATCCCCTGCATGAAAAGACTGATTAAAGACCTTATAGACATGTCAGTTTCTGAAACCTTATATCAAAGTACTGAGTCTGAAGAACTGTTAAAAGACTAAAAAGGCTTTCATAAGTTTAAACTGAATGACTCTCTTAACTGCAAATCCTGAGTAGAAGAGGTTAGGAGAAGAAAACAAACTGTTTATGCTTATTTTGAAAGTAGAATAAAAGTATTAAGGGGGGGAATGTTAGAAAAATATGTATTAATGTGTGTATTAGCAATATGCTTAGTGCATTTAGAAGCTTGAGAAAGAGTTAACACATTTATTCTATTTCATACTGCATAAATCTGTACAAACTGCAGTTGCTTTCTGACCTTGTACTGTTAGCTAAAATCTTGCTTGTGCCTTGGAAATTTACTGAGAAGCAGGTAATTTCTGCCTGTGTTAGGAAAATAATGAATAGAACAATACTACTTGTATGAAACTTAGATAAGAAGTTCCGCTGTGATGGTGTCCCAGGCTACGTTTTACACAAGTTCCAAAAGCAACTAAACCCTCACCTAAATTCACTATTCAGTCTCAGCCTTACCACAGGCTATGTACGCAAAGAATGGCATACAGCAACAGTCATCCTGCTCCACAAAGGTGATGCCACAACAGATCCTGGGAACTATCGCCCTATAAGCCTGACTAGCTTGGTCTGCAAAGCTATGGAGCGAATCATCATGGAACCCATAAACAAAGACATTGGGAACCTCCAGACACTGGACCCTACCCAATTTGGCTTTGTTAAAGGCAGATCCTGCCTCCTAAACCTAGTTGACTTCTTTGAAACAGTTACCAAGGCCATAGATGAAAGGAAGGTAGTCCACACAGCCTACCTGGATCTCGCTAAGGCCTTCGACACCATTCCCCACTCTGGCATCATAGACAAGCTCAACAGCTTGAACATTAACCCCCATGTCACGAGATGGGTGGCCAACTGGCTCACAGATAGAGCACACATGGTCAGAGTTGCGGGTGCCATGTCTGACTCTAAACCAGTTACAAGTGGCATCCCACAGGACTCGGTCCTGGGACCCCTCCTGTTCAGTATATACTTCTCTGAGGTACAGGCAAGCATGGGAGGACTATGGCTGACCAAGTTCGCAGATGGCTGCAAACTGGGGGCCATAATCAACTCTCTGGCTGACACAGACATCCTCCAGAAGGGTCTTACAGAGACAGATACCTGGCCTCAAGCTGAATGCCAAAAAATGCATAGTCATCCTCTTTGGAAAAAACAAAGTGCCCACGAATTACCACATAGGTGGTAATCCACTAGGTACGGAAAATGTAATAAGGGACCTGGGGACCTAGATAGATAGCAAACTCTCCTTTGATAATCACATTGCCAAAGTGGTTAGAAATGTTTTCTATGTAGCCCACCTAATCATGAAGGGTTTCACCGCTAGATCAAGAGATGTCATTGTGCCCCTCTACTCATCACTCATTAGGCCCATAATAGAGTACAATGCCCCATTTGGTATGTACCTTACTCGACACCTGCAACAGCTGGAAAGACCACAGAAGTACCTCACCAAGAGGATCATGGGCCTCAAAGAGATGCCCTATGCAGCTCGACTAAAGAAACTCCAGCTATACTTGGTTGCTTACCGCCTGCTCAGAGGTGATCTCTGCCTGACGTATAAGGCCATGTCCAACCCAGAATTAATGGACATGCTCCACCTCAAGAAAAATAAATCTCTTAGAGCCACACGCTCTAGTGAATTAAACCTCAGCATAACAATAAACAGGACATGCTGGAGGGATAGATTCCTCTCCCAGAGACTTCCCTCGCTCTGGAATAAAATCCCAGTCTATATTAGGCAGAGCCCCTTGCTGACTCTCTTCAAGAGGAATCTTGACGAGTGGATGGGAAATCTTAAATTTACCCCTGGGATCACTTCAGTGGCCCTGCTAGACAAAGGCCCAGGAAACTAATTTAAAAGGGAGGGAAAAGCCAACACATTCTGGCTAGGCTTATAAATGCCCTTGGGCAGATAGTCTAGTACCTACCTGTGAACCTATGAACCTATATGGATGTGGCAAAGGTGTATATTAGTAAACTATCATAATTGTTTATGTATTATCAAAGTACATTGAAAAATATTGTAATGTAACATTCATGTATGTAATTATGTTGTTTAAGTCTACACCCACTCTATCACCCTATCTCTCTTTTTTTTAGGGAGGGAGGTAATAATTTATTAACACCGTGCTGCTTGCATACCTTGCTGCTGAAAAATGAATAACCAACATCACAGAGAGGCAGACAAACCACTGTGGCTCGGTCCTCCATATCTCCACAGATGGGAACAAAGACACCTAACACTTTGGCTACACAATCTGTCAGTTTTACCTCTACAACCACTGCCTTATTGGCTCCAACTGTGTCAGGTAGCTCAACCCCATCTGCTGGTGTCATGGTACCCCCCTGGGAGCAGTAGTGCTGTAGGTGACAATTTTGTCACCCATCAGGAGTTGACAGGGCTCTTGGAGGATACCATGGAGAGGAGCCTCAGTGCACATATTAGCATGGTTGAAAAGTTCCTGCATTAGATTGCAAAGATGAAGCCATATCTGGCACTGACCCAGGGAGCTACTGCAGAAGACAATGATGACAGTTATGAGGGTGAGCACTAGATTCTGAATGATGTCAAGCTGGATGTGAGTGTGCCTCTGATGTACCCTACTTATCCACAAACATGGTGCCCCCCAACCTTTTGTCTCCATCATACTTGTCTGTCTTGTATGTCCTGTATGTCTTTGCATGCTTCTTAACCTAAACCATCTACCTGACCCCCTCATTCCTAAGCACCATTCCCAACATTCCTCTCTCACATAAATATAATAAAAATGGTCACTTATCCCACAAAAAAGTACACCTCATACTAAGCTCTCCACTTCACCTATGTGTCATCTTGACATACTTGTATTGGTTCAGTTGGCCATACAACATTATCCTGTTGTTGTTGTCACCAATTACTGGTGTGGTGACTCTCAATAGCCATGAAATTGTGTGTACAGTTGCAACTTTATGTTGTGAAGAAGTGGATAGCTGTGATGCTCTCCCATGACTCCCCTGTAAATTCCTGTATTCTTTCCCCTGTTTAATACCCTCTGCTTGCCAACCACATTTTCACCACCGTCCTATCCACACATTTAATCTGATTTAAAATATATTCAGACACAAGACACATGGCCAGAAATGACCTATGGAAAAGCCTTAACTTCATGTCCTTTGCATTTGCATGGAGGTTAGCATACCACAGCAATGCTGAGTGATAGCGAATGCTGTTTAACTTCTTATTGTAAACGCTGAAGATTTCAGTTTAATTTGCAGTAGTCTTGTTACTTTCATGCACATTTGCTTAAATCCACTGTGAGAATATAGAATAAAGGGAAACTAAAAGCAGTACTGTGAACAGTTACAATAACAGTTCTTAGGCTGCTGGGTATAATAAAGTAGGGGTCCCTTTCTAACTTGCTGAGATAATTACCATGTTTGCAGACTGACAGACGAATTCAATCACAGCTGTAGATCAATGTATTAATTCATGACATTTCATATTACTTTTATATATTTAACTACAAATGTCTGTATTTTGCTCTATTTTGCTCTATATACATTTCATTAAGGTGCAATTAAATAACAGCAAGAAATCTTTTGCCAAAACATTGCAGCACCAACAGGGAAAGTTATTAAAGCAGCAAAGCGACAACAGCAAATACAATGAAGAACAAAGACCGGGAACCCAATGAATACAATGTATCAATGTGCAATGAAGAACAAAGACCAGGAACCCAATGAATAAAATGTATCCCTCTCTGACGTCTCGGCATACACTGCCTTCTTGGAGTACACAGTTACTTCCCATCACACACTTGGTTTATATACACTGCTAAACAAGCAATTAAACATTAAAGTCATCAGGTAATACCATCAAACACTTAAAATATTTAAAGTAATGCATGCCAATTAAAATCAACATTCATACCCTTTGGAAACAAACTTTAATATATACACTGCTTAAAGAAGTTTATTCTTGCTGACGCCCCCCCCCCCCCAAAAAAAAACACACTCTACTTTTTCTAAAATTGTGGCTTGTAAACCATAAACAGAACTACCATATGTCTGCAAAAAAATGTTGTGTCACTGAACTCTGTTCCTTTTTATTTAATATATCACAAACATGTTCTTTTGGACTCACCCACATACATCTTATTGAAGGGACCAGCCTTACCCTGCTTATGTCTTCATGTTTGTAACACTCTCTTACCCCTTATTTCTCCCTACAGCAAGCACTTTATTATACAGAGCATGACAGATTAATGATAATTTAATAAGTAAGACTAAAACACCTTACAGAAGTTCTACATGTCCCATAAAACATGAAATTCTTCTTTGCATGTCTCCATCTCTCTCTCTCTCTCTCTCTCCCTGTTCACCTCTTCTGCTTCAGTAAATTGACACTGTGCTTCAGCTGTGTTATTTAAATGCTGTGAAGTAGTAATCCCTTTGTAGCATGATGAAAAATGCTCACATGTCTCAAAATACTTTTTTGACCACTTTCAAGGGTTCTAATCAAGCCATTATCTAAGTGTTACTGACTGTTTTCTGTACTCTGTCTACCTGTTGGCTAAATATTGTTATGATTCATCATTATCTTTCTTCTGTCATAAATTACTTCGTCCATGCTTCCATCTTACCTTGTTGATGTATTTCCCCCTTCTGTATCATTATTCGATTACCCCTGCATTTGCACAATGTCTGACACCAGGCAACAATGAAAACAATGCTAAATGCAAGTGCACAGTATATGACAATAGCTTGTGATTTTATTACCTTTGGCTGCATTATTTTGTTGTATTTCTTGCCACTGTGCTTAGCTGTGTATATTCAGTTAAATGTATGTTTCAACCAGCTGAAGAGTTGGATGTACAACTTACAGTGGTCAGCGGGGTAATGAAAAAGAAGACTACATACATTAACGTTTGCTGAAATCCGCTGTCAGGTATGAACTGCCAGATGTACGACTCCCTACCTGTTGTGCTTAGATAATAGTCAAGTAGAAAGGCTTTTCTTGCAGTGCTCTAAAGGTTCAAATCCAGGTGGAAACATTTTTATTTTAAAATGTTTTGTCAGACTCCTGCAGCTGTAAATTTTGACTACAACTTCCCTTAACATCATTATCCTGATGCTCTATTAATAAGCCTGCTTCCTATTGTGAAGCATGTCTTGTAGTAATATTTGTGTGAAAGTTGGCACAGAGCAACACAGAGTACTGTTTCAAGATATCAGTATGCATGTGCTAATACATTACCATCAGCAGTGCAATTCAGCTTGGCAGTGCTGCACTCAAAGAGTAAAATAAAATCGAAAATCACATAATTATTGTTTAAGTTGCACATTGATTTTATGTCTGTATTGATTCAGTCAACAAGTTATGATGTTTTCAGAATAATTTTGACTCAACTAATTCAGTTGTTTAATTTATATCCTACAGTGTTTACACTTGCAATTGTGTTTAAGTTTGGTTAACTTATTCTCACATAATCCACCACTGTTATTCTATCCTATGTATGACTTGAATTTTTGTCTTGTCAATGCACACACTTCAAGTATGAGGCAATACAAGTGTGCAATCATCCAGATGTGAAGTTTCAGGAAAGTTTTATTGATGATCCACTGGTTTACAACAGTGAATGTCTATGGCATCCCATAATGTGAAACATGTAAATCTCTGTCACAGTAATGCAATGTACATAAAGGACAGCATGTAAATTTTACTGAAGAAATATGCAATTACATATAGGTTCATAGGTGTAAAAAACTACCAGCCCTGCCAGGTCTTGAACCAAGGCCCTGTACAGCATAGTCAGAGCAATGTACCACTACACCATTTGAGCTGTACGACAAGCTAAAAAAATAGAAAAATAAATAAAGTAAAATAAAAAATAAAATAAAAATAAAATAAATTTGTTGTACAACCTGTGACGCACAATACCATCTGTTATAAGCAGTGGGCTTTTAAGAAATACAAATATGCTATTGCACATTGCTAAAGTCAGTCTTCTTCTGTAGCACTTCTGACTAAAAAAATTTGTCTCTAGATCATGTAATTAGAGAGGTGGGAGGTATGATGCTCATCAACGTGTGTGTGTGTGTGTGTGTGTGTGTGTGTGTGTGTGTGTGTGTGTGTGTGTGCGTGTGTGCGTGTGTGTGTGTGTGTGTGTGTGTGTGTGTGTGCGCATGTGTGTATTGCTTGGTGCTATATCCACTTCTCATGAAAATAATACATTTAACTTTCTGCATAGCTCCCTTATAAAACACAGTAATGATGTAATCCTGACAAAAGTCCACTCTCCCTCCCCTCTTAAGTGACTGACTTCTCTTGTGGTGCTTGTGACTAATACAGTGCACTCTATATTGTGTAACATAAAAGGGTAGGAGGTTTAATGCCAAGCAGTGGAAACTTTTTTGTGACATGCATGTTGCTGTAGCCACTTCTCCTGAAAAGAATGGATTTAAATGTGCATACAGCTCCCTTATCCCACTTTTTACTGAAACATCATCTCTGAAACACAATGATGAGGTTCATTCTAACAAAAGTGTACTCTCTCCTTTTAAATATCAGACTTTTATACAATTATAGGTTTATAGACGTTTACTAGCCTAACAACCACAAGGGCATTTTTAAGCCTAGCCATGCATCAGAAATCTCTGACAAGTTCTCTTACCCTTGATAAGTTTTAGCAAGGACCTGGGAGAAGAACCAATTATAGGCTGCCTGTGTCCATTAGAGACATAGGTGCCAAACCAGGGAAGAATTTCCTGTGCCCCATCCAATTATTGAAGTTACACTTAAATTGGGTTAGAGAGGATTTCTGATTCACATGGATGGGAAGCCTGTTCCAGAGAAAGGGTAGTCTCTGGGATACATACCTGTCCCTCCAGTAGGGCGTATTTATATTAAATTTAATGTTTAAGTCTTTAAAACAGGTAATTTTGGTGCTGTTTGTTTTGTGGATATGCAGGAGGTCTATCAGGGTGGGATCTGACAATGCCTTGTATGCCAGGAATAGATCTCCCCTTAACAGCCAGTAGAAGGCAGAATACAGGGATAGGGCCTTCAGATGGTTTTGCTTGGAACATGTTACTTATACCTTGTAGTCTTTTAGTGAGAAACCTCTGGGGATGTTCCTGCTGCTGGATGTGCCTGGTTAGGTACATACCAAAGGGAGGGGGTCATTGTATTCAATGATATGTTTGTTGAATGCCAAATACAGCGGAACAATGACTTTCTCGAACCTAGAAGCCTAATCTTTGTTTATAAGTTACAGAACCTAGAACGATTTTCTCAGTTCTGTAGACACATGATGGTCAAAGGCTAGATTATTGTCTATATGTGTCCCTAAGTTCTTGACTACTGGGTCATCTCTTAGGGGTTTGTCATCAATATGATAGTTACCGGGGGGGGTGACTTCCTGAAGTGTGCTATTATGCACTGCTAAGCACCAGTTATTTGTCTGTGTCAGCCTTTACTGGAAGACATGTGTCGGTGGGGATTCTATGACTGCTCCTAATTTGCAATCATCTCCAAATTTAGTTAACCAGAGGCCATTGACATTGGCCTTTATTTCAGAGAAGTAAATGCCAAAAAAAAGCAGTTCCAGGACTGATATCTGAGGGGTTCTGCTTGTAACAGGCCTCTTTGTGGACGTGGACTCCCCAGTTCTAACTTCCTGGATCCTGTCTGTGAGCCAGCTGCCTATCCACTGTGTGACATATGGTTTATAGTTAATTTCTTGAGTTTGCCAACAATGCCCAAGTGGAGTATTATGTCAAATACCTTGAGCAGGTCAAGGTAGGCAGTGTGGACAATTTTTCCCACATCCATTGCTTTGGTGACCTTCTCAAAGAAGTTCACTAGGTTGAGTAGGCATAACCTGCCATCACAAAACCAGATTGGGTTGGATCCAGTATCTGAAAGTTTCCTATGTCATTATTTATCATTTCCATGATAATTCTTTCCATGGCTTTGCATATGAGACTATTTGACTTATTGGTCTGTAGTTTGTCTACCTTTGTATAGATGAATTACTATAGCTGTTCTCCATTCATGAGGAATGATGCCTCTTTGGAGGCTACAGTTAAGTAGCAATTCCAGAAGGCCTGATAGGTCATGCTTCATGCTATATAGAAGCCATCCTGGGATATTGTTTGGGCCCATCAGTACAGTGGTCTTGGCCTTAGAAAGAGCATTAAGGACCTGTTCCCTGGTGATAGTAGGGGCAGTCATATTTGACTGTATTTATTGAGGGAAGGTTGAGGGGGAGAGAGGGGTAAAGTTAGAGCTGAATTTGTCGGCCAGTAGAATACAAATAAAACAAGCTCCAAACAAAGCAAAACACTAGCAACCAAAAAATAAAAAACAAACCAACCTAAAACGGACAGAGAAACTCCACTTTAATGACGTGAGCAGAAAACATCAATTCCCATAAACTAAGCGCTTTCACCATTAAAATATGGCTTCTTCAGAGTTACATGGGATACAAACAACTTGGCTTAAATAGAGTGATGTAAGTAAAACCAACCAATCAAAGCACACAGTTAATTAGGGTAAATAAAACCTTCAGTTTTCTCAAGAAAACATAAAATGACACTTTTACAGCTTGCATAACCTTAAAATTGAAAAGCATATATATTATATATTTACAATAAATGTATTATTGAAATGTCAAGGAATAAAATGCAGTTGATAAATTACTTTAAATAACCCTTGCCCTTTCTTTTAAAATGGGTAAAACTGCAATGTTGTCATTCAAGCCTGGGGGTGATATGGCATCAAGCTTAATTTGCCATTTTAGCTCCATAATTTCTACTTTTGATTTATCATCTCCTCCCCTTTCACATGGTAGCACCTTGTCTATCACAAAAAAGATAAACTTGTTAAAGTTGGTGCTGGTTATACTGTGCATGTATAGAGCATTGCGCTGATTTTTAGATTTGATTGCCCTCACATGTTCTGCTATTCTATCCCTTAATCTACATATAGGCTTGGCCACATAAAAACTGTAGCACCTTGTGCATGTAGCAACATATATTAATATAGTAGTGTTGCAGCTGCACCTTCCTGGGCAAAATAAAATACGTTCAAATCCATAAATGGAAAAGTAAGGGCCATCACTGATATATCTGCAAAACTTACATGCTCCACACTTAAGCATTATAGACCTTTGTCAGCTCCGTTTAGATTCCTCAAGAATATTTTTAATATTCCTTCCTCTGCTATAAACAATCTGTGGCTTGTGCCCCAAGATATTCTTACTAGTTTTACTGAGACCGATCTGCCAAGCATTGTTGAGGGCTATCGATAGTGGTGCAGCACAGTGATTATACAGCAAAATCATAGCACTAACATTACTCATCTCCTTGTTTATGGTTTTCTTCACTATTTCAGAACACAAAATAGACTGAAATACTGTACTTCTCGTGTTAAGAATCTCAGTCCTAACTTTCAATAATAGTTTTAGGGGGTTCCCTCTTTCCAAAAACATCCCTACCAGTTTATATAACTCTTCTCTAAAGATGTCATTGTCACTCACTAGTCTTGACAATCTAATCATCTGACCCTTAATAATTCCCTTCTTTTGAGGAAAGGGGTGACAACTGTCAAAATGCAACACAGAATTAGAAAAAGTTTTCTTCCTGTATATGTTACTATGTGAAACTCCCCTTCCTCTGGTCGGATGGATATCCAGAAAGTTAGTTTCAACCGGGTGCCATGAAATAGTGAACTTAAGGAATGGGGTAGTGCTGTTCAAAAAAGCAACAAACGTTTTGCCTCAAGCTCACTACCTTGTCACAAAATCAGAATATCATCCAAAAACCTATTGTGTAAAAGGATCTTGGACATAAATTATGAAGAAAAGATAAAAGTTTCTTCCCAATGTAAAAGTACTAAACTGGCAAATACGGGAGCGCACTTCACTCCCATAGCTACCCCAGATGTTTGGTGGTAAATCTCCCGATCAAAACTAAGAACGTTGTTCTGTAGTATAAGTTCCATAAGGTCCACCAGGATATTTATCCTTGTTTTGTCAATTAGTGTGCTTATCAATAAACTCTCACATAAGAAATGCAACCCCTCCTCATGGGGTATAATAGAAAATAAATTAATTACATCCACTGTAAGAAAAGAAAATGTATCAGATACCCCAATAGCTCTAAGTCAATCCAAACAATGCCAAGAGTCTCTTAGTATATGTTCTGCCTCACCCACAACCTTATTAGTCATTTCATCCACAAAGGAAGAAAGGAGTTCTGTTTTGGATCCCCTAGCCACAACAATAGATCTAAATGGTGGGTTACTGGGACACCTGTACATCTTTGGGATCCCAAAAATCACTTGTGTGACAGGATGTTCTACTGTAAGAAACCTGAACTCTTTCTCATTTACAGCTCCCTGAAAGAGTGCATCCGGTAGGTATAAATCGATCTTGGCATATGCCCTATTGATTTCATTCTTAGTAGCCATACTGTAAGTGAGGGGGTCATTAAGAATTTCCCGCATTGTAAATACATAGTCAAAATGAGACATGATTACTAGGGCCCCTCCTTTGTCAGTCTTCATTGTACGCATATCACTGTTCCTAGCTAGGTCATATAATGCCTTTCTCTCTTCATCGCATGTCACTGTTCCTAGCTAAGTCATATAATGCCTTTCTCTCTTCATCGCATATCACTGTTCCTAGCTAGGTCATATAATGCCTTTCTCTCTTCCTCGCATATCACTGTTCCTAGCTAGGACATATAATGCCTTTCTCTCTTCATCGCATATCACTGTTCCTAGCCAGGTCATATAATGCCTTTCTCTCTTCCTCGCATATCACTGTTCCTAGCCAGGTCATATAACGCCTCTCTCTCTTCATCGCATATCACTGCTCCTAGCTAGGTCATATAATGCCTTTCTCTCTTCATCGCATATCACTGCTCCTAGCTAGGTCATATAATGCCTTTCTCTCTTCATCGCATATCACTGTTCCTAGCTAGGTCATATAACGCCTTTCTCTCTTCATTGCATATCACTGCTCCTAGTTAGGTCATATAACGCCTTTCTCTCTTCATTGCATATCACTGTTCCTAGCTAGGTCATATAATGCCTTTCTCTCTTCATTGCATATCACTGTTCCTAGCTAGGTCATATAACGCCTTTCTCTCTTCATTGCATATCACTGTTCCTAGCTAGGTCATATAACACCTTTCTCTCTTCATTGTATATCACTGCTCCTAGCTAGGTCATATAACACCTTTCTCTATTCATTGTATATCACTGCTCCTAGCTAGGTCATATAATGCCTTTCTCTCTTCATCGCATATCACTGCTCCTAGCTAGGTCATATAATGCCTTTCTCTCTTCATTGCATATCACTGTTCCTAGCTAGGTCATATAATGGCTTTCTCTCTTCATTGCATATCACTGCTCCTAGCTAGGTCATATAACGCCTTTCTCTCTTCATTGCATATCACTGTTCCTAGCTAGGTCATATAACGCCTTTCTCTCTTCATTGTATATCACTGCTCCTAGCTAGGTCATATAATGCCTTTCTCTCTTCATCGCATATCACTGTTCCTAGCTAGGTCATATAACGCCTTTCTCTCTTCATTGCTAAGTTTGTCATGTTCATACTTGTTTTTAAGAATTTTTCTTAATTCATTAATTCATTCTCATACAGTTTTTCAAATTACATAACATTCACATTATTTGGGGAAGTAAACAAACGTTTCCTCTGTAAGTTTATAACCCCTCGGTTGTCAGTATGGCCATTGAAAAACAGTTTGAGATTCTGCTGCCTAGTGAACATTTTTAAGCTAATACATCCAAACAAATACAAGGAACAAAAGTAAAACCCTTACTAAATAAACTGTAATGAGTGTCATTAAGTTTTAAATCACTAAAACTGTAAATTGTAAAATCATTTTTCTTACAGATGTCACACATCATGCCGTCATCAGGAATATTACAATCAAGAACAGTACGATAGTCCAAGTCAAAAGCAGTTAGTGATGAAACACTAACACTCAATATTTCTTCTTTTTCCCCCTTTGAGCCCTGCTGTTTCATAGTTTCATAGTATAGTACTAGGCTATCTGCCCTGGGGCATTTGTAAGCCTAGCCATAGTGATGTGGCTTTTGCCACCCATGAAATGGTACAAAAATTTCTCTTGAAGAGAGTCAGTGAGGGGCTCTGCCTAATATGAACTGGGATCCTGTTCCAAAGCATGGGAAGCCTCTGGGTTATGAATCTATCCCTCCAGCATGTCCTATTCATACTTGTGCCGAGGTTTAAGTCTTTAGCTCTCGTGGTCCTGATGGATTTGGATTTTTTGAGGTGGAGCATGTCCATCAGATCCTGATTGGACATGGCCTTGTACGTCAGGCAGAGATCACCTCTGAGCAGGCGGTATGCTACTGAATAGAGCTGAAGTTTCTTTAGTCTGGCAGAATAAGACATATGTTGGAGACCCTTGATCCTTTTGGTGAGGTACTTTTGTGGTCTCTCCAGCTGTTGCAAATGCCGGGTGAGGTACATACCAAATGGTGCATTGTACTCAATCATGGGTCTGATGAGGGAGGAATATAGGGGTACAATGGCATCCTTGGATCTGGATGTGAATCCCTTCATGATGAGGTGTGCAAGGTAGAATGTTTTTCTAACCACTTTGGCAACGTGGGTGTCAAATGAGAGGTCGCTGTCTACTTGGGTCCCTAGGTCTCTGATTACTTTTTCCGTACTCAGTGGGTTGCTGTCTATGTGATAATTTGTGGGTACTTTGTTTTTTCCAAAAGGGATGACTATACATTTTTTGGCATTTAGTTTAAGGCCGTGACTACGGCACCAGTTGTCCGTTTCAGTGAGGCCTTTTTGTAGGATGTGTGTGTCTGCTGATGTATCGACTATGGCGCCTAGTTTGCAGTCATCTGCGAACTTTGTCAGCCACAGCCCTCCCATGTTTGCTTTAACATCTGAGAAATAAATGCCGAACAAGAGGGGTCCCAGGACAGATCCCTGTGGGACACCACTTGTGACTGGCTTTGAGTCTGACATTGCTCCAGCGATTTTAACTTTATGGGTTCTGTCCTTTAGCCAGTTTGCAACCCATCTAGTTACATAAGGGTTTACTTTTAAGCTGTTTAGCTTATCTATGATGCCTGAGTGGGGTATTGTGTCGAAGGCCTTAGCCAAGTCCAGGTATGCTGTATGGACTGCTTTGCCCTCATCAATGGCTCTAGTGACTGTTTCGAAAAAGTCAACCAGGTTTAAAAGGCAGGATCTGCCTTTTACAAAGCCGAACTGGGTGGGGTCAAGTGTCTGTAGGTCCCCTATGTCTCTGTTTATGAGTTCCATAATGATTCTTTCCATAGCTTTGCAGACCAGGCTAGTTAAGCTTATGGGGTGGTAGTTTCCAGGGTCTGTAGAGGCACCCCCCTTGTGGAGTGGGACCACTGTTGCGGTACGCCAGTGTTCAGGTACATATCCCGAAGAAAGGCTAAGGTTAAATAGCATTTTTATGTGTGGGTTTAGCTCCTCTTGGAGTTCACGTAACACGCACCCCGGGATACCGTCAGGTCCCATTGATGCTGTGTTTTTTGCTTTGTTTAGGGCTGTTCTCACTTGGACATCTGAGATGACAGGGAGATTACATTCAGCTGGGATAAGTATTTCTTCTTTTGGGGGTGAAGGAGGGGAGACATTTGCACTGAACCTGTCAGCCAGAATGTTAGCAATATCTGTGGGTTCAGTGTATTTTTTGTTGTTGTGAACCAACTCCGAGCATATCTGAGGGTTTCCGCCCAGATTTCTAACATAGCTGAAGAAGGCTTTGTGGTTATCTTTAGTGTCCTTAGCGATTTTTCTCTCAAAGTTTGCCTTGGATGTTTTTATGAGAGAACGTAGTTTTCTGCTAATGTTGATCAGAGATGTCTTCCCTTCATGGGATTTCGCTCTGACGTGCAGTAGCTTCCTTCTTTTGTTATACAATTTGTTTATGGCTGAGGTCCACCAGACAGGACGCTTACATTTGGTGGAGAGGGACTTGGATTTGTTTGGGATTGCATGATCCATGCATTCTTGGAGATGTCCATAGAAAGCATTTGTGAAGGATTCGGCATTGTGGGATGTGGTATCCACTGGCACAGTGGGCTTAAAGGATACCATCTCAGTCTTAAGAAGAGTGAAGTCTGCTTTTGAGAAGTTTTTCACTGTGGTCTTTTGTGCTGGGGTGGAGGTAGGATATGTATATCCAGGGTGATTAGTTTGTGGTCAGATCTCACTAGTGAGGGGTATACTTCCGGTGTGGAGCATTTTGTCCCCATGTTTGTGATGATCAGGTCTAGTATATTATCTCCCCTAGTGGGAGAGGTGACTAGTTGTTCCAGTGCATTTGAATTTATGAATTCCAGGAACCTTTGGGCTAGGGTATTAGGGCTAGAATAATGTACCCAATCTATGTTTGGGTAGTTGAAGTCTCCCAGTATGATGGTATTTTGTGATACATTCATATCCTCCAATGTCTTCAGGAAGGCTGAATGGGGTTCTTGAGATTGGGAGGGTGGTCTGTAACATGCTACCAGTTGTATAGCAGTTTTGCCTATGGTTAGTTGCACCTGTATGGTCTCTGATGCTTCATGTGTTGCTACTAACCTGGAGGTGTGGGTGTCCTTTATGAATATGGACACTCCCCCTCCCTTTGTGGTACGCCCGGGTTTTGGGGCGAAAAACATGATACGAGGTATAGCCTGGTAGCGCTGGGGTGCTCTCAGGAGCCTTGAACCAGGTTTCAGTTACTGCACAGACGTCGATGTTCTCCATGCTGAGGAGTGCATCAATTGCCTGCATCTTGAGATTTAGACTTCTGGCGTTGAGCAGCATTACCCTTAGTTTTTTTTCCATTTTTGTTTTCTAAGGAGGTGGGTTTGTCTTTTGAGCCTTGCCTAAAAAGGCACTATGGGGTGGCAAGAGCCTTAGCCAATATCCGGAAGCCCAGTGGTGACAGGTGTAAGCCATCCCTTGCGAAGCAGCGTGGCTTGTCCAACATATCATCCCAGGCAGACAGACATCGGATCCCCTTAGAATGACACCAATACTTGAGCCAATTGTTAAAGCTGATCATCTTGTCTTTGTATTGTGGTATCATTCTTGGTGAGGGCAAGATGCTGCTCAGGGTCAGGGTCATACCAGCCTGGGCTACATAATCGGAAAGCTCCTCTATGTCTCTTTTCATGTAGTCCAGGGAGGTACGTCTCAGGTCATTCACACCAGCATGGACAATGACGGAGTCATATTTGTACTTGCTTTGGAGTGACCTGAGTGCGTGTGTTATGTGGTGGATCCTAGCTCCTGATAGACAGCTCACAGTCACCTTCTCCTTGTTCAGCCTGGTCAGTTGGACATCAGTGTGTCTGACTATGGAGTCACCTATTACTAGTGTATCAGGCACATTCTGGTGGTAGTGTCCAGCTTTCTGTTGGTGACGTGGACTGCCCTTCCCCAAGTTCTTCAAACGCTTCAGCCTCCTGGCCTTGTCGGCTAGTAGATTTGCTATATGTTTTGGCTCAGTATAGGTGGCTGCATTAACAATGAGCTCTGCACTCAGTTTTCTATTGCCTTTGAGGTTGCAGACATAACTAAAGAATGCCTTGTGGTTGGCTTTGGTCTGGGAGGCCAAATTTACCTCAGATTTAGCTTTAGTAGACTTTCTTTGTCCTCTGAGGTATTTGTTTAGTTTGACGAGAGTGCTTGTATTTTGCTGGGTGCTGCACCTCCTGATTTTACCATGATTTTCTTCCCTTTGTTATACAGCCAATTGATGTTGTGATTCCACCAGGCAGCCTTGTTTTTTGAGTTAGTTCTGTACTTTTTCCTACTGGGTACAGTGTTCTCATGGTTTATGGAATCTTGAAATTTGCCAAGTTATGACTTAATAGTAGGAAGTGTACTTTACAGCAATTCCTCAAGATTCCATGGTTAGCTGAGGTTCCACATTTTATTTTTACTTCAAAGAAGACCATTTTGTTGTCTGACTTTACTAGAAAATATGTTACAATATGGGATGTGCACTTTCCTATATTACTGAGGACCAGTCGAGTTTGTTTGCACACCTGGTCAGTGTATTGGCAATGTGAGATAGGGAGTTTGTGTTTGCAAAATCCAGGAATCTGTGTCTATATGTTTGGTATCATTTACGATTTCCAGTTAATAGTGGGGTAATTAAAGTCGCCCATGACTATGGTATTGGGTTAAATGGTGAGTGTTACCAATACGTTTAAATACATGGTATTGGTTTTCTGTGTCATAGAAGGGAACCTATAGCTTGCAAGGAAGTAGTATGGGATTTTGGTCATTTGAATGCAGAGAAGTCCAAGTGCATTGGCCTGCTTGACTAGCCTTGATTTTATTTCTGATGTAAATCGAGACACCTCCACCTTTATTCCCTGTCTGTGTGATAGCTGATCTAAATGTGTGGAAGGCATTACAGCCTTGCACTGCTAGTGTACTTTCCACATCTTTAAACCACATCTCAGTAACCACACAGATGTCAACATTCTCTAGGGTAAGTAGAGCTTGTAGGAGGGGAGATTTTGCAGACTCCTGGCATTGAGCAGTAACACTTTTAGATTTTCTTTGTTTTGATTTGCAATGTCAGAAGTATTTTCAGCATGGCATTGCCTGAAAAAGGCACTGCGAGAGAGGAGAATGTTTTATCTAATATTCAAAATCCCAGAGGGAAGAGGTGCAGACCATCCTTGGCAAAGTAGTGTGGTCTGTTGGCCATTTCATTCCATACTAACAGATATTGCACCCACTTAGAATAACACCAGAAGCTAAGCCAATTATTAAACTCAGTCATCTTCTGTTTGTATAGTGGCATCATCCTTGGAGAAGGTAAAATACTGCTCAGTGCTAAGTTCATACCACCCTGGGTCACACAGTTTGAGAGCTCCATGATGTGTCTCTTCATATTGTCTAAGGAGGTACATCTCATGTCATTTACAACCACATGGACTATGACTGAGTCATACTGGTACTTGTGGTCCAATGACCCAAATGTGTGTGCAGTGGGGTGGATTCTGGCCTCTGATAAGCAACTGTGACTTTCTCATTAATCAGACTGGTGAGAGGGACATCAGTGTGTCTCACAATGGAGTGTCCAATGATTAGAATGTTTGACTGTGTGGTGGCTTGCCTTATGGGCTAAGAAGTAAAGGCTTCACAAGATGTTGCTGTATGTGTTGATGTGTGTGTTGTTTTGAAAGAGTACATTCAGGGCTGCTAAGAGTATTTGTTATGTGTACTTCATTTAGGACGTCTTTGGAGTTTAGGAAGGTTATATTTAAGAGCCTCAGCATATGTGGGTATGTCTGTCCGCTTTGAACTGTGTGTGATGGGTGCAACATGGGTGATACTTACAACCTGATTGACATTAAGAGTGCTTTTATGTAACAGTTTTGGCTCCAGTGACATTGTGTAAATACATCTCTCACATACTATATCAGTGTGTTTGAGAATTAACCAGCTGTCAGTAAAACTGAGGCAATTTCAACATTGCATCAGGATGCTGATATCCACCAAGCTGGTAAGAGAGATAGTGGGAAAGTTCTTATCCATGGCAACATGTGCTTTTTATTGATTAGATGGCTAGAGGGAGATTACAAGGTTATGTTAGGAGTATCTGGTTTGCAACTCTGGGGGCAGTAATTGTCACTGCAAACTAGTTGCCCTGAGTGCAACTAGGTATTTATGAAATTTCAAGGGTGTGTTTACAGGAAAAATGACAACTCAAGGTGTCTGCATTGTTACAGTAGCTGCCAAACACTTGAAGGGAAACTGATATGTAAACCCTGAGGATTTATGGATGCAGTAATTTTAGAGATATTCTGAAGTTAGGTTAGACAGCAGCAAATTAAGCAGTACTTACTGAAAAGAAAGAATTAACTTTGTCAGCAATGATGAAAACAGGGGATTCCCCTGAATGGCTTCTGCCTGGCTACTACCAGTGCTGGTCTCACCACAGATTCATGCTGCTGGGATACAATGTCCCTTTGCTTCTTTACTCACCAGGAGCAAAACAGTTGCACCAATCCCAAGATGAGAAGCAGACCATAGACTCTTCGAAGAACAACAATCCTGCTCCAGATGATGCAAAGGTCTATAGATTTATTGTAGCCTTTTCCTGATAGATGCCTTGAATAGCAATCAGACCAATCAGGAAGGTCCAACACAGACACAGACACTCACTGCCCAATCAAAAATAGTCAGGAATCAATGTACTTTGCTCGATCTCGCACCCAGAGCAAAACAGAAGCATGTATCCCAAGATGACTACTGAGAAAGAGAATGTATCCTACGACTAGATAGGACAGGAAAGAAGGGTGGGGGTATTGCAATTGTCTATAAAAATACAATTTCTCTCCGAAATCTACTAACTCCTCTACCTAAATTTAATACTGCTGAGATCGTAGGCTCTGTGCTACTGCTAAATTAGAAAAAGAGTATCAATATTCTTTGTGCGTATATCCCTCCAGGTATTAACTCTCCAATAATAGAGGAGATTCTACAATGGTCAAAAGATAACCTCCAACAGAAGACTATTTTACTAGGTGACCTAAACACTGACTGGTTAGCTTGCAACTCTAAAAACCCCATTAACCATATCAACCTGTATGGATTCTCTCAACTCATTCAAGAACCTACTAGAGTAGATAAAGAATCCCATAAAGAATCTATACTACATTGGACATTAGTAAACTACCCTGAACATAATTACCAAATAGGTAGTCTTCCAGACGAACTTAGCGACCATCTACCTACTTTCCTCCTAAGAAAATAGACAAGTCAGAAACGATCACAATGTTAACCCTCTAGAACTCAATACTATGCTAAAAAAATGTAACTGGGAACCATTACGCACCCTTGACCTAGACGAAGCAGTGGACTATTTTAATAGTACTCGTATTAACATCCTTGATTCAGTTGCTCCAGTAAGAAAAATTAGAGCTAAACAACACTATGCTCCATGGTGTAGCAAGTCCACCAGAGCCCTATTAAAAACCAGAGATAAGGCATGGAAAACCTGGAAAAAAGATAACACTAGTCTAGCCAAACAAAACTATCAACACCTTAGGAATCAGGTCAAAAAACAAACAAAACTTGATAAAAAGAACTACTTTCTAGTTATCCAAAACAAACATGCCAACAACCCCCCAAAAGTTTGGCATACAATTAACTCCCTCCTAAAATCTCCACACCAGCTCCCATCACCACCTCTACAAAAACAGATAGCGATATAGCCTCCCAATTCAATCACCACTTTACTGAATCCATTACATCACTATCAACTCAACTATCCAAAAATAGTTACTCATTCATGCCAACAACTCCTAACAACACACCTCCCTTTACTTTCTCACCAGTCCCAACCTCTACAATAAAAATATACTTCTTAAAACTTAAGCATACTACTCTTGCAGCAGATGGTATACCTGCACATTTCCTAAAAATGGCTGCCGACTCCCTAGCCTACCCAGTCTCAATCCTAATCAACCGCTCCATACAGGAATCCCACATCCATCAACTGTGAAAAATCTCTTACATTATTCTCCTTCATAAGGGTGGGAATTCCTATGATTTCTCTAACTATCACCCCATTGCCATTATGTCTCCTTTATCAAAGATACTTGAGAAATGCATACACTCTCAGGTCATGCATTTCCTAGATTCTAGCAATCTCCTCTCCTCTACACAACATGGTTTTTGTCCACACCACAGCACAACCATGGCCCTTCCCTCTTTGACAAACCTGGTTAACCAACATAGAAATAACAACAGATGTGTATCTGCTATATTCCTGGACCTCTCTAAAGCATTTGACGTGGTTTCTCACTCCATACTAATAGATACTCTTACCTCTTTATCCTTTGCCCCTGACACGATTGCATGGTTTAAAAACTATCTATTAGACAGACAACAAGCTGTCCAGTGGCAAGGAGTTATATCATCTTTATTCCCAACCATCATTGGTGTACCTCAAGGTTCCATATTGGGTCCACTTCTATTTTCTATCTTCGCCAATAATCTACATACCTCTACCCTGCAGGCCTCGCTTATACAGTATGAAGATGATTCCACCCTAATCTGCTCCGCCCCATCTCTCACCACACCCTACAGCACCTTGCTCAAGAATCTTTTGCCTCAGTAGAAAGGTGGATCACAAATATTCAACTTATCTTAAATCCTAGCAAAACTAAACTACTTCTATTTACCCCAAACAAATCAAAAATCTCTCCACTCTCCTTCTCTATCTCCTCCAATAATGGAACTGTCACTTTACCCTCTCTCCACACCAAGCTGCTTGGCGTCAAAATAGATAATGACATACACTTTGACATCCATATCTCTCAAACTATTAAAAAGGTACACAAGAAAATGGGTCCCCTATACAGACAAAAAAACTTTCTATCAGATCAAGCTCGGGTCACCCTAGCTCAAACCCACCTTCTCTCCACACTAATGTATGCAGCACCAATTCTCACCTATGTTAGAAAATCTGACCTGGACAAACTTGAGTCGTGTTATAACAAAATCACAAAGTTTGCTAAAAATTCCCCCTTTAGAACACACCATTGTATACCTCTTAAGCAACTTCAGTGGCTTGAACTCCCTCAGTTATTAACCTATCACTAACTAGTCATAGCATGTAACAACCAAAAACATCCTGACAAAACTCCAGCCCTTAGGCAATTACTGACTAACTACATACCAAATTGTCCACTCTGCTCTGTCAACAAATCACTCCTCTCTATCTCCACAGCCAACAACACAGCAGTAAAGCTCTATTTTCTCACAGTATAGCAAAAAGTTGGAATAATCTCCCTCCCTCAGTGACTTCTGCATCAAATACCATGCAATTCAAAAACTCCCCTAAGGCTCATCTTATAAGCTCTTGGCTCTGTCCATGTGCTACATAATCCTAAAGGATGCTACCGCCATCTTTCTCTCTTCTTCCCCATTGTCAAGCTGTCAGTAACCATGGTTTGAATAAATGGGGTCCCTTGACATACGGTAATGTTGCTGAGATCTCTGTCTGGATATTTGATGACTAACATAATGTTCACATGTAATTATTGCTAAGAAATTTTTTGTACCGTTTTCTTATTCACAAAATACTGCTCAATAACAAAGTCTTTTTTTTTTACATGATGTATTATCTTCACTATTTACTTTATTAAGTGGAGCTTTTCTCTCCGGGCCTCCGCTGTAAATGGACCTCGTCCAGTCGGACCATCCCAGTTAACAAATGTAAAATAAAAAATAAAATAAAATAAATAAATAAGTAGATGTTGAAGATTTTTAAATGGAAAATGGAAAAACTGGGTTAATATCCTAAGAACTGCAGTATGCAGTAAGCAGTTAGATATGAAAGGGGAAAGGTAATTTAAATGTAGATGTCTAAATGGGGAGCCACTAATTTTAAAAGTGCAAGACAGATTGGAAGGGGGTGGGCACTTTGTATTCTGGCTCTATGGAATTCAGTGCAATCGCCAATACATTTAAATTGATGAAAGGGAGGGCTTTTGCAAAATGATAATTTTGTGCTTATTTACAATAGCCAATGACAGAGGAGAGTTAAGGAAATATGTGGTCAAATTAACATAAAGGTCAGGTAATTAGAAAAACAATTGAGTTTAAAAACACAAGAGCACCATGGTTGGAGAGTGAGGAAAATTTTAATTTTTGTGTGACTCAGAAGAGATACAGCTGTGACTCCTTTCCTATTTTAAATATGCACTTAAAAGCAGAATACTAGTAAAACACAGGGCAAAAAAAATAAACTACCATATACAAACAGAAGACAGCAATGAAGCAATACAAAATACATGAAAACAAAAACAAACTAACCTTTCCCTCACAGCAATCTATGACAAAGCCTGCATGAGCATTTCCTGTGGTGCTTGCAACTAATGCAGCGTTCTCTAGTTTAAGTAACAAGATAGGTAGGAGATTCAATGCTTGTCATGGGGGAAACTTGCGTATGTAACTCTTGGTGCTTTACCAATTTCCCCTGAGAAGAATGCATTTAAATCTTCACACAGCTCCCTTATCTCATTTTTTACTGAAGATTTTTCTCTGAAACACAACAATGAGGCCATCCTAACAAAAGTGCACTCTCTCCCCTACAGAGTCAAACTTCTTCTGTGATGCTTGCGTTTCTTACTTTAATCTCTAGACTATGAACAGAGATGGTAGGAGGTTCAAATACAGCAGTGCTTAACTTCAACAAGTGTGTGTGTGTTTTTCTGTAAATGAGCCCAGGACTGGATTGCACATATTTGTAGTGGCACGTTTTACAACTACATATAGCTGTGAAAGTCATTTTACCAGACACATCTCATTTGCAATACATTGCTGATGTCATCCCTTCATAGATACTGTATGTCTCACTTGTACTCACTAATCTCCTGTGTTGCTGGCTGTTGTTAATGTACTATACTGATGGTATAACTAAATAGGTAGGTGGTGTGAGTCCAGCCCTGCTTAAATAATGTGACTGTGATTATTGTCATATTCCATTTGCCACCTCACAACCACCCTTATGTACACTTACACTTATGAGAAGGATATATATATTGGCACACTAGCAAGTCCTAGTATTCCCAGTTAAAAAATAATTGGGACGCACAGTGATAACATAATGATATAATAACTGGAGTGCAAATTATCCTGTATTGCATGATTTTGATAGTGTGCTTTGTACATTGTGTAAATACTTGTTGGATGTTTGAGGCCAGCTGTGAGTGTGTCTTTCACCCTGATGCTGTCTATACTACTCTTCAAATACGAATAAATCAAACAAAACAACTATAAACCACAAAAGGGAAAAAGAGAAATCCACAAATCACGAAACCAAATCCACAAATTTATTGGTTCTCGCTTTCATGCACCATCAATACGTGCACTTCCTCAGACAAATGAATTAAAAAATTACACTGCTTAAATACAAAACACACATCAATTAACAAATTAACCAATTGATTAATTGGATAATGTGAATTAAATTATATTATTACCTACCCAACAAGTTTACTAGACACAACACCTAAAAATAACCTGCTCCTACATAATAATAAATCTATGTTAACCCGTTCAACATATTAAAATATATATATATATATATATATATATATATATATATATATATATATATATATATATAAATTTAAAAAGTTTTTTTATAAAAATAATAATAATATGTGGTTTATTGAGTATAAATATCATATTGTAAATTTAATTTACTTGCAAAGTTTATCGTTCCAAAGCTTTCAATCTAAGTATACATTTTATAGAACACATATCATTGATGCCAGGATAAACATATGCATTTGTGCGTAATTGCCACAGCAACTCTTGTTCTTCAAGTTGAAGATGCCATGGTCCACCTCTAGGATTCTTGGGAACACTATGTACTACCACAAACTGAAAACTGTGTGTACTATATTGATTAATATGTCTTGCTAATGCATTAGTCTGAATATTTTTAGCAATAGCATAAACATGATCGTATATACGTTGTTTAAGTTGTCGCTCAGTTTTTCCCAAATAAAATACAGAACACAATTTACACTTGGCTAAATATACTATGCCTTGACTTTCACAATTGTATTTATCTTGTATTAAATACTGGTATCCATTAATACAGAAAAAAGGCCCTGTTAAAATATATTTACAATATTTACATCTGCCACATTTAAACATACCTTTAACATTTATATGCTTTTGATGTGGCATCTCAAATAGTCTCTTAAGACTAAGTCCTTTCCTATAAGCTACCAATGGTCTACATCCAAGAATTCTATTTAAGGTAGATTCTTGTATGATTAGACCCCAATTCGAGTTAAGTATTTCTCTAACTTCATGTGAAATGTCATTAAATTGTGTTAAAAAACTGGTTATATATTTATTATTTTCACTTGTAGCCCTCTCGCCATTCTGTATTCTTAATGCAAATTCATCATTGCCTACATGTGCCATAACTTCAGTATTAATTAAAATAGGGCCCAAAAGTTTCCTTGACCTCTTTGAGATGATTTCTTGTATTAACCAATTAACCAGTGATGTAGGATAACCACGGTTGGTAAACATACTGTGTAAAAAATTACATTCCATACCGAAATCATCATCATGAGAACACATTCTTGAAGCTCTGACTAATTGGCCTTTCACCACTCCTCTTTTTTGAAAATATGGGTGGTTACTTGCAAAATGTAAAAAAGAATTACTATAAAAGGGCTTCCTATATATACTAGTCCAATAACAGTTATTTTGTACATCTTTACTCAAAGAAATATCTAGAAAATTTATTTTTTCTTTGTTGAAATTGAATGTAAACTCTAGAAAAGATGTAAATGTAGACATAATTTTGACTAAATTTTGAGCATCGTCATAGTTGCCTTGGATAATAAAGAACATGTCGTCTTGGTACCGAGTGTACCAGACAACTGTTTCTTTAAAAAACTCATGTTGAAAAAGATAGGTGCGTTCCCAAAAAGCCATCACTGAATTGGCAAAACTGCCGCCGCATGGCAAGCCCATGGCAACACCTGATTTTTGTAAAAACAATTCACCCTTAAACATGAAATAATTGTTGTTAAGCACAATGTCTAAAAGGGAAATAATCAAGTCTACATTATTGCCTGGAATCTGTTTTAGCAATAAAAAATCTCTAACCCATTCCATGCCAACACTATGTGGTATGACAGTATATAAGTCTTTGATGTCCACAGTAAGAAACCCATATGCCATATCAAATGGTATTTTGTTCAAACTTTCTAAGACGTGCCACGAGTCACGGCAAATTTGGGTTTCCATTTTTAGTACTTCTTTTAATTTTGTATCAACCCATTTTGCGCATGCATATGTAATGGATTTGCGACCATCTATAATCAGTCGCAAAGGAGGGTCATACATTTTCTTATGGAGTTTAGGTACTCCAAAAATGACTGGTGTCAAGGGGGTGGGCATAGTTAAATAATGATAGGTGTCTATGGAAATCATGCCATCAATGAATAGATCACTCATCTGTGATTTCACACGTTGGTATGCTTGGTTAAATTAATTCAGTGAAACCTTAGCATAATTAGGTGTAAATAACATTTCGTACATCCTATTTACATATTTATCCTCATCCATAAACACTACTCCCCCACCTTTGTCTGGTTGCATAACATGAATATTATGAGCCTTCACATACTCAATAAACTCCTTTTGTTGCAATGAAATATTACATTTATGAATATCAGTTGTACGGTAATAATTAGTAACCAAAGACCTAAAGTGAATCTCAGTAATTTTTTCAAAAGCTGCTAGGTTAACATCTAAAGGAGGATTAAAAATACTTGACACATATTCACTGGTTGAACAATGACTAGAATTATTGAACAGTAAGCTTAAATTAAGCTTCCGAACAAAAACTTTCAAATCACATAGCAAACGGCCAAGATTAGGCTTGGAATTAGGTACAAAATTAAACCCTTTTGTCAAAAATTCCACCATATCTTGTGCAATAGCCATGGAAGAAAAGTTATAAATGTTAAAATCACCATTGTTACTGTTAAGAACAGTTAAATTGTCAATAATGTCCGTCGTAGTTACCTCCTGCATTGGTTGTTCCTTTTGCGTTGTTGGCGCTGGAATTTGTTCGAACCAGTTGCATAAGATGTCACCTTGGGGCCATTCCTGTGAAAATCCTGATTTATATTGATATTATTGACTTGCTGTTGATTATAATTTTTGTTTTTAATTCTGTCACTGCGTCGAACACCATTATCCAAAGCTGTGTTATTCCTTTGTGGCGAGTCCATGATGTCATCAGAAACAGACAGAACTGTTGTACTAGTTTCCATAGCAACTGGAGGATCTGCAAAATCTTTATTTTGAATATGTGGTGGATCTGGGTAAGCTCGACACTGCTGATAAGCGAGCTTATCCATATTGATTTTGCGAATTTTAGTTTCATGAATCTTCAGCAACAAAGATTCAATACTAGAAAAAATACGTTTATAATCATATTGATAGCGTGCAAAGTCTGAATAAGAGACAATGCCATTGTCAAGTACCTCCAGTTGTTGTTGTAAATCAACTATCTGTGTCTCATACTGTTTAATAAGTAACTCTAAAAATGCTGTACCTTGTTTATCAAAAAACTGAATGAGTTGTTGATAAAACTCAGAATTCTTGATAACCCCAGACGGGTATTTCCACTGTCGTAAGCAGTTGGGTATTATCTGTAACTTAATGCATTCTTTAAGGTACAAAATTTTGATTTGTAGTTTTTTGAATTTCAGCAGTTTAGAGTCAAAATCTTTAAGACGTAAAGCAATGTCATTAACTGGTTCTTGTAATAACCTGGATTGTAAAGGATTGCCCGTTTCAGTGCCACTAAACATATTTGGCAAAATAAGGAAATTCTGTAAAAGAGGAGGACTGACTAGATGATTGTCAGTAGTATCAACTCGAATTAAATTATTGGTAGAAGGATTGCTCATTGAACCAAGAGAGTTGTTAATGTTATTAGTTTGCGTATTACTAGGTAAATCCATAGCTACATACTGCTGTGCTATACCTTCTCGCTGAGCAGTAGTAAGCAAGGATGTACTGGATGTACTGGAACCAACAGGAACCGAACTACCGGTGTTGAACACGGCGCCCGTTATAGGTCTAACAGCTGCTTGATTCACCTGTTCAAACATTCTCTTCAACAGGTCATCGACTTTTTGAGTAAGCTGCTGGACCAAAGCCGTAAGGGCGCCGATAGCATCCGTTTGTGAGTTGGAGTTTGTACCATCATTGTTAGACTGAAGAGTAGAACCTCGAGTAAACAATGATTGTGATTGTGGAAAACCACTACTTTCCGCCATAACCACGAATAAATCAAACAAAACAACTATAAACCACAAAAGGGAAAAAGAGAAATCCACAAATCACGAAACCAAATCCATGAATTTATTGGTTAGCGCTTTCATGCACCATCAATACGTGCACTTCCTCAGACAAATGAATTAAAAAATTACACTGCTTAAATACAAAAAACACATCAATTAACAAATTAACCAATTGATTAATTGGATAATGTGAATTAAATTATATTATTACCTACCCACCAAGTTTACTAGACACAACACCTAAAAATAACCTGCTCCTACATAACAATAAATCTATGTTAACCAGTTCAACATATTAAAATATATATATATATATATATATATATATATATATATATATATATATATATATATATATATATATATATAAAAATTAAAAAAGTTTTTTTATAAAAATAATAATAATATGTGGTTTATCGAGTATAAATATCGTATTGTAAATTTAATTTACTTGCAAAGTTTATCGTTCCAAAGCTTTCAATCTAAGTATACATTTTATAGAACACATATCATTGATACCAAGATAAACATATGCATTTGTGCATAATTGCCACAGCAACTCTTGTTCTTCAAGTTGAAGATGCGATGGTCCACCTCTAGGATTCTTGGGAACACTTTGTACTACCACAAACTGAAAACTGTGTGTACTATATTGATTAATATGTCTTGCTAATGCATGAGTCTGAATATTTTTAGCAATAGCATAAACATGTTCGTATATACGTTGTTTAAGTTGTCACTCAGTTTTTCCCAAATAAAATACAGAACACAATTTACACTTGGCTAAATATACTGTGCCTTGACTTTCACAATTGTATTTATCTTGTATTGAATACTGGTATCCATTAATACAGAAAAAAGGCCCTGTTAAAATATATTTACAATATTTACATCTGCCACATTTAAACATACCTTTAACATTTATATGCTTTTGATGTGGCATCTCAAATAGTCTCTTAAGACTAAGTCCTTTCCTATAAGCTACCAATGGTCTACATCCAAGAATTCTATTTAAGGTAGATTCTTGTATGATTAGACCCCAATTCGAGTTAAGTATTTCTCTAACTTCATGTGAAATGTCATTAAATTGTGTTAAAAAACTGGTTATATATTTATTATTTTCACTTGTAGCCCTCTCGCCATTCTGTATTCTTAATGCAAATTCATCATTGCCTACATGTGCCATAACTTCAGTATTAATTAAAATAGGGCCCAAAAGTTTCCTTGACCTCTTTGAGATGATTTCTTGTATTAAACAATTAACCAGTGATGTAGGATAACCACGGTTGGTAAACATACTGTGTAAAAAATTACATTCCATACCGAAATCATCATCATGAGAACACATTCTTGAAGCTCTGACTAATTGGCCTTTCACCACTCCTCTTTTTTGAAAATATGGGTGGTTACTTGCAAAATGTAAAAAAGAATTACTATAAAAGGGCTTCCTATATATACTAGTCCTATAACAGTTATTTTGTACATCTTTACTCAATGAAATATCTAGAAAATTTATTTTTTCTTTGTTGAAATTGAATGTAAACTCTAGAAAAGATGTAAATGTAGACATAATTTTGACTAAATTTTGAGCATCGTCATAGTTGCCTTGGATAATAAAGAACATGTTGACTTGGTACCGAGTGTACCAGACAACTGTTTCTTTAAAAAACTCATGTTGAAAAAGATAGGTGCGTTCCCAAAAAGCCATCACTGAATTGGCAAAACTGCCGCCGCATGGCAAGCCCATGGCAACACCTGATTTTTGTAAAAACAATTCACCCTTAAACATGAAATAATTGTTGTTAAGCACAATGTCTAAAAGGGAAATAATCAAGTCTACATTATTGCCTGGAATCTGTTTTAGCAATAAAAAATCTCTAACCCATTCCATGCCAACACTATGTGGTATGACAGTATATAAGTCTTTGATGTCCACAGTAAGAAACCCATATGCCAAATCAAATGGTATTTTGTTCAAACTTTCTAAGACGTGCCACGAGTCACGGCAAATTTGGGTTTCCATTTTTAGTACTTCTTTTAATTTTGTATCAACCCATTTTGCGCATGCATATGTAATGGATTTGCGACCATCTATAATCGGTCGCAAAGGAGGGTCATACATGTTCTTATGGAGTTTAGGTATTCCAAAAATGACTGGTGTCAAGGGGGTGGGCATAGTTAAATAATGATAGGTGCCTATGGAAATCATGCCATCAATGAATAGATCACTCAACTGTGATTTCACATGTTGGTATGCTTGGTTAAATTCATTCAGTGAAACCTTAGCATAATTAGGTGTAAATAACATTTTGTACATCCTATTTACATATTTATCCTCATCCATAAACACTACTCCCCACCTTTGTCTGGTTGCATAACACGAATATTATGAGCCTTCACATACTCAATAAACTCCTTTTGTTGCAATGAAATATTACATTTATGAATATCAGTTGTACGGTAATAATTAGTAACCAAAGACCTAAAGTGAATCTCAGTAATTTTTTCAAAAGCTGCTAGGTTAACATCTAAAGGAGGATTAAAAATACTTGACACATATTCACTGGTTGAACAATGACTAGAATTATTGAACAGTAAGCTTAAATTAAGCTTCCGAACAAAAACTTTCAAATCACATAGCAAACGACCAAGATTAGGCTTGGAATTAGGTATAAAATTAAACCCTTTTGTCAAAAATTCCACCATATCTTGTGCAATAGCCATGGAAGAAAAGTTATAAACGTTAAAATCACCGTTGTTACTGTGCAGAACAGTTAAATTGTCAATAATGTCCGTCGTAGTTACCTCCTGCGTCGGTTGTTCCTTTTGCGTTGTTGGCGCTGGAATTTGTTCGAACCAGTTGCATAAGATGTCACCTTGGGGCCATTCCTGTGAAAATCCTGATTATTACTGGTATTATTGACTTGCTGTTGATTATAATTTTTGTTTTTAATTCTGTCACTGCGTCGAACACCATTATCCAAAGCTGTGTTATTCCTTTGTGGAGAGTCCATGATGTCATCAGAAACAGACAGAACTGTTGTACTAGTTTCCATAGCAACTGGAGGATCTGCAAAATCTTTATTTTGAATATGTGGTGGATCTGGGTAAGCTCGACACTGCTGATAAGCGAGCTTATCCCTATTGATTTTGCGAATTTTAGTTTCATGAATCTTCAGCAACAAAGATTCAATACTAGAAAAAATACATTTATAATCATATTGATAGCGTGCAAAGTCTGAATCAGAGACAATGCCATTGTCAAGTACCTCCAGTTGTTGTTGTAAATCAACTATCTGTGTCTCATACTGTTTAATAAGTAACTCTAAAAATGCTGTACCTTGTTTATCAAAAAACTGAATGAGTTGTTGATAAAACTCAGAATTCTTGATAACCCCAGACGGGTATTTCCACTGTCGTAAGCCCTTGGGTATTATCTGTAACTTAATGCATTCTTTAAGGTACAAAATTTCGATTTGCAGTTTTTTGAATTTCAGCAGTTTAGAGTCAAAATCTTTAAGACGTAAAGCAATGTCATTAACTGGTTCTTGTAATAACCTGGATTGTAAAGGATTGCCCGTTTCAGTGCCACTAAACATATTCGGCAAAATAAGGAAATTCTGTAAAAGAGGAGGACTGACTAGATGATTGTCAGTAGTATCAACTCGAATTAAATTATTGGTAGAAGGATTGCTCATTGAACCAAGAGAGTTGGTAATGTAATTAGTTTGTGTATTACTAGGTAAATCCATAGCTACATACTGCTGTGCTATACCTTCTCGCTGAGCAGGAGTAAGCGAGGATGTACTGGATGTACTGGAACCAACAGGAACCGAACTACCGGTGTTGAACACGGCGCCTGTTTTAGGTCTAACAGCTGCTTGATTCACCTGTTCAGACATTCTCTTCAACAGGTCATCGACTTTTTGAGTAAGTTGCTGGACCAAAGCAGTAAGGGCGCCGATAGCATCCGTTTGTGAGTTGGAGTTTGTACCATCATTGTTAGACCGAAGAGTAGAACTTGGAGTAAACAACGATTGTGATTGTGATTGTGGAAAACCACTACTTTCTGCCATAACCACGAATAAATCAAACAAAACAACTATAAACCACAAAAGGGAAAAAGAGAAATCCACAAATCATGAAACCAAATCCACGAATTTATTGGTTAGCGCTTTCATGCACCATCAATACGTGCACTTCCTCAGACAAATGAATTAAAAAATTACACTGCTTAAATACAAAAAACACATCAATTAACAAATTAACCAATTGATTAATTGGATAATGTGAATTAAATTATATTATTACCTACCCAACAAGTTTACTAGACACAACACCTAAAAATAACCTGCTCCTACATAATAATAAATCTATGTTAACCAGTTCAACATATTAAAATATATATATATATATATATATATATATATATATATATATATATAAATTTAAAAAGTTAACATAGATTTATTATTATGTAGGAGCAGGTTATTTTTAGGTGTTGTGTCTAGTAAACTTGTTGGGTAGGTAATTTTTTTATTCATTTGTCTGAGGAAGTGCACGTATTGATGGTGCATGAAAGCGCTAACCAATAAATTCGTGGATTTGGTTTCATGATTTGTGGATTTCTCTTTTTCCCTTTTGTGGTTTATAGTTGTTTTGTTTGATTTTTTCGTGGTTATGGCGGAAAGTAGTGGTTTTCCACAATCACAATCACAATCGTTGTTTACTCCAAGTTCTACTCTTCGGTCTAACAATGATGGTACAAACTCCAACTCACAAACGGATGCTATCGGCGCCCTTACAGCTTTGGTCCAGCAGCTTACTCAAAAAGTCGATGACCTGTCGAAGAAAATGTCTGAACAGGTGAATCAAGCAGCTGTTAGACCTAAAATGGGCGCCGTGTTCAACACCGGTAGTTCGGTTCCTGTTGGTTCCAGTACATCCAGTACATCCTCGCTTACTCCTGCTCAGCGAGAAGGTATAGCACAGCAGTATGTAGCTATGGATTTACCTAGTAATACGCAAACTAATAACATTAACAACTCTCTTGGTTCAATGAGCAATCCTTCTACCAATAATTTAAATCGAGTTGATACTACTGACAATCATCTAATCAGTCCTCCTCTTTTACAGAATTTCCTTATTTTGCCGAATATGTTTAGTGGCACTGAAACGGGCAATCCTTTACAATCAAGGTTATTACAAGAACCAGTTAATGACATTGCTTTACGTCTTAAAGATTTTGACTCTAAACTGCTGAAATTCAAAAAACTGCAAATCGAAATTTTGTACCTTAAAGAATGCATTAAGTTACAGATAATTCCCAAGGGCTTACGACAGTGGAAATACCCGTCTGGGGTTATCAAGAATTCTGAGTTTTATCAACAACTCATTCAGTTTTTTGATAAACAATGTACAGCATTTTTAGAGTTACTTATTAAACAGTATGAGACAGAGATAGTTGATTTACAACAACAACTGGAGGTACTTGACAATGGCATTGTCTCTGATTCAGACTTTGCATGCTATCAATATGATTATATACGTATTTTTTCTAGTATTGAATCTTTGTTGCTGAAGATTCATGAAACTAAAATTCGCAAAATCAATAGGGATAAGCTCGCTTATCAGCAGTGTCGAGCTTACCCAGATCCACCACATATTCAAAATAAAGATTTTGCAGATCCTCCAGTTGCTATGGAAACTAGTACAACAGTTTTGTCTGTTTCTGATGACATCATGGACTCTCCACAAAGGAATAACACAGCTTTGGATAATGGTGTTCGACGCAGTGACAGAATTAAAAACAAAAATTATAATCAACAGCAAGTCAATAATACCAATAATAATCAGGATTTTCACAGGAATGGCCCCAAGGTGACATCTTATGCAACTGGTTCGAACAAATTCCAGCGCCAACAACGCAAAAGGAACAACCGACGCAGGAGGTAACTATGACGGACATTATTGACAATTTAACTGTTCTGCACAGTAACAACAGTGATTTTAACGTTTATAACTTTTCTTCCATGGCTATTGCACAAGATATGGTGGAATTTTTGACAAAAGGGTTTAATTTTATACCTAATTCCAAGCCTAATCTTGGTCGTTTGCTATGTGATTTGAAAGTTTTTGTTCGGAAGCTTAATTTAAGCTTATTGTTCAATAATTCTAGTCATTGTTCAACCAGTGAATATGTGTCAAGTATTTTTAATCCTCCTTTAGATGTTAACCTTGCAGCTTTTGAAAAAATTAATGAGATTCACTTTAGGTCTTTGGTTACTAATTATTACCGTACAACTGATATTCATAAATGTAATATTTCATTGCAACAAAAGGAGTTTATTGAGTATGTGAAGGCTCATAATATTCGTGTTATGCAACCAGACAAAGGTGGGGGAGTAGTGTTTATGGATGAGGATAAATATGTAAATAGGATGTACAAAATGTTATTTACACCTAATTATGCTAAGGTTTCACTGAATGAATTTAACCAAGCATACCAACGTGTGAAATCACAGTTGAGTGATCTATTCATTGATGGCATGATTTCTATAGACACCTATCATTATTTAACTATGCCCACCCCCTTGACACCAGTCAGTTTTTGAGTGCCTAAACTCCATAAGAACATGTATGACCCTCCTTTGCGACCGATTGTAGATGGTCGCAAATCCATTACATATGCATGCGCAAAATGGGTTGATACAAGATTAAAAGAAGTACTAAAAACGGAAACCCAAATTTGCCGTGACTCGTGGCACGTCTTAGAAAGTTTGAACAAAATACCATTTGATATGGCATATGGGTTTCTTACTGTGGACATCAAAGACTTATATACTGTCATACCACATAGTGTTGGCATGGAATGGGTTAGAGATTTTTTATTGCTAAAACAGATTCCAGGCAATAATGTAGACTTGATTATTTCCCTTTTAGACATTGTGCTTAACAACAATTATTTCATGTTTAAGGGTGAATTGTTTTTACAAAAATCAGGTGTTGCCATGGGCTTGCCATGCGGCGGCAGTTTTGTCAATTCAGTGATGGCTTTTTGGGAACGCACCTATCTTTTTCAACATGAGTTTTTTAAAGAAACAGTTGTCTGGTACACTCGGTACCAAGACGACATGTTTTTTATTATCCTGGGCAACTATGACGATGCTCAAAATTTAGTCAAAATTATGTCTACATTTACATCTTTTCTAGAGTTTACATTCAATTTCAACAAAGAAAAAATACATTTTCTAGATATTTCTTTGAGTAAAGATGTACAAAATAACTGTTATAGGACTAGTATATATAGGAAGCCCTTTTATAGTAATTCTTTTTTACATTTTGCAAGTAACCACCCATATTTTCAAAAAAGAGGAGTGGTGAAAGGTCAATTAGTCAGAGCTTCAAGAATGTGTTCTCATGATGATGATTTCGGTATGGAATGTAATTTTTTACACAGTATGTTTACCAACCGTGGTTATCCTACATCACTGGTTAATTGTTTAATACAAGAAATCATCTCAAAGAGGTCAAGGAAACTTTTGGGCCCTATTTTAATTAATACTGAAGTTATGGCACATGTAGGCAATGATGAATTTGCATTAAGAATACAGAATGGCGAGAGGGCTACAAGTGAAAATAATAAATATATAACCAGTTTTTTAACACAATTTAATGACATTTCACATGAAGTTAGAGAAATACTTAACTCGAATTGGGGTCTAATCATACAAGAATCTACCTTAAATAGAATTCTTGGATGTAGACCATTGGTAGCTTATAGGAAAGGACTTAGTCTTAAGAGACTATTTGAGATGCCACATCAAAAGCATATAAATGTTAAAGGTATGTTTAAATGTGGCAGATGTAAATATTGTAAATATATTTTAACAGGGCTTTTTTTCTGTATTAATGGATACCAGTATTCAATACAAGATAAATACAATTGTGAAAGTCAAGGCATAGTATATTTAGCCAAGTGTAAATTCTGTTCTGTATTTTATTTGGGAAAAACTGAGCGACAACTTAAACAACGTATATACGAACATGTTTATGCTATTGCTAAAAATATTCAGACTCATGCATTAGCAAGGCATATTAATCAATATAGTACACACAGTTTTCAGTTTGTGGTAGTACAAAGTGTTCCCAAGAATCCTAGAGGTGGACCATGGCATCTTCAACTTGAAGAACAAGAGTTGCTGTGGCAATTACGCACAAATGCATATGTTTATCCTGGTATCAATGATATGTGTTGTATAAAATGTATACTTAGATTGAAAGGTTTGGAACGATAAACTTTGCAAGTAAATTAAATTTACAATATGATATTTATACTCGATAAACCACATATTATTATTATTTTTATAAAAAAAACTTTTTAAATTTTTATATATATATATATATATATATATATATATATATATATATATATATATATATATATATATTTATATATATATATATATATATATATATATATATATATATATATATATATATATTAATATGTTGAATTGGTTAACATAGATTTATTATTATGTAGGAGCAGGTTATTTTTAGGTGTTGTGTCTAGTAAACTTGTTGGGTAGGTAATAATATAATTTAATTCACATTATCCAATTAATCAATTGGTTAATTTGTTAATTGATGTGTTTTTTGTATTTAAGCAGTGTAATTTTTTAATTCATTTGTCTGAGGAAGTGCACGTATTGATGGTGCATGAAAGCGCTAACCAATAAATTTGTGGATTTGGTTTCGTGATTTGTGGATTTCTCTTTACTCTTCAAATACAATAGTTGTACATTGTTACTGTGCACTTCAATCAATTTTTAACCTAAACATACGGCTAATAAACAATGGTGATATCACTCATTTAACTGTGCACTATTATGGCATTTGCATTTCAGACATTAATCTGTAGCTTGTGATCTTAAGTAGTAGAAATCCAGCCATTATTGCTCAGATTATGTTGTTTTAATCTTATTGTAGCAGTACCGTTCGATCCTCAGTTAGAGCGTCTTCTGTGTGGTGACATGCGTGAATGGGTGTTCCTTCGTGGTAGGTTTTGCATTAGGCCCAGCAAACCAGCACGTAAAACTCTACTGCCAATCATTAGCGGACCAGAGTTCCGCTGTGGCGACCCCTAACCGGGAAAAGCCAAAAGACACAACAAACAAACATGTTGCTAACACTGTTGTCCAATACATCTGCTGTGTACTCATATAAATGTTGATTCCTCTTACAAAAACCTCTGATAATTTCTCACATAGCAATGCTTTTATTCCAAGTTGTTTGTCTTTTCAGCTTTTCCTGGTTAGGGGTCGCCACAGCGGAACTCTGGTCTGCTAATGATTAGCAGTCAATTTTTTTGGTATCAAGTAGCCAGCCCGATGCCCAACCTTCAGCGAAGGCACGCCCATTCACGCATGTCTTTCAGAGGCCACTTAACCATGGTGAGGACATGCAGACTACACACAGAAGGCACTCCAGCAGAGAATGAAACAGGAGAACGCCTTGTAATGATGACATGTACTTACATGAGTAGGAAATATTACCCTCTGGCACGAGGGAATGAGACAACATTCTGTATGCTGTTGCCTTAGTACAGTAAATACAGACAGACATATCTCTTGCAGCAACAACATGATGTAATACCTTGACATACCAACACATCCCATGACTGTACTGGCAGTTCTAATGTGGCACATTCATTCTCTACAATATCATGTATTTTCTGTAGTCAAATGCTCATGTGTTCGACATCTACATTCAGTGCCCGTTAGCACTGTTGGGCCTTATATTGTAATGCATAAATGGCATCCACCAGAGTTATGTGTCCATTTACAGTGGGAGAGGCCTCCACCAATCCTTTTATCTCAAAGATATTGTTTATGACTCATACATCTGATTTATTAGGATGGCATAGGTTGGGTTTCACAGTTATGTGGAGACTTCTCTTGTGGTGATTTTGGTTCATCCACATGTCATCGGTAGAGTCACATAGATTACTGTTCAGTTCCTGAAATTATATGAATGCACTGACACTATACAGACATCACTGTATCTTCTTATTCTTATCCATTTTATGTTGGACAAAGATATATCAACAGAAGTCAGGATTACATGGTAGTGAAATGGTTACATAGGGCACATCAGTATATTAATATTGCTGTGGCAAGTGCACTGAGTATTGGCTTGTATACCATACCTACAAATATAGACTGTGGCTAACAGTGTGTGTACTATGCAATGGAAAAACCTTCCTTGTCAAAGAAGCATTGATATTGTCCTGCTCACTGCTGTGAGGATAGTAACATGTACAGCTCCTTTCCAGCATTTTGACTAAATCCAGTTGTTCATACTATATTCATAACTCCTTTCTTAATGTACATGTTCATTTCAGTTGTTTATGACAATATTCATTCCTATCTGATGTGGCACATGCAATCAACAGAAAGGTCTAGAGAGAGCATCATTTAATAGGCAGGGGTCTGAATCTAGTAATATCTGTCCATCAGACAGCAGTGGTTTAAGCATAGAAAATAGTTATGGTACAGTTATATGGCTAAATTTTTCAGGCCTTGTCCTACAAGGTAGGGCATCCATACCCCTTTTGATAGGAAAGTACTGTAAGCCCTTTAATGGAAATTCTTCATGGCATAACCGATATGCATAGTTCTGTGGCATCCGTGATTGCTATGCATCTCTCTGATATCTGTCCTGGCATGTGTTCAGAAATTACATGATGCAAATATTTATGTCATTCTTTAGTCATTGGCATTATCTAATATCAAAACAATTATGCACTGTATTGCAAGTCTTAATCCAGACATTTCCATATCATTGCTATTGTTTTTGTCATATTATACATCTTACTGGCAGATGAGAGCTTCCATAAATGATTTTTACTGTATGTTATGCAGCCAGGCCATCAGAAACTGTGATTAGTCCTGTGTTACAACACTTTCTTGTGTGTTGGTTCTGTTAAATTGCTGTTATGTTACTGTTGCTTGTAATTCCATGAGAACATGCCTAGTATAACAATATCTGAGATGTTTGCAAATTAACAGTGGAAAACTTGAAATGATGAATTGTTATCCAATTTGTGTGGCCATTTGTTAGTTATGTATGTTGTGTGTTATTATATTGTGATTCAGCATTTATATAAGTACACAACAGCTGCTTTTCTACAGATGATAAACCCCTTTCCTATGGTTACCAATTTCATTTCTTTGAAATCATGCCCAGTTCTGATGTACGTGACATTACAGCAATAAACTTCACTTGTTCCTATGTATACATGCTGAGATGCAGAATACAGCTGTGGTGCCATCTTGCATCCATAAATTACCTGTATATAAATCTCATATGCAATAACTGCAGTCTGTACATTTTGTCAATAATGTATCTTCTGTCCTTGCTAATTTTTACCTTGACACATCATTTTATTAACATGTTTATTATATTTTAACTCCCCTTTGTTATACTACTGCTTCATGACCTTATCACATTATTTGTATTTTAACTCCCCTTTGTTACAGTACTGCTTCATAATCTTATCACATTATTTGTATTTTAACTCCCCTTTGTTACACTACTGCTTCATAACCCTATCACATTATTTGTTTGCATGTCCATTTTTGTGTGCATAAAACTGGCATTGTAATTGACATTTAATTATCATTAGATCACTATGGTAGGATTTACATTAGCAATGTTTCTTTAACACTTCACCAGAATTGGCTGTGGTATATAATTACACATTACCCATTTCCCCATCCCGATCAATTATGATGAAGTACAATTATTCTTTGTATACAATTCCTTCATTTCACTTCCTCGCCTTCAGAATTCCTTCACTATACTTACTCTTAATATTTCTGGCCTACAGCATGTGCTTGTATCTTAGCTTTGACTATACACAGGCCTTTTAATTGACATTCTGTGCTCATGCATGCAAGCATCTTTCCAGGGACACTAACACTGTCACTATCCATGAAAAGGTGCTTGCAAACATATAAGTGCAATGGGCAGAATATATATCTGATTAGTGCTGCTGTTCAAAGTGCTAACACACTTACTTTGTGTAGGCTTAGCGTGGCACCTACATGATTGTTAATGCATCCCAGGGTTTGTGTTTCAACATTTTTTTTCAGTCAAATGGCAGGAACTTTATGTCTATGTATGCACACATACATAGATAGATAGATACATATACACACTCCTGATTCTGCTAGTCAATGATCATGAAAGGCAGTGGAGTATCGACAATGATATGCAGTGATTCTCGGTATTACTGTGGTTACCTTTTACCCCCATAGAAAATATTCATAATGTGTCCTTGACTAACCAGAGCTCTAAATAAGACCCACAACTAGTAGAAAAATCTAACAGAAAACTTGAAGAATGAGGAATTGAAGAAACACTGAACAAGCTGAGCAAGCCACTCTATCACTATCAGAATGGAAACTGTTCTCTTGACAAGTGTTAAATACCCCTATCTCAATAATCATACCATGCCACCCCCCATTTCTGATAGCAAGGCATAGGAAAACTTACTTTAGCCAGCAAAAAGGCATTTCTTAGAAAATGCTACATTCTCCAGCCTTGCCCATCTCCTGCATTTTTGATGTCACCCTTCTCCTTTTCAATGACAGATACATCCGTACCTCTAGACTGTCCAGATTTTCACAGAATGTCCAGATGTTTGCCTCATATTTTTAGTCTATTCCTCATGAAATTTGTGTTTTTCTGGCAAAACACTGGGATGATCTGAGGATTGAAGTCACTAAGTAATGACATACGTTTGAGTTTCAGGCTTCAAATCCTTCAGAAAATGTATGTTAACACAAACCCTGGTTACTCTAGCAACTTTCGAAGTTTATAAGAGCAATATTTAAAAGCTGTCCCTATTTTTGGGCCTTTGTCCCTCCATTTTGTCAGGCTTTGCCCAGATTTCCTACCCTAAGAGGTTGAGAGATATGGGTACATCATAGATATCCCTTCTTTAAAATTACCTGTTTCTTCAAGAGGTCCTCCTTGCTATCTGTCTTGAATTTATTTTTTTTAGCCTGCAAAGTAAAACTCAAAACAAACAGCTAACACTTTGCTGTGATTAAAATTCCTGTTTTTTTTTTTAATATATATATATATATATATATGCAGTTATCACACTTTTGGTCTATCTCAGTGGTCACTAATACACTAAAATTACATTTTTGTATTTGCTACAAACTGCTGTATGTCTTTATATGTCATTGTTCTCATCTTTAAGTTTGATGGCATAATAATGTAAATGAATGCACTGTACACAAAGACAGTGTCACATTCTGAACATATGCCCGCACAAGCCTCACCTATGGCACTGCAGCCATTAGAGCTCTTTACTGGAAATGGCAAAGCCTTTTATGTCAGACAAATGTATCTGCAGCATTTCCAGAAACCACACCTGTTCCATACCTTGAGGTCTGTTCCTGTTTTCATCACATATGGTATTTCTAGGATACTCCAACAGTACTTTTAGCTTGATACATTTGTGAGGACAAAAGTGCAAAAACTGGGTTCTTGTCAACATACCTAAAATGTTATTGATCTTGTTTAGAAATTTGTAATTATCATTCATTGCTTCTTTAAAGGAACAGACAATGTTTGACTTAAATTTATTGCAGCTTTTGTCTTGGTTTATTTTGTAAACTTTATAAATAAAATGTATAAAATCATCATTCTACCAATGTTAATTTCTTGTTTAATATGATTTAACATTTTAGCACCTGTCTGAAAGGGTCTCTCTCAGATGTGAAGCATCTTCCTTAAAGTACCACTAGACAGCAGCCTAGACATCTTATAAACTGACCATTTGTCACCTTCACTGTTACATAACTAGGATGGTATATTTTAGTATGTAAATACATACTCCAATGTTAGTATGTAAATACATACTCCAATGTTAGTATGTAAATACATACTCCAATGTTTACTATAAACAGCCTGTTTCAATCTTTAGATATTATCAAGGCTCTGGAGTCATGTCATCTAACAAATACTGAACTTAAAAAAATGTGGTACTCATTTTTACTGTTGAGAAAAAAATCACTGCAACAAATGTAACATCACATTTCAAAATTAAGTGGATTTTATCTTTCATTACCCCGTCATTATGATGACAAATGAAGAGGCATCTTTTACACCTACTGCTACATCATTTATCTGTTGCAAAATCAGTCTCTGAGAACAAAAAAAGATCATACTCTAATAGTAATTTTAATAATGTGAGTACAGTATTTGTAGTTCTATTTAATAACAGTTTTTTTTTTCCATGAAATAAGATAATGTCACACCATTTCTAAACCTTCTTGCTGTGGTATGCACATGTGTAGTGTGTTACAGTAACCATAATTAAATTGTAAGGCAAATGATTACTGTGCAACCAGTGCAACTTCTTGAAAAATAAATAAATAAAAAAGGTTTTCATTTATGAATTCAAACTGCTCACAACTAGACCCAGCACTGCATCTATACTAACAGAAAGATAATCTGTTTTGTATGCTTTAGGTTGGCCTACTACTGTCCTTAGGAACATCAGGAATCCTGAAACAATTCTTATTCTGAAATTTGATACTATACAAAACTATGGTTGTCATTATCTAACATCCCTCGTTAAATTCTCTGTAATCTTTCTTGAGAACTATTTGTTTAAGATTGCTTAATAGAAATTTGCATTTTTCATAATCATTAATCAGCCTCTCTTGTTGGCCTTCATATAACTAACATCAATATTTTGAAATTCTGTTAACATGTCTCTTCCCCTTTTGCTCTTACTGAGACATATACTTGACTTGAAATTATGCACATGCATACAAGCTTTACAGTTTTAATGAAGAGATAAGACCATAAGACAGTAAAAACAAACATTAAATATTGTGTTGCTAACAAAATATAAGAGTTTTTAATGCTCATGTGAAATGCATTAATGTTTTTGAAAAAAGCATGTCAAAAAGACATAAGAGAAATACTCAGTCAACCAGTCTGGTCTATTTGAAAAACCTGGAAGGATATTGGTCCATGCCTTATTGCTACTTGGCTCGATTTGTCTGATGACAATGTTTTCTCCCATTTACTATTGCGTTCTCAGCCTCTTGCATTTTCCTGAATAGACACCTGAGGCATAGATCATCTTTATACTTTGGCCAACTTATTTATACAAAGTATAGTCAGCAGACATTCAGTAGGGACAGATTTTTGTTTAGTTTCCCTATAACTGGTTGCTATAGCCATCTCTTTATTATGAGAGTCTGTATTCAACTTCTTCTTGGCTAGTCTCATAGCCTTTGAAAAAGTTCACTCCCATTTGTTGCATGGCATCTCCAGCTCCATTTCTTACTCTGACAGATTTTCATCCAATGTGCCTCTCACATCTAAATGGGATTACATATCTAGCCTATCCACAAGGGTTTCAACTTTTTTGAGTAATGCTAGCATGATCTGATACCCTCTGACTCTCTTACTAAATTAGTGGAACAAATCAACGTGCAGTAATATTCCAACTACTGAAATGTCTTTTGCTATACCAACATTTGTTGCTATTGCATTACTTTTATATCTGCAGATTTTATTTTTGTATATTTTGCATTTAGTGGCTGTATAAATATTGTGTTTGATGCTAGAGAGTTTGTTCTTTATGCTTTCTTTGTTTTGCCATGTACCAGTCTAGACATGGTTCCCAGACATGGCTACACAGTTTTACAGCATATATACAGTGTTCTTTGCTTATGATCACAAGTGGGGCTTGACAAATGTTCATTGAATCATAAGTTCAAAAGTTAGAACAAGATCATTAAGGAGCTTTATGCCCTGGATCCCATGCTGCAACCTGCCAATACCCACGTTTTCATCCCATTCCTTCTGGAAGGTATGAATTTATTTAATAAGTTTAATTAAGAGAGGAGGTTTATTCTGGACAAATGCATGTCTCAGATATGAAGCTGTTATATTTCACTGTAATGTATTTTTTACTGTACTGTTACATTTATTTGAATTGAAGCTGATTGCTCTCTAATGTTCAGTTCACCAGATTGTGTTCTAAGGAAAGTGTTTATAAGAGTAAGAGGTCCTTTATTTCTCTAAATGTTAGCCAGAAGTTACATCTAAGAAGGATATGAAATGCAGTAAAGCAAGACAGCTGTTGTCTTTCACTATAAGACAAGATTTGAAGCCCCCTTCTTCTCTTTGTGAGGAATATCTGTATTTTCTCCAACTGCTGTAGATGGCATGAGAGAATATTATAACACAAATTATACAACGACCCCTCCATTAATATTCCAAAACGTGCATGCTGATTGGTCAGCATACATATTGCAAATCAGAGTTATAGTAATGGAAAAAGGTCTGGTCACCCGGACTTTTTCCATTAGTATAATTCTTTTTTTACAGCAACAGAGAACACAAGATCTCCGTTGCTTTTGTACACACTGTCTCACTATGTTAAACGAGTTTAACATAGTGAGACAGCTTTAAAAAAAGTAACGGGGATCTTCCTATCTCTGTTGCTATTTTTAAAGCTGTCTCGCTATGTTAAACTCTTTTAACATAGTGAGACACTTTGTTAAAAGCAACGGAGATTCTCTGTTGCTTTTTTAAAGCTGTTTCACTATGTTAAACTCCTTTAACATAGTGAGACACTTTGTAAAAAGCAACGGAGATCTTGCTTTCTCCGTTGCTTTTTTCAAAACAGTCTCGCTATGTTAAATTGGTTTAACATAGTGAGACAGCTTGTAAAAAGCAATGGAGATCTTGCTTTCTCCGTTGCTTTTGCCCACAGCTCTGATGTACTGTGTAAGCATATGCATGCGCAGTACATCAGAACTGCCACAGAATACTAGACATCTGTGGAAGGGCAGCAAGGAGACATTATACAATGCCATTATTTAAGAAAAGTAATTTTTTTTTCTTAAATAATGTCATTGTATAATAGCAATAACCAAATTCTGGGTGTGGGTAATGCTGGATTTACCCACTGTTGTCTTGGTTTGGCCACTCGGGCTTCACCCTCGTGACCAAACCACACCAACCGTGGGTAAATCCAGCATTACCCACACCCAGGCGTGGGTTATTGCTATAGTATACCATTCTATAATTGTTTTGGTAAAAGCTCTATAAAGTGACAATTACTTCTCTTACTTGGTTCTCAACTATCAGAGGATAAGTCAACAACTGTGTATGCTTTTGGGATAGTAAGATCCGTATGGGTATTAAATGAATGGACATCATCTACATGGTCACCATGATATTTTAAGTTTTTTTTTTTTTTTTTTTTTTTACTTTTAGCTATTACCCATCAGTAAACTATAAAGCTGCTTTGGTAGGTTGCCAAATGCCAGAATTCTATACGTTTTCTGACATTTAAGACAATGTTGTTTCTACTGTAATTTTTATCTGAAATGTCAAGTAGTGCTTGGAGGGAATTGGTGTCAGTTGAGTTAAGCATAAATCGCCCAAGTTTGTTGTCACCAAAACATGAAGTAGGCCAAATGCTCGATTCAGTTTTGATATCTAGGAAAAGGATACCAAAATGGAGTGGACCAAGGACTGAGCCTTGAGAGACTCAACTGATGAAGTGTAATGGTAAGAACAGGCGTCCTTGTTTTTTTATCTGGTGTGTGTGACCATGCAACCATTTGTAGATCTAAGTTATTAGATGTACACTTGCCTGCAAATCCCTGAGTTCATGTATGATTCCATTGTGGGCCTGTGAGAGTGATTGGATGTAAACTGAATTTTATTTTCTGTTACCTTATTGTCTGCTGCAAAGCAAAGCATTGTTTTACTTTGTCCATGTAAATAAACTATATTTCAAAGAGAGAAAACTGTTTTTACAGATGGTGCTTTGCTACCGCACAGACATGCACATAACAAGTGAATCATATTTGTAGATAATAGATGGATTAGATAGATAGTGTATGTCATTCCCCCCTCGCTCTCTGTATATATACATCATGTCAATAGGAAGGGTTGGATGGTACAGGTGTGGTTCTTGTACTATTTGCCAGTATATTCTTGAGTCACAACATTTTATTTCTGTTAATAATAGTAAATATTATGGCAATAGGTTGCAATTAGCATGCAGAACAAAATATATTTACCTAGTGACATGCACATGTGGTTTGTGGTTTATTTTAGGTAAGACAGACCACCCCCAGGATTCAATAAACTCATCTACATGGAATATATCTGTGTACATGGCCACAGAGTGTGTTCAGCAGTGTGCAATCCATATACATGATGCGCATTGTGCGTGAGGTTTTGCAGCTCATCCCAGTTGCATTGGCCTTGAAACCTTGTAGAAGAACACAGATATTGAATTCATGTAAACACCAATGGCCATTATCCACCTGCAGTAGAGTCTTCAGTCCTACAAGAAAAGCCAACTAACCCAAATGACTATCTGAAACCCAAATATCTTATACAGTATTTTCTCCATTTATTTCATTTTTTTAGTTATAGGCCATGTTTGCAAGATGCATCATGGTGCTTGGCAATGTTTATGGCATTTGTGCAGAGGGACCACCCTGACATATAAAAATAGAAACAGGAATATTTCATTTCATATTTCTGCATGATGCTGTGCATTGTGCAAACCTGGTAAGTGTATTTGCGCTTTGCTCATTCCATGACATTAATAATAACTACTAAAACTGCTTCAATCATGCCACTATCATTGTGGCGACATGTGTTTTAAGTATTGGACTAGTGTGTAGCTAGTCCTGGGTTCTAATCCAGGGAATACAAACTTTCTTTAGCTCAGTGACATTGCAACTGATCCAAATAAAGTGTTACAGTAAGGAAATAACATGTAGAACTGTATTGGCTGATTGTTTTTGCAAATATATTTGCAAAAATGCATGTCGCTTAGCATTGCACAAATATTGGTATGTGTGACAACAAGTGTCATGCATATTTTTCATATGTATCAAGTTACATAGAGTGCATACTTTCAGTAAGTGCAGTTGGTGAGGAAACATGGTATTTAAGGGGAATTAATGGGAACTACACCATATATATTGAGGTTTGACTTGTGCAGCAATGGCTGGTGCAGGTGGTATGCATTTTAGAGCACAGTGCTGGAGTGTCTAGGAGTCCAAGGTTTTTCTTGGGCTCTTGGTTAGGGATAATGTCCCATGCCTGTTGCAGGAAGTCTATACTGGCACCCAATACAAAGCAGACACCTGCAATAGATGGACAAAGGCACTTACCTGTGCGACTGGTATCCCCTGCACTGGTAAACAGTGTCATCACCACTATGATGAGCTCAGCAGGAGAAAGAGGGATACTCTTGACCAGTGGATCAGGGTTTGAGTGGTGGGAAATGCCCTGGTCATATATAAGTATGATTTGCATGTATTACCTGAACATACTTAGGCTATGGTAAACACTGGTATTCATCATTTCTTTTTCTTTTCCCTTCTTCCACAGCTGCAGATGAGAAGGCCTCAAATGTGAAGTCCCATGCTAGGCGACTGGAGAGGATGAGACAAGCATGTGGTAAGTAAGAATAATTATATAAAGTACTCTTATTGCAGCCTTAACAGTTATAGATGGATTACTTACTATCTTAGGCTTTGTTATGAATTTGTAAATGCATGTCTGCACAGTAGCTTTCAGTACTACTGCTGTCTGCTGAAACCCCAGACATATGAATCATTGCTTTGCCCTAGTCATTGTATGATTCATGGTTGTCTGGCAAGTACTTCACATTGATGTAAATAATTAAATGACTATCAAAATGTCATGTTAAATCAAATCCTATACAACTGTATGTGTGTAATAACAAAATGTAAAATATGTTCCTATTTATGAGGCCTTGTACACCCAATATTTAATATGTCAAGATTCCTGCTCTAAAAGGTGGAGAGGTGTGGTCTGACACACAAACCAACAGTTGTGCTTTCCCAGATAACAGTGATCATGAGTCTATAAAGTGCAAAACAAAATAGAGTTTGCATTATGTTGTATTCCAATACACTGCTTGTGCTTTTAAAGACCACACTACCCAAATATAAAAATCATCTGATTACAATACTGTGTTAACTTTTCATCAATAGAAATATAGTACTGTAATGTAACCATCAATATAGCATATGTATGCAGGCTTCCAGATCAGTGGCTGCAATGGCCTCCTATCATGTGTAAGCACTGTACTTGCAGTCCAAGTAAAAAAGGGATTTCCTAGCTGTTGTTATTGATTAAAGTACCCTGTAACAGAATACAAATTTTTTTTAAAGCTGGTTGTATAATGCGTTAAGTTGCTAATGTTCTCCTTTTTCTCTCTCACACCACCCAATATGTTTTTTGTTGTTGTTGTTGTTGTTGTTGTTATCACTGGATTACTTATTTGTATTATGATTTCATTCTTATTATTATTGTATTATTTCTTGAAATCATATTTCAACTTATATTTTTTTATTATTTTTCATGTTTTGTTTATTACGTATAATTTTATCTTTTTATGTTAAATTTCCATTATGTAGCATTCTGTTTGTATCGATATAATGTATCTTTTTATAATGTTTTTTTTTTCTATTTCTAAAGTCTTTGATTACTTTTGTTTCATGTTTTATTTCATTTTTTTCTTTATGTCACCAATCCCAAAAAAAATACCACCCCATACACAGCTATCCCTTTTACAGATGTGTCTCCTTGACACAACTACTGTGATTCAATTGGCTTCACAACACAATTATGTTGTTGTAACCCCTCTCTCTGGAGGTGACAACCCAAATATAGCTAAAAATGTGTACATGTGCCCAGTTGTTAGTGTTCAAGAAATGGATAGCTATGGTTCTTCCCTACACACTTCCTGCACATTCCTACTTTCCTTTAGTTTCCCCCTACTTGCTCCCCATTTCACCACTGTCCTATCACCGTCTTTTCTTTTATTTAAAGAATTAATGCGCACCATTGCTACGCACTGTTAAGCAGCAGCAGTAGTACAAGTTAATATATTTCACATTATAGCATACACTTGTAAAAGTTTTTCCAGCACCCCGTTTCGAAATGGATACCATTGGTCCTTCCAAACAATGCATTAGCTTGTCAAGCCACAGAGTCAGTTAATGAGCAGCTGTATTCTAAGCAATAAATACAAATTGTCATATGCTCCCAATTAAGCATGTTTGCACAATGCTGTGCATCGCTTAGCAGCTGTGAGAAAATATTAACTCAATATTATGCAGAAAAATGGAGAGCTATCTATGGGACACTTATTTTTTTTTTAGGGTTAGGTAGCCTTTTTTATTCTTTTAAAGGTGAGAATGGAATGTTGAGGAACTGACATAGGCAAGTCTAGGGCAGGCAAGGTGGGAAGATGAGGAAGCATTTGCTGGCAGACATGACATACAGTACAAGGACAGAGTCAGTGAAGGACACAACAGGGGTGAACAACTTGGATGTAGTGGGGGTTTGGGAGTCACAAGCCTATGGATATCATGTTTGGTGACAATGAGAATCAAGTAGCCACCCAATGGGCTGTTATCACTGTCACCTTACTGTGCCAATGGCTACTGTGTCTGATGTCTACATCTCATTGTGTTATTAAGTATGATGATGCGGAGCAGTGTCTCTACTTCGCATAGCTGTGCACCAATTGTGTGCTACACAATCATATACACCAAACCTGGCAGTTCATCTCAATTGACTCCCTCCATCCTTTCCTAGAGGGAATCACACACCTATAATCTGATGCAGAACTATCTGAGGGTGCAGGTATGGCAGGGGTGCAGGGGGGTGCCACTAGGCTGCAGCCCAGAAGTGCTGGGCCTTGGTGCTGTAGCCAGTGGAGGTAGTGTAGACATTCCAGGGGGAACTGTCCTACCCTGCATTGCTGTGGTAAATAGAAATAAAATCAAAATCCAAAAATGAAATAAACATAAAACAAAATAATGTACAAAATAACATTAACATAAACAAAATAAAAACAATTATTATAATGGAAATTATGATTAGATACATAAAAAACAAGAAAATTAATAAAATAAAAAAGTAGAGAAGGAGGTGGGGTGAGAGATAAAATTAAAGAACATTGGTAACTGGAGAGGTAATACACACAGCTTACTACAAATAATTTACTATATTCTGTTTCATATTACCTATGTCATTAACAAATGCTAGTAAATACTTTTAGTACATTGGATATTACATTGTTGCTAACACAGACAAACTATACTACGTATTAGATTGCATCCTGCAAACATTCATGCTTGCATATCTTGAACATAAGAATGTTGCATAGACAGCAGGCCATCTGATGAACAGGTATAGATGTTTGCACTTCCGCTGTAATAATTATGAATATATACGAGTATAGAAGTTTACTGCTGACAAGCTAGGACATTATTGTAAAAAGCTGCCCTTAAATTTGGGGAGTGTGTTATTGTAAGCCACAAGTAGTGACTAATGTAATACTGTACTTTCCATTTGGAATACAGTATAATGCCAGCACTCTTTCCTTTCACACTATTATAGATACAGGCTCACTGTTATAATGATAATCTGCAGCATTATCTTGGCATCCCTGGTGTACAGGTCATAATCTACATTGCAATATTTATGTTAACTTACACTTGTACTGTAAAGTTTGGAAGTGTGGTTTTCTAAATGATAACTCCTATCTTTTCTTTAATACTGAACTGTTGTTTTACCAAACATACTAATGCATGCACAATACTGCATTAAGTGGACAAATGCATACTTGAAGTGATACAAGTGTTTAGCACAATAACCTGCATTTAATCCTAATTCTAAAATACCAGTACTTTCTGGAAGCATACATACCACTTGCATCTCTCATCCATCTTCATTTTCCCTCATAGACTTGCACATTTAGTGTTCTCTCCACATTAGCTTTGGGGAAAAAAATTAACACAGTAAGAGCAGCAATCAGAAACAGATGCATCTGCTTCAACATTCAAGAGGTGCCTGTAAGTGATACTCACACATCTGTGGAGTGCCATCCGTCCTGCATTCATCAATCCAGCATTCAAGGCTATCCCTCTTCCTCATCCTATGATTTCTATGCTGTTCACCAGTGTGGTGATACTGGTAACACTGGACAGATCCCGGGCCAGACTACTCCCTCCATCCGATTTGTAATCTGATCCATGATAGTGCTCCTACAGTAGCTGGGGGCCATAATCATTAAGTCCAACAAACATGTCGGACTGCTGTACACCCCATCTTTGGGAATGAAATGTCAAAACTTCACCCTGAACACCAGCCATGTGCAATGCAGATGAACACCAATGTGCAATGTGTTTTCCAACCAATTACAATTATAACAGATACTGCTGCAACATTTGAAAATGGTGCGTGCTGCTTACCATTATGCAAATACAGGCAACATGTCTGCATGAAGCTAAATAGACAATATGTGAAATAATACAGATATTATTACAATAAATGCACAAACAACATAAAAGGCCTGTCTCATCCATCAGGGTAATAATTAATACTAGGTCAACTAGTAAAATTTATCTAATGAAGTGTGACACCATTATAAAGGACAGGATTCTGTGGTATTATTTATATATATATATATATATATATATATATATATATATATATATATATATATATATATACACACACACACATACTTTATATATGTATATATATATATATATATATATATAGAGCTATATAATGTATATATATCTATATATCTATATCTATATATCTATATATATATATATATATATATATATATATATATATATATATATATATATATATATATATATATATATATATATACACACACACACACACACACACACATACATACATACCTATATATATATATATATATATATATATATATATATATATATATATATACACACACACACACACACACACACATGCACACACACACACACACACACACACATTATATATATATATATAAACACACACTTTATATATATATGTGTACAGCTATATAAACGTGTACATATATATATATATATATATATATATATATATATATATATATATATATATATATATATATATATATATATATATATATATATATATATATATATAGCTATATAGATATATGCACATATATATAAATATATATATATATATATATATATATATATATATATATATATATATGCGGTTTATAGGTTTAAATGTCTATAACAGAGACAGCAGTTTAGATTGCTGCATAGTAGTGCAGGTATTAATGTTGTCCTTTTTTATTTCCTCAAGTGAACATGGAAGTAGTTGTCCCCTGTGCCACCTGATGTCAGTGTCTCATCAGAGTCTGATGATGATATTGACCAAACTGAGGAACAGTCAGGGGTTGCAGAGGCTGAATGTGACACAGACGTTGACATTCAGCACCCTCACTCAGGATCCCCAGACACAGCCAGTATGCCTATGCATACCCAGTCCACTGGGGCCACAAATATTTAATGCTTGTTGACACTGTCCATAGCCAAACTTTTGGTGAGGTGCCACACATTGGGATTGATAGGGGTGCTCATTTGAGGCCTGCTGTCCCTCCACCACCTGGTACATGTGTGTCTTCATGTGTCACTCAAAGTATGTTTAGGGCCATAATGGAGGCACAGCCATGTTCATAATGCCACTCCAGGAGAATGCTCAAGGTTTTATATGGGGCACAATCTGACATCCGTGACTTCCACCACTGTGTTGTTGATGCACTGGATCAGTTCAATGACACATATGAATGGGTTGAGGCTGTGAGGGAGCACAGATCATCTGTGATGGAATGCACATTTTCTGTGCTGGAATGTCTTCTGGGAGTGGAACATCAGTGTAGTTCAGCAACTACATCTGCTGAGACCTAACTGGGTATGCCTGATCAACCTCCCATAGTGGCAGTCATCTGCTGCCACATCAGAGAGTGTGCTGTCCACATCCAGATGTAGCAGACCATGGGGTCATGGTTGTGGCCATTGCCATGAAGGCAGGATGTCCATCAGACATCAATCACCCTCAGTTAGTAGCATACCATCTGATCTTGGGTGTGAAGGTGCCAGTGCAGCTTCTGGCAAAGCCAGTTCTCATGGTTAGGGACAAAGACGATGCTCTACCATGCATGGCTCACAGCTGTCCAACATACAGACATGTAGAGCTAGCACTGATCTTGTCTGTGTTCATGCAGACACTCACACACCAATGTCACATTGAGGGCACCGAATGACACACATGCTATATTTACATGTTCCCTGTTGGCTGCTGCCCTTACTGACTCTCTCTCACACACACACACACACACACACACACACACACACACACACACACACATACACACACACACACCTACACCCCCACAAACCACCCTGTGTAAGTGATGACTGTGTCACATCCATGTTGTCTATCTTTTGGCTTCAGGGAAAATAGATATATGTGTCTGATACACAGGGTGACTACTTACATTTAATATGTATTTTATATATCCATTTGTGCTGTTTTCCTTATAATTGTAACTATCAGTTAAATTGCAGTTAGCCATTTGCTAGCATAATAATTCTGCACCCCCACAAATCACCTTCTACAAGTGATGACTGTGTCACATCCCTGTTTTCTATTCTTTGGCTTCAGGGATACTAAAGGTATATGTCTGATACACAGTGTAACTACCTACATTTAATAATGTATTTTAAATGTCTATTTGTACTGTTGTCCTGATAATTGTAACTGTCAGTTATATTGTAGTTAGCCAATTAGGCAATTGCTAGCATAATAATTCCTCTACTTTCTAGCTGCTGCTTTTGTAAGGCTTGCAAAACGAGTCAATGACGTGTCTCATTAATATACCTAAACATCTTCTTCAGAATTTCTTAGTGCTAACTTATGTGTGCGCATCCAAAGTCAACCCATTAGATTCTGAACTCTGGATTGTATGTAAGCACTGTAGACACAGCTCGAAGCAGTAATACAACATAATGTTTTTTTTTTCATGCACATCACCATAGGTTCAGAGGCTCATATGCTGTGACAAGGGTATTGACTTGATGGTGTTTAGAACTGTAGCTGATACATCACAATATATGATATACAATGGCATGTATAACACATGCCCATGATTCTTACGAAAGGACCCCATGTCGCTAGCATAGAATCAGCAATGATCCATGGCGGATAACATGTTCACATCAAGTCAGCCAGCCTGTGCTTAAACAGGTTAATGGATGCACTCTGCTTGACATACATTGGAATATTAATGCAGATGACTGACAATCTTTGAGACATGTATGTGTCTACCCAGCATGTACTATGTATGTCATACTGTACATTGCGGTACCTGGAACAGGTGGCTGTGGTACCATATGACTTAAGGATATGCAGCATATTAATGTTGGAGACCCTCATGTTTTATTACTCAGAGATGTCTGATATCTGTCAACTTCCTGCAGATGTCTGGGACAATACATATCAAAGGGAGGATTATAGACATTAATAGGACTGATAATAGATGAGTATAGGGGACTGATAAAATGAATTGTTGTCTACGTAATGCCTTTGCTTATCGGATGTAAGACAGAGAATTCTTTCCTCTCCAGAGTACACACATTTTCCAATCAATATGTGTCCTGAGGTATATTAATACATTATTAAGGAATACTGTACTCTGGTTTATTTTTAAATAAGCAGGAACATATATTAACACAGGGTATGGTGATGCATGTCTGTGCAGTTGTTATAACAACCATGGCTTTGTCAGCAGTCATTAGTGGCACAAAGATGCTTTGCCATACATCCTCTGTTTTTTTTTTGGCCTTTTGATATATGTATGACAACAAAAGGGGAGATAGCACTGACACATCTGTTACCACACAGGTGACAGGTCTACTGCTTGAGGTGAGGTCTCCCACTTTGACTGAGTATTGTTGGTCTGTGATCCAATTTGCAACTCACCTGTTAACAGAAGGTGTGATATTCACCTTGGATAGTTTCTCATTGAGAACAAAGTTAGATTGAGCTGAAGTGCTTGGCCAAGGCAAGATAGGATGAGTGCACAGCCTTGTATATATCTCTCCCCACAGTCTGGAGTTCCCACAGTGTTTGCAGGCATAAGCTACTCATGAGAACAGCTAAGTGGAAAAGATCTACTGTTTGGAGGTCACCTATGTCCTTTTTGCATAAGATGCATACATACTATTTCCATTGCTTTAAAGCAAAGATTGAACACAGTTATGAGACTATATTTCCAGTTGTATGTTGCCTATCCTATATTGTGTCAGTGGGAAATGGTCATTGTATTCCAGTCATTGTGGCAAACAGCAGTACTGAGACCATAGATGAATATGGTGCCTAGCGCAGTAGCTCACTGTTGCAGCACATGAATAACACATTCCAGAATGTCATCTGGTGCCATGGATTCTGTGCAACATGTACTGGAGTGAGCAGTGATAACTTGTTTGGCGGTGATGATGCAAAAACTGTAGTATACTTGGTGTTGTGAGGGGGGACACTTTACAGCCACCTGTGTCTGCTAGCAGGTTTGGAATTTACATTGGGTCACTGCATGCAGTGCCATCCTGAATTACTTCAAAATAAATCTGAGCAATATATATTAGTTTGCAGATGTAAATGATGACAGGCTTATGGTTATGCATGGATATGTATCATACATTATTAACATAGTTGCTATATGAGGCTTCTTCAAGGTGTCTCATTGCTTAGGGTGCACTAAGGTGAGTGGCCTTCCCAGACTGTTTTGTACATGTTGCATTTGTAAATAGTTAGCTTCTGTCACTTACTGTAGAATGTAGTAATGACAGACATACACCAGTATGGATTGTATTTTCTAGTGGATATGTCCTTGAGCATGTCAGGCACGGCTGTCTGTATACACTTGTGTAGATCTGTAGACAAGGCATCAGGGTATAAATTACCCCAGCTGTCAATATCCTTTGTGGAAACTTAAGCTTATATATTGAGTTTCCCACCCCTTAAGAAGATGCAGTTACTTTCACTGATGTTTTTGAACCTGAGTCCTCCTTTAGGGAGTTCATTAGATATTCCCAACTCTACACATACTGTTTTATGGTTGGATTATCAGTGCAAGCACTACACATGTGCCATTACATTGTTCACTCATATTGCTGATGACCAGGTCTGACATATTACAGACCCTTGTGGGGTGGTGCACTATTTCTTCCATGTTATTTCAGTTTGCAAAATCCACTTATGTTTGTGCAAGTGAGTATCTCCTCTTATAATTATCCACATGAGGCAATATATGCACTGGATAAAAAAATCATGTCAGCTAGTCTTGCATGGGAAACAGAGGGAAACTGATAGGTAAATATGGGAGGTCTGAGCCTGATATCTGCATAGAGAATACTAAAATAAGGGGTATATGTGATCTGAGTGGGATTTTCAGGGGAGTAACCTATGATGTGTACATTTGGAGCTCCTTCTTAAGGTGGATCTATAGTACTGACATTGATCAGTAAATGTTTTACTTGCTGCTTGTTGTGTAACAGAATGTATGACAGCTAGTTTTAGCTGTTGAGTCTCAGCCCTGCTGCATAGCAGCAGCTGATTGTAGTGGAAAGTAAGCGTATTGTCATTTCTGTATGTATAGGGGCAAAATGTAAAGGCTCCTGAACATAAACCACAACAGAGCAGGTAATCCAAGGAACCACTGATAAAGCTCACCCTGGGTCCAGAAACAGTAGCCTTCAAATAAATACTCCTACTGTACACACTTACCACAAGTATACAGGTGTGATTTCTATAAAAGAAGATGACATCCTAATGTTTTTATTATTTTGGCTACTACCGTGATGGGCTGCCATAGCACATTATCTGCTTCCAGTTCCTCCTTTCCTCTGCATCTTGTTCTGTCCCATCAACCACCTGCATATCCTTGGTCACCACATCCATGAACCTTATATAAGACCTTCCTGTTTTCCTCTTACCTGCCAGCTTTATTCTCAGCATCCATCTCCAAATATACACAGCATCCCTATAAAAAATAATAAAGCATGAAGACCAGCTCACAGGAACAGACTACACTTTAATATGAGCGCTTTCATCAGTATAAAACCATCTGACTTCTTCTAGCTCTAATTTGAGGCTGGCAGAGGTCACATAGTTCTTGTAATGTGCCCATTAGCAGGCTGTGTGGGGCAAAAGAGGTTGGAGGACTGCTAGACTTGGATGTTTTTGCAAGCATAAAAAGAAAGCAAAAACCACTCTATGTGCACAGACAAAAAACACAGTTTATAATGCAAGCTCCCCTACTCAAGTCTGATATTAATATGACTGAATGTGAATTTATAGTAGATGACATCATCAAGAGGTGTGGGGGAGACCTCCATAGGCACATTACTCCTTAGTGTCATCTTAGCCCAGTACACCAATAGTACACTGTTTAGAAGCCATAGCTGTGTAACAAGCCTGAGAGCACAACTATATTGCCGTGTCCATGAGGGAGCATACAACATTATATATTACACCTTTGTTATGTGTTAGATGCATGTGTTGCAAAATTAAGGAGATCCCATAGTTGTACTAATTGTTGTTCAGGTTCACTGTCAGGAAGCACATGGATGTTTATTAACTGTCTGTATAGATAGTTACACTGTGCCCTCAGTTTGCAATGTTTCCACATCTTGGAAATAAAGAACATTAAGAACACAGATTTATGTATGTGATATAATAGTATACCTCTAAACATCTTAGAGAACGAATTCTCCACAAAGCCATAATTAATATGGTGAATGTTCAAATATTGCCCTTACAAACCTACAATTTTGATGGAATAACAGGTTTTGCATTAGAATACATTTTCTGATGGCTATGATATCCACAAATGAAATGTATTTCATTATTGTCTGACTTAATTCTCAATGATTTAGCAATAATTTTGCAGAAACCAACATTTTATCGGGAACAGTCTACAAATATTATGTAAAAAAATGGACATTCTTCATAAATCTGGACAGGTGAGAGCTATGATAGCTAGGCATAGCAAAAATGCAATGAGTATTGCACTAACTGTACATTCATCCATGTTTCATTCTTCTCCCTGTTTGCATGGTGTTAAGCAGTGCACAAACACGAGGCACATTGCTAACATACAGTCTTCCTATTATTCAATGTATACTTCTTACTGCATCCCACTCCTGTCAGCATTCCAGGCTGTGATTTCACAATTGCTATGGGCAATCTATAACTTTGATCCGCGTATTTCCTTTTTCTGCAGTTTTGCACTTTGTGTAATATATTTAAGCATTATTAAAACTGTTTTCAGTATGCGATGCACTGCACAAATATATACTAAAAATATGAACATGAAGACATTATGGGTACAGAATCACAGTCTGTAAAAAACACAAACTACAGCAAAATCACCTCCAAACCTTCAAATTACATCAGGATTAGAACCCAAAACACCATTAAAGCTTCATCAAGCAGGATGGCTGCTTTAGTCATTTTGGCCACAGAAGCTGCTTTCTAAACTGCGTCATTCCTCAAACAACCACATTCATAAAAACTGTACACTACTATCAAACGATGCACAGTATATTGTACAAGTACTTCTATGATTTAGAAGACCAGTTAGTAGGCACATCTCCTTCATAAATATGATTATGACTATACATCTCTCTGTCTTACAATCCTGTATTTGTGAGTGGGGGAATAAACACATTTACTGGTGGTGCTGCGGTAGCATTGTTGCCTCAGAGTAAGACGTTGTCTTGTTCGATTCTCAGCTAGAGCGTCTTCTGTGTCGAGACATGCGTGAATGGACGTACCTTCGTTGAAGGTTGTGTGTCAGGGCCGGCAACTCGGCACGTAGAAATCTACTACCAATCATTAGCAGACCGGAGTTCCACTGTGGTGACCCCTAACCGGGAAAAGTCGAAAGACACAACAACAGCAACAACTGTTAGTATACAAAGTTTCCTGAACTCAGACACTGCAATGGAGTGGAGTCACTGCCTATCCTCTCTCTTGCATGATGTAACAGTATTCAGCTAGGGTTGGACTGTGTGTGTGTTTCATGCCTATGCATAACAATTACATAAGTGTGTGCACTCACATGTTAACTTATCTACAAAAGGACTGCTATATATTTGCATAATATAACAAGGTCAGACATGTTACGAGGATATGTCATAATAGTGTTCAGCATTCTATGTTCAGGCCTTACCTTGCAAATGCATCAGCTGACACAGCATTTGTTGAGGGCTGACTCTGTTTGATGAAAGCAGTAGAAAGTCAATACATGTATAGAAAAAGATTGTGTAAGTTGCCTGGCATCAATTTTAATATATGCATGTGAGTGGGTCTACTTCATATAACCAAAATCTCAGTAACCGAAATTCATAACGCCAAGACTAAAAAAACATGAAGTTTCACATAAGGGGAAACTTCACAATACTGATGTTCAGAAAACTGAACATCTAAATGTCCGAGAGTTCAAGCTGAGCAGAACAGGAAATCCACTCATATGCACACTGTAGTGTGATCTCAGAGTTTCTTTAATTAGCAGCCGGTTTGGGGAGTGCAGCCCCTCATGGGGCAGTGCAGGTGGGCATAGCCCCCCTGCAAAAATGTTACCATGTAAGCCACATAATTAGATCTGTTTAATTTGTGTTTGTTATGAATATTCATGTCTGTACTATAGAGACCATCATGAATATTAAGTGTAACTTTTTAAGGGTTTGGATTTATTGTTTGTTATGTGGGGTATGTGTGAGATCATGTACGTAATTAGGATTGGAATGTGTCAGTTTCCTTTTACAATGGTGTTCATGTTTGCTGCCTTTGTTTTGCTGAATGGGGTAAGTCAGGATTTAGTTTTGTCTGTGTTATGTGTGTCAGGTATGTAAGGTGTCAGTTTTGGGATTTAGGTGTTGTGGTCACAGTGTCATGAATTTTGGTCTACTGAGATTTTGGTTATCTCAGGTAAAACCATGTGAGTAGGAGGAAGGTTTCACATAAGAGGAAACTTCACAATACTGATGTTCAGAAAACTGAACATCTAAATGTCCGAGAGTTGAAGCTGAGCAGAACAGGAAATCCACTCATGTGCACACTGTAGTGTGATCTCAGAGTTTCTTTAATTAGCAGCCGGTTTGGGGAGTGCAGCCCCTCATGGGGCAGTGCAGGTGGGCATAGCCCCCCTGCAAAAATGTTACCATGTAAGCCACATAATTAGATGTTTAATTTGTGTTTGTTATGAATATTCATGTCTGTACTATAGAGACCATCATGAATATTCAGTGTAACTTTTTAAGGGTTTGGATTTATTGTTTGTTATGTGGGGTATGTGTGAGATCATGTACGTAATTAGGATTGGAATGTGTTAGTTTCCTTTTACAATGGTGTTCATGTTTGCTGCCTTTGTTTTGCTGAATGGGGTAAGTCAGGATTTAGTTTTGTCTGTGTTATGTGTGTCAGGTATGTAAGGTGTCAGTTTTGGGATTTAGGTGTTGTGGTCACAGTGTCATGAATTTTGGTCTACTGAGATTTTGGTTATCTCAGGTAAAACCATGTGAGTAGGAGGAAGGTTTCACATAAGAGGAAACTTCACAATACTGATGTTCAGAAAACTGAACATCTAAATGTCCGAGAGTTGAAGCTGAGCAGAACAGGAAATCCACTCATGTGCACACTGTAGTGTGATCTCAGAGTTTCTTTAATTAGCAGCCGGTTTGGGGAGTGAAGCCCCTCATGGGTGGTCAGTGAATGTGCTATATGTTGTCTCAGCCAAAGCAAGGGCATACTGAGCATGCCTACATCTACCTACAGGGAATGCAGCTGGGGGTTCTTCCCCCAAGTCCTCCTGTGACTATGGTTGTGGTAACACAGGCATTGGTGGGGGGATGGGTGCCCATTCCCTTCCTGATCCTGCTGTAGCTGTTTCTGCAGGATCAGATTGTGCAGCATAGCACAAACTGTGAATATTTGTGTACATGTGTGTGGAGTGTACTGCAAGGCTCCACTGGATATTTTCTGTATCCAGGACTGTATGTAAGCTTCTGAGCCCCCTAAGCTTTCTGTGTTGGAGGGAAGCCTTCTAGCTTATCAGTGGGAGTGGTAAGCACTAGGTAACATATTTACCAAATAAAGAGTGGTTCTGGCCAGAAATTGTAGTTACTGGCCGTTTGGACAGTTTTTCCATCTCTTTCAACTTTCTGATTTAAAAGCCCACATTTGCACTTCTTTCTCCTCTTTCCTGTAACTAGTTTAGTCAGGATACAGATTCTTAGTTTTAGCACTTGAATTTGCTTGTTTGTGATTAGCACTTGTTCGGAACTTGTTGCAAGCACTAGATAAGCTACTAACTGCTGCAGCACTCAACCTTCCTCATTACCTAGAGGAAAACAGTTTTGGACTCCCTTTCCTCACTCATCTAGAGGAAAATATTTTTTTATTCGGCCATGTCCAAGGGTCAGCTCCCAGTGTTCTCTACTATCTATTTGATGAATCTGGGCATCTTGGGGAAATGTAGAAATTGCCTTATGTACACAGACAACCCTCTCCTGCTATGACCCAACACTACAACCTGTGAGAGATGCACTTATCTAGCCAAACTGGAGGTAAAGCTCTCTCCAACCAAGACTGAACTTGACAGTCAAGAGGAGAAGGTAAACACTTGCACCACACCACACTCATCACATAGTCTCACTAAATCTACACCACCAAAATTCACACATAGAAACACAAAAACAGCGGAGGCTCTCAATAATAATCTGCTCAAGTAACAGAGAACTCCAAAGCAGAAATGCAAGCAACTTTCACCCCCCAACACAACCCAAATGACACATAGCCCACAGACTCAGTGTGCCAGTCAACCACAGCCAATAAGGCAAAACAACGTACCCAACACACTAGTCATAGGTGACTATATAGTCAGGCAGACTGATGTCCCACTCACCAGGTTAAACCAGGAGAAGGTTACTGTCAGCTGCCTGTTGGGTGCCAGGATCCACCACATAACCCACTCACTCAGGTCACTCCACAACTAGTACAAATATGACTCTGTCATTGTCCATGTTGGTGTAAATGACCTGAGATGTACCTCCCTGAACTACATGAAAAGAGACATGGAAGAGCTCTCCAATTTTGTAGCCCAGGCAGGTATGACCCTAGCCCTGAGTAGCATTCTGCCATCACCCAGAATGATATTGCAGTACAAGGACAAAATGATTGACTTCAACAATTGGCTAAGCTTCTGGTGTCATTCTTAAGGGATCCAGTATCTGTCTGCCTGGGATGACATGGTCGACAGACCAAGATGCTTTGCCAGAGATGGCCTGCACCTGTCACCCGTGGGATTCCGGATATTGGCTAAGGTTCTTGCCACCCCTATAGTGCATTTTTTAGGCAAAGTTCAAATGTTAAATTCACCACCGTAACAGGAACAGGCAAGCAAAAAATGAGGGTAATGCTATAAAATGCAAGAAGTCTAAATCTCAAAATGCACTCACTCGAGGCACCCCTTAAAATGGAGAACATCAATATCTGTGCAGTGACTGAGACCTGGTTCAAGGCTCCAGAGAGTACCCCTGCACTACCAGGCTATAACTCATATCACACTTTTCGGCCATGTAACCTGGAACAGAACACCAAAGGCATAGGTGTGTCCATATTCATTAAGGATATCCACACCTCCAGGCTAGTTGCTCAGCATAAAGCATCCGAAGTTATCCAAGTGCAACTAACTCTGGGCAAAACTGCAATCCAAATTGTAGCTTGATACAGATCCCCACCATGCCCTAGGATTCCCACTCTTCTTTTCCCGATGTACTGGAAAATATTAGGGTTCAACCAAACACCTTAATAATTGGCAATTTGAACTACCCCACAATTAACTGGGAAAACTACTCATGCACCAACTCCTTCGCTCAACGCTTTCTGGAATTCATAATCTCCAATGCCCTGGATCATCTTATCCAGTCCCCCACCAGGGGCAACAATATCCTAGATCTAGTCATTACCAACATGAGTGACTGGTGTTCCAAACCTGAAGTCAACGCCTCATTGGTCCGATCCAACCATAAGCTAATCACCCTAGATATCCACATCCTGCCCCCACCCCCCATTAAGGAAACCATGATAAAAAATTTTTCCAAAGCCAACTTCATGCTTCTTAAGACAGAAGTCGTGAACTTCATGACACCCATGCAGATGGACAATACAGTTACAACTACTGAATCCTACACAAATGCACTTTATAAGCACTTACATGAGTGCATGGGCAGTGCTATCCCAAACAGAACCAAGATGCCATCCGCCAAAAAAAGGAAGCCAATCATGTGGTCCCCTGCCATAAACAAACTGTACAACAGAAGGAAGAAACTTTCGCAAAAGAGAGTAAAATCCCATGAGTGGAGGAGCTCCCTGGTCAGCCTCAGTAAGAAGCTGCAATCCCTGATAAAATCCTTCAAAGCTAGTTATGAAAACAAAATTGCCACTGATTCTAAAGACAACCACAAAGCATTCTATAGCTATGTCAAGAATCTTAATGGCAACATCCAGATCTGCTCTGAGTTACAGCACAATGGCACTAAATATACAGACCCAACTGATATTGCCAACATCCAGGCAGACATGTTTAGTGCTAACTTTACCCCCTCTCACCTCCTAAAGGGCCCATCTCTATACCGGAAGAATGTAAAATTCCTGTAATCACGGCTGCACAGGTGAAAACCACACTCTCCAAAGCCAAGAACACAGCATCCATGGGACCAGACAACATCCCAGGCTGCATTCTACATGAACTACAGAATGAATTGGCACCCCACCTAAGTACCATGTTCAATCATAGCCTCACCTCAGGCTTTCTGCCCACTGAATGGTGCACAGTGATGGTTATCCCACTCCATAAGGTGGGAGCCACCATGGACCTCGGGAACTACCGCCCCATTAGCCTGACAAGCCTGGTCTGCAAGGCCATGGAACGTATCATCATGGAACTTATAAACAAAGACATTGGTAATCTCCAAACTCTGGACCCCACCCAGTTCGGGTTTGAAAAAGGTAGATCATGTCTCCTACACATGGTAGACTTCTTCGAAGCAGTCACCAAAGCTGTAGATGAGGGTAAGGTGGTTCACACAGCCCATCTAGACCTTGCCAAGGCTTTTGACACCACCCCCCACTTTGGAATTATAGATAAACTCACTAAACTAGGTATAAATCCCTATGTCACAAGATGGGTTGTCAACTGGCTCGCTGACAGAACCCACACTGTGAAAGTAGCAGACTCCAAATCTGACTTCAGACCAGTGACAAGTGAAGTACGACAGGGTTCAGTCCTTTGTCCTCTCCTGTTTGGTATCTACTTCTCTGAAGTACAGGCTAACACAGAAGGTCTTTGGCTAATGAAGTTCACAGATGACTTCAAACTAGGAGCCATAATCAAAACTCCCAATGATGTGGACATCCTACAAAAGGGCCTCACTGAGACAGATGCCTGGTGTCAAAGCCATGGCCTCAGGCTCAATGCCAAAAAGTGCATTGTCATCCCCTTTGGTAAAAACTCTGTACCCATAAACTACAACATAGGCGGTAGTATACTTAACACCAAAAGTGTGATAAGAGACCTTGGGGCACAGGTGGACAGTAGTCTCTCTTTTGATAATCACATCACCACAGTAGTCAGGAAATCCTTCTACGTGGCACACCTCATCACAAAAGGTTTCTCATCCATTAAAAAATAAGTCATTATTCCCCTCTACTCATCACTCATTAGACCCATTATAGAGTACAGTGCCCCTTTTGGTATGTACCTCACAAGACATCTACAACAACTAGAAAGGCCGCAGAAATACCTCACAAAGAGGATTACCGGCCTCAAACAGATGTCCTATGCAGACCGTCTCAAAAAACTCCAGCTTTACTTCATCGCATATCGCCTACTCCGAGGTGATCTCTGCCTAACATACAAAGCTATGCTCCATTTAACGAAATCCCAATCCCTCCGAGCTACACGCTCTAGGGATCTAAACTTTGTCACCACAATAAACATAACATGCCAGAGGGATAGATTCCTGTCCCAGAGACTTCCCATACTCTGGAATAAACTACCTATTTATATCAAACAAAGCTCCTCATTAGCTCATTAGCACTCTTCAAGAAAAATATTGATGATTGGATGGGAAATAGGAAATTCATCCCGGGGAGTACTTCTGTGGCTCTGCTCAACAGTGGCACAAAGAAATAATTTTCTTGGGTGGCAAAAGCCAGGGTACCTTTTTGGCTGGGCTTGTAGAGGCCCTAGGGCCGATAGCCTAGTACCTAGCTATGAACCTATATATCTAGGCACCGGAACTGTGACTTCAGAAGCCCAAACACACAATCTATGATGTCCCTAGTTTGTGCATGTGTCTCATTATGACATTCTTCTGTGGGTGTGTGCATTTCTGATGGGTGTCATCATGCAAGGCTCCAGGGCATAGCCAGCATTCTCCAGTAAATGACCCTGTGCGATGCCACCCCCCCCCCCAGCAAACATCTGGTACAGCTGTGATGTGTGCCAGATATGGGAGTAATGGTAACTACCAGGGCTGCCAGCACACACATTCAAGATAACCCCCTGGGTATTGCACATGACTTGGCAGTTGATGGAGTGGTATTCCTTACGGTTAATGTAGATTCTACCCTAGTCACCAGGTGGTGCCTTGATGTGTACATGAGTGCAATCTATGGCACCCGGTACTTTGGGGAAGTGCACTACATGACAGAAGTGTTGCATATTTTTGGTCGTCTCCTCAGCAGTAAGGGAAAACATATGTGTTCACTGGCATGTATAAGCATAGCATCCAGGAACTGGTAGAGTATTCTGAATGCTGATACCTTTCACACACCCCCATCATGTCCCCAGTTGGTCTTTGAAAATACTTATAGCTAATATTCTAAGGGCTACACATACCTTAGTTTCCACTGGGATACATTCCCCTTGGTTGGCTCTGGCTGTAAGTTGAGGCCAGCAGAGCTCACAGAGTTCTTGTAATGTGTCCCCGTCCACCCTGTAGCATTCTACAATCTCCAGGTCATGTAGCACCTGGTAGGTTGCCCTGGGCCTGAACACTCTTCTCCTTCTTGGCCTAGGCCTACTGTCCTCCACACCAGCAGCATTAACTTCAGCCTCAAACTCATACAGATGGCAAATAGTTGCAGCAGCCCCTAGCAATCTCTCAGTTAAAAAGTCCAAATCTCTACTCCAATGTTGTTGAAGTATCGATGAAAAATTAGAATGTAGGCTGTATGCATACTTTATACATTTCCTGATTAGGACCAACATTTGGTATTGGGTTCTTTAAATGACATCCGCCTGCTTAGGATATAATTGACAAGATGTAGAACTCCTGCTGCATTGTTGCGCTCTGCACATCGAGCAGTAGAGTGCAGTTATGCATAAAGACAGTAAATCATGTAAAACGTTTTATATCATCATCCATGTTGTCTTGATGTGTACAGGATATGCTAATTACAGATAATTGTACTTCATTTCTATGACCAACAATGGCAGCACAATATGATTAAAAGGTGGCATACCCTGTAGGTGAACCAAAGGCTATCTGCACCCTAGTCCAGCACTTACCAGTCATCTCCACAGGACTAGAGAGTATGAGATAAGCACAGTTCCACTTACCGGGTTTGCAAGTTGCTCAGAAGTTTTTATCCATGGAAAACACACACTGTGTAGGAGCTTACATGGTGTGTAAAGCCCTACATGGTCCCTGCTTTTTGTGATTCAACAAATCTACTCATTTTTACATCATTTACATAATAACCATCCTGACAGCCTGGAAACTACACAGACAGTAGCCGTGTAAGCTGGGCAATAGCACAGGAGCACAGAGTTAAAGACACAATGCAGGGTATTACTGTAATTGTTGTGACAATATATCATTACCGGTCTTTTTAATTCCATTTGTATTATTGTTTTTAATAACCAAAAGTTCGTATCTAACGGTGTAAATCCCCCTCTGTTCAGAAACCAAACAGTAAAGAACAAGCCAAATATAAAGGCAGAGAGGTAACCAAGGCTTCTCAATAATCCATTCATAAAGTGCCTATATCTGCAAGTGGGATGTTTTCCAAGAACCAAGCTTTAGATGTAAAAGCAAAAGAATTTATTTAATAAAATTGTTGTCGGTAAGCACTTTCACATTTGCTTCCTCAGACCGTTAACATTCAAAAAATCAGTCTGCTCCTTTTATAGTAGTCATGTGTTTCATCTTATAAAACTTTAAAGTGATACAAACCAGATTATTGAAAGTTTCATTATGGAAGATTCAGTGTCATGACATTTCTATATTAGACAGAGTAAATTCATATCTATAAAGACTTTACTAGGTACACATCATTCAATACTTACTAAAACATACTAATATATAATGTTTGTTGCTAGAAAAGCATATCTAAATAATAATAATTACTACAGCATTTAGAAGCATTAACTGTTGCATGAAGCTCAATAAATAAAATATTTAAATAAAATAAAATTTAAATAAAATAAAATAAAATAAAATATTTAAATAAAATTATTATTATTTAGATATGCTTTTCTAGCAACAAACATTATATATTAGTATGTTTTAGTAAGTATTGAATGATGTGTACCTAGTAAATTCTTTATAGATATGAAACTTTCAATAATCTGGTTTGTATCACTTTAAAGTTTTATAAGATGAAACACATGACTACTATAAAAGGAGCAGACGGATTTTTTGAATGTTAACGGTCTGAGGAAGCAAATGTGAAAGCGCTTACCGACAACAATTTTATTAAATAAATTCTTTTGCTTTTACATCTAAAGCTTGGTTCTTGGAAAACATCCCATGCAGATATAGGCACTTTATGAATGGATTATTGAGAAGCCTTGGTTACCTCTCTGCCTTTATATTTGGCTTGTTCATTATTGTTTTTAAAATGTTTTGCAGGTAACAGCATGTTGCGCAAATTTGTGCTAAACTAAAATGTCTAAAATTTATAGTGATTTGACACATATTCCTGATCCTTTTGGACATCCTTAGCCAGTAAATGCCTGTTTTGACCTTTTTATGGGCATTCTGTCCATATTTCAGGACTTCTGTATGCCCTTGGTTACGTGTAGGCTCCTGTACACTGAAAATTTACACATGCACTTCCAACATGGACACGGAGCCTACACATTTGTGTGTAGGATTGTTGGATAGCTCCACCATATTAGTTTGCTATATCAGCATAAAATTCAGCTACTGAATTTTGCATGCCACAAAACATTCAGTTGGTGCATGCGCTTGTGCAGAGCTACACAGAGTTTACTGACTCTAAAATCCGCTGAGCCAATGTTTGCATCGCAGGAAAAATGATCGTGTAAGCTTTATTGAATTTTCACCTACCTGTTTGTTCAGGCAGTATGTTTCATAATATATTAGTAACATCAGTCATAAAAGGTCCTGAAGCCCATTGTATAAACACATGTTGGAAGATAATAATTTTTATTTTTTTACGATACCTCCAATGTTAAGTTTTACAAACAGTTGTTAAATTGTGAAGCAAAAACCTGGATTATGAATCTAGAGGTATTGTATAAACCTGATTTAAATGAAATGTTCTGAATTATATATTTATATTTTTATATAAACATATATTTTTGTTTTATGTGCACACACTTTTCCATTTTTCCTTTTATATATATGTTTACATATTTTCTAATTACAAACATCTGTATTTTGTATTTCTATATAGTTTATTAACCATGCATATTGGAGGAGGTATATTTCTCTGTACATAGATTTTTATTATACAATGACTCCCTATTACTATTCAAAAACATGCAGGCTGATTGGCCCAGCCCAACCAGCGTGCCCATTGCAAATCCCACAATATACCAATGGAAAAAGGTCCGGTCACCTGGACTTTTTTCTGTTGGTATAAAGTGCCCCAAAACCTTTTTTTTTTTACAATTAAAAAAAAAGAGAGAGAGAAAATGGAGACTTTCTTTTCTCCGTTACTTCCATTTCAAAGCCTTGATGTATTGGGTATGCGTGGGAATGCAAGTCCCATACGCATGTGCAGTACATCAAAATGAAGAAGTAGTATACCACAACCGGCGGAAGAACAGTAATCCGCCGTTATACAAAGACATTATTTAAGAAAAGTAAGTATTTTTTTCTTAAATAATGTCATTGCATAATAGCAATAACTGATTCCGTGGTTGTGGTATATTGTAGATTTACCCACGGTTGCCTTTGTTTAAACCACACCAACCATGGGTAAATCTGCAATATACCACACCACGTCATCAGTTACTGATTTAATATACAGTTGTTTTGGGATGTGATGTCACTGGGAGATATGATCACATGAGGCACATTACCTTTTAACTAAAGGAGTATTTTTGTGATACAGCAGCACTGAAGAGGTTCTCTGAGTGAAACTGCAATCTACCGCAGTTTACTGTTGATTTGTGGTCGTGCACCTTCATTCTTCTATTATTTCTACAGCGTTTCAGTGTTGTTGTATTCTGCTTTTCTCTTTCAAAGTGGGCAATAAATGTCATGTTTTGAAGTCAAGTCAAGATTTTTTTACAAAGTGAATGAAAATTTTACATCTTTTGTGTGAAATCAGTTTTGAATCATGCTGAAAATCTTTTTCAGTATTTTTTCGTAAGGTAGTGTGATGAAAAGCAGGTTGACTATGGTAACAATGGAAATTTCCAAAGCTGTACACATACACTAATCTCAGGACATGTAATAACATAACCTAGACAATATTACTGCTCCGAAATTAAGCGTGTGACATTCATATCTCATCAGACATCCTCACTGCTATGACACTGAATATTACTTTGCTCCCAAATATATGTTTTGCCTTTCAGAAATTAATAACCAGCTAACAATGCCAAAGTAAAGTAGTACCAAACCCTTTAACACAGAAAAATCATCACTCATTTTTGGTTTCTATGGCGGTTTGTTTACATTTTTTCTTCTCTGTTTAGGTTTTTGTATTTTCACCTTAATGCCTAGTTTTCAACTGTATCACATAAGCATGAACAGAATGCATAATTTTCTTTGTACTGCAGATACCTCTGTGAGCTGATACAATCTCTATGGCAACAATGCACAAAAGGTATTGCAACTGAATCCATACAAAAGGTCTAAAATCTTCATTTATCCAGTCCATGTTTTTGATATGGAGTGATGTTTTTTTATAGTATGCCAACTAGCCCTATTTTGCACATATAGAATCATAGTTTCAGCTGAGTGCACAGTAGCTGCATCAAGCAACAGGTCAAGTGTCTGTTTTTGAAACTTATCTTGAAATTACACCATAAATCAATATATGTTTTTTGAAACATGTTTTATGAAGAGATGTCATCTCGGGCATTATTTCTGTCAAATTTACCTGCATATGGAATGATAGCAGAAGAAATAAGGTTATAAATACGTACATGTCCTTAAATTACTCTCAGATGTTATAAATAGCAAAACAAATAATAAAATTCAACTAAAAAACTTAAAATCATCCATGAAATAGTGACAAGGATGCTAAAACTCCATGTAAGAGCAGTGTAAATGTTTTAAGAAACTATAATTCTTTGTGTAAGTAAATCTCTTGCATATATCTTAGTACCACATAGAATCATATAGCTCATAGCTTAGAAGATTATGAGTGGATTTCCAATCATAACCACATTTTTATGTATTCTAGACACGGATGCCAAGAATTTCACCTCAAGAGTGAAGCTCAAGTGGTGAATTGGCATCCATTTTGAGAGCATATAATACTAAGTCATGATCAGATACCCAAACATAATTTGTTGTACTGGATGGAGCTTTATCTGCCCAATCAACTATTAGTTGCAGTAACAAAGAAAAAAATGTGCAAAATGTTTTGCTGGCTTTCAAAGCTGGTAAGAGCACTTAGCGAGCACTGGCAATCAAGCAGCTACAGATCGGGACAATATTTTGACACAAATTCAGGGGTATATTGCAGGCACAACAGGTACAAATTTAGCTGGTTTTTGAGTACTGCCGGTGCTGTTTGCTGGCTGACACTGTCATGTCTTAGTGTCTAGTACAAGGTCCAGTCTTGCCAGTGCTTGGGGGGATGCTTAACAATTGTTAAGATCAGGACTCCCAAAAAATGAAGTGCTTGTCTTTTGCTGGTACTGGAACTTAATCACAACAAGCTAGTTAATGAATTATATTTATAAATGTGAGTTATTAAGCAAGAAAATAATAATTAGATAAAACAGATGCCTCCATAAAGGGCTATACAAAAATGGGGTAACAAGATTGCTGGCAGTTGGTCACGTGTTCAAAGAATTTGCTACAATTACATCAGTTTACATACTACAGACAGAAGCAATAGACCTTATAGTGTTGAATAACTGATGTCAGCTTTTTGGTTCAGCTCCCACACCCCCCCTAGTGATGTGCTACCTGCAGCTGATATGTTATTGTGCTGCATTAACATTTACATGATTGAATCAGTCTTTAGAATCCTAATATTGGTCCAGGGTCTACTTGAAGCCACATGATTAATGCGATGAGTTGTCAATAGCTAGAAGCATGCACTTCATTCCAAAACACACACATCTCTTTCTGTATTCCCTCACACACTCCTTTTCATATACACACACACATGCACACACAGGCACACACACACAGACACACACACACACACACACACACACACAAACACACACACTGTCAGCATCCAATTTAATTGTATACTTATAGTATTGTCTCCCAAAGAGATAGCAGAATTAATAAACAAGTGTGACATAGACTTAAGAATTTGAATAAGGGTTATTATATTAATTAGGTCAATTTGTGGTTAGTGAAGAACTCAATGATGTTCGTACAATTTCTGGTAAAACATCAAGCTTTAGATACCACATTATTTAGAGTTCACCATTTATTTATCTGTTTTTTAGATAATTAGTTTGATAGACTGACCCATAGATCATTTTAAGCCCTTTCCCGGATCACTGTGGCAGTTACAAATTTCAACAGAATTAAGTTTGTTAGAGATAACATAATATTAGCAAAGCATAATAGTTTTTCAATGGATATAGAAGTAAATGAGACAGTTGCATAAGTAAATTTACCATAAAAGTAAATGTCCAAATAATCACTGCAGTAGTAGCTATAGCTCTATGGGCTATATCCTGCCAAGGAAATAACAGCCAGCCAGCTTCCAAAGCTTAAGAATAGCTTCCACATGCCAAAACCTTCAGCTTGGGCTGAGCTGATAAAAATGACAAGTTTGGATGTCAAATTCTAAAGAGCTTTCAAGTCAATACAGAAAGGGAGGCTGTGTCCTGAAAGGACAATGTTAGGAAGAGAAAAAATAAATGTCCACTCCATGTCATAAACAGCACATCAATAAACAAGGGGGAATGGGGTGAGAGAGCATCCACTGCAGCATTTATCATTTGAACATTCACTGCTGGCACTATGTTCATCATATTGATCACTGCTGCAGTAGTCTTAGGTATATGGGTAGGTTATCCAAGCTTACTACTTTCAGGTAGTGGAAGGAGAAGGGTTAAAAAAAACCCTGAAGAATGATCCTGGCAAAGACTGATCTCTACCCAGAGAAGGAATCAAGCTTATAATGCCTTGTAAATGTATGTACAGAGGACCAAACCGCTGCTTCTAGAATACTTCCAGAATCCAGCCCTTTCCACAAAGCTATAGATGAAGCCAAAGCCCTGGAAGCATGGGCCTTGACCCTGCCTGGAATAATTTTGTTGTGGTGAGTACAACAAAAGGTAATGGCCTTAGACAACTATTTGGAAATTGTCCATTTTGAAACAGGCTGTCCCTTCTTCTTACCTTCACAAGAACAACTGATCCAAAGATTTGAAATATTTAGTTCTGTCAATATAGAAATTGAGTTTACTGTAGTCATCCATGGTATGGAGTATCCTTTCTCCCTCATCTTTAGATTCAGGAGAGAAAATGGGGAGAAAACTTGGCTATCACTTTAGGTACAAAAGAGTAATTAGTTCTCAAAGAAACCCTGTGTCTGTGGAAAATGAGATAGGGTTAGCACACCATAAAAGCTTACAAATCAGGTACCCTTCTTGCAGAGGTCAGATCAATCATTAAAACCGATTTCAGTGTCAAGAACTTCAAGTCAGCCAGGTTAGCTAGTTAAAATGGAGTAAGTGCTAGTTTCTCTTAAGACAAAAAATAAAATCCCTAGGAGGAACTGGCTGTTTTCTTGGATGCCTCTTATGCAAAACCTCTTTCTTTCAAAAACATTTTGATATGAAAATGCACTGAAAAAGGAGGATCCATTGTGAGACATACTGAAGTGAGTATTAAATGAACCTTGATGGAGGAGGAGTAAGAAAGGCCATAGGATAGTAACTCACACAAATATTGGGAAACCAAAGAACGATTAACTCTGAGAAGATGCTGGTTATGTTGTTGATGACAATGAAAAAATCTTTTTCATTTGCTAATATATAATTCTTTAGTAGCTGGCTTTCTTGACTTCATTAACAGATGAGTAAACAGAATTAAGACCCTATCATCCAGGCAGTCAGTTGAAGTTGATTTGATCCAGTGTGTATCAAACACCCCTGATGTTGTGAGTAGATCCATTCTGTGAGGAAGTTTCTGGTAATTGTCTTTGGCCATTTACAAAAGAAAGAAGAACAACTGTATGGCACAGTGGTGCAGCAGTAGTGCTGTCACCTCACAGCAAGAGGTTCTCCGGTTTGATTCTCAGCTGGGGTGCCTTCTGTGTGGAGTCTGCATGTCCTCCCTGCATTCATGTGGATTTCCTACAGGTGATCCAGTTTCCTCCTACATTACAAACACATGCATCTGGAGCATTTCTCCCCATCCTCCACTGAAAATTGGATCATTCCAAGTCGGACTTTCCTGGTTAACAAATGTAAAATAAATAAATAAACTGCTGCTTGGGTCAGAAAGGAGTTATCACGGTGATTTTGGGTGGTTCCTTCTAAGTCTTCAGAAGTACCCTTAATATTAGAAAAAAGGGTGGAAAAACATACAGGAAGATTCATTTACAAAGAAAAGAAAAGAAAATAACAGAACAGAATAAAACAGAAAAGTAGTTGTCTTCCAGGCCATTCAGAGTGTTGAGTACTTTGATCAGGGCAAACATCTCTTTTATAGTTATGTGCTTGAATCTATAATTGGTGTCCCACACAGCCTGCACTTTTATCCTCACTGAAGCTGCTCACCAAGCATAGTCTGAGGCATCTGTAATGACTGACTGCTTTAAAACAAGGAAAGAGGGATAGAGAAGGAGATTTCCAGATGTAGGGGTATTTGCTGTCTTCACCGATTGATTTCTCTTCTGACAAACCCAGCACTAGAATATGGAAAAAAATGATGTTAGTGCTAGGACCAAAGAGACTTCAAATACCATTATATCTTTCTCATGTGGAGTATTGCCAGGGGTATTATGATAACCCAAAATACTGAGGTATTCAACTGCAGTGACCAAAGTCTGAGTGGAAAACCTTAGAAATAGATCCACATACAGGTCTATTTTTGTTGTGTTTTGGTATTGTGCCACTAGGTGGAGACAGAGGAGGCAGAAAGAGAGAGACATAGTATATATATATATATATATATATATATATATATATATATATATATATATAGATATAGATATATATATATATATATATATATATATATATATATATATATATATATATATATATATAAGTGAGAAGGCTTCCTGTTGTTGCTTTGAATGGTTGAATTAAAGAAATCTTTTAATGCTGAACTCAGAGTCTCCCTATATTAATCTTCAGGCAAATTAACAATCTCTTCCTGTGAAGGAAAGCTACTTGAATTGAGGTGTCCTTCTGACACTCCAGGAAAACAATCCTGTGAGAAGTAGTCAAAAAAGACTTTAGAATGTTCTCTTAGAATCCCAGGTTGTGTTAGAGATCTCTCACTCAAGTGAGAGATTCCAGACACTTTGAAAAAAGACTCTGCAAAGATAAACAAGTAATCTAAATATTGAAAAATGTGGATACCCTGTTGACTGCGATGAGCTAGACACTTTCTGAGCACTTTGGTGCAGTGGATAGTCCAAGGGGTAAGGCAGAGAACTGACAGTGATCCAGACACACATGTTAATAGCTGCATAGAGGCAGCTGTAACCACCAGGAAGAAGTACAGAACTAACACAAAAAAAAAAAATAAATAAAGCCACCCTGGTGGAATCACAAAATCAATTGTCTGTATAACTGGAGGAAGAAAATCATGGCAAAAATTAGGAGGTGCAGCACCCAGCAGGATAAAAACACTCTCATAAAACAAAAAAAACAATTCAGAGGACAAGTAAAGTCTATCAAAGCCAAATTTGAGCCATCTTTCGCCTCCCAGGTCAAGGACAACCACAAAGCATTGTTTAGCTATGTCTGCAACCTCAAAGGCAATACACAATTGTGTGCAGAGCTCATTGTAAATGGAGCCACCTATACTGAGCCCGAAGATATAGCAAACCTCCTGGCTGATAAATTCAGCTCCAACTTTAGCTCTCTCTCTCACTCAGCCTTCCCCTCAGGAAATATCATCAAGGATAACTCCCCCTTATATCTATCACTAGGAAACAGGTCCTTAATGCTCTCTCTAAGACCAAGAACACTGCATCAATGGGCTCAGGCAATATCCAAGGATGCCTTCTAAATAGCAGGAAACATGACCTATCAGGGCCTCTGGGATTACTGTTTAACTGTAGCTTCCAAACAGGCTTCATACCTCATGAATGGAGAAAGGCAACAATCATCCCTTTGCACAAAAATGGGCCATCTACATACCCTGGAAACTACAGACCTATAAGTCTCACTAGCCTTATATGTAAAGTCATGGAAAGAATTATCATGAAGATGATCAATAGAGATATAGTAAACCTCCAGACACTGGACCCAACCCAGTCTGGTTTTGTCAGGGGCAGATCATGCCTACTCAACCTAGTGGACTTCATCGAGAAGGTCATCAAAGGAATGGATGAGGGCAAAGTCATTCAAACTGCCTACCTTGGCCTGGCCAAGCATTTGACACAATACCCCACTCAGGTATTGTTGACAAACTCAAGAGGTTAGGTACAAACCTGTATGTCACCCGGTGGATAGCCAACTGGCTCCCAGACAGGACCCAGGAAGTTAGAATTGGGGAGTCTACCACTACAAAGAGGCCAGTTGCAAGTGGAGTCCCTCAGGTATCAGTCCTTGCACCTCTCCTTTTTGGCATTTACTTCTCAGAAGTCAAGGCCAATGTCAGTGCTCTCTGGTTGAATAAATTTGCAGATGATTCCAAATTAGGAGCTGTCATTGAATCTCATTAACACAGATGCTTTCCAGGAGGGGCTGACACAGAGAAACAACTGGTGTCAGAGCCATGGACTAAAGCTAAATGCCAAGAAATGCATAATAGTATTCTCTGGGAAGTCATCTATCCCTGGTAGCTATCATATTGGCAACGCACCCCTTAGAGTTGACCCAGTAGTCAGGGACTTAGGGACACACATAATTAGTAATCTAGGCTTTGATCATTATGCATCTACAGTGGTGACGAAATCATTCTATGTTGGGCGACTCATGGCATCTTGGCATCTAAGTCCAAGGAAGTCATTGTTCCACTGAATTCGGCATTCATCAGACCAATCATTGAGCACAATGCCCCATTTGGTACGTACCTCACCAGGCATATCCTACAATTGGAACATCCACAGAGGTTCCTCACTAAAAGAATAAAGGGCATAAGTAATATGCCCTGTGCAGACCACCTCAAGGCCCTATTCCTGTATTCTGTCTCCTACAGGCGTTTGAGTTGAGATATATGCCTGGCATACAGGGCAATGTCAGACCCCACTGTGATGGACCTCCTGCATATCCACAAAACAAACAGCACCAGAATCACCAGTTCAAAGACTTAAACCTTGCTTGTGATATAAATAGGACCTGCTGGAGAGAGATAAGTAAGTATCCCAGAGACTACCCTGTCTATGGAGTTGGCTTACCATTCATGCAAAGCAGAGTTCCTCCCTAATCCAATTCAAGTGCAACTTGGACAATTAGATGGGAAACCGGAAATTCATCCCTTGTTTGGCACCTATGTCTCTAATGGACAGAGGTAACCTGTAAATGGTTCATGTTCTAGGCCCATGCTTACAATTATCAAGGGTATCAGAACTTGTCAGAGATTTGGGATGCATGGCTAGGGTTAAAAAGGCCCTTGAGGTCATTAGCCTAATAAACACCTATGAACCTAAAATCTTAAGAAACACCTGGAGTCTGGATAAATAGGGATGCAGTGATAAGCATCTGTTAAATCCAATGTTAGCAAGAAACTTGAATGAGGAAGAAGAGGTAATAGTTTATGTGTGACACCATTTTGAATTTCGCACTATTACAAACAGTTTTAAGAAAGAATGATCCAGAACTGGTCTTCAAGCATTTTCTTTCTTTGGCACTAAAAACATCTTTGAATAAAAATCTTTCCCAACCAGGGAAGGAGGAACTGCTTCTATCTCTTCATGGGACAGCATGTGTTGAAGTACAGTGGGAAATAAAAGGGTCTAGTGGAGGGGTCTATAATAGAAGCACAAACGGACAAAATGTCAACAACCTCTTGATCGAGAAAGAAATCGATTGGCCTCTGTGTTAAATCTGCCCTTTTCCCCACTGTAGTGTGATCTCAGAGTTACTTTATAGTGTGTGTTATATTGTGTTTTTCATATTTGGCCTATCAATTTCTTTCCCTTGGGAAGAAATAGATGATGTGGCCGTTTGCTGAAATGGTCATTTGACACATATGTGTCTATCACGAGGTTGTCAACATTCCAACCATTTGTGCTTCTAATATAGATCCTGGTGGAGGAGGAATTACCCCTGAAAATGAGGGATCTCCTCCCATTGCCGTATGTAACCTTGATGAATGATCTTCAGAACCCATTTGTCTGAAACTATCTGTTGCCAAAGGAAAAAATGGAGATTCAGACTTACTACAAGGGAAAGGAGACTGCCAGGGTGTGAAGGGGTTACAAGGTCCCTTAAATAATCATTCCTACTTGTTGTTGGTTTTGGGGGTTCCTGAATTCTTTTTGGAACCACTCTGCCATTTCTTCTTAAATGTCTCTACTTAGTTAAGATGGTTTATTTTGTTTTTTGCCAAATTGGATGAGGGGTTACAGAATCCCTAAAAAAAATTGCAAATGGAAGGCCAAAAATCTTAGATTCCCTTTATCAACTTACTCCTTTCTTCACACTATTTGAAGTGAAGAACCACAAACTAAATCTCTATTCAAAGGAGAATATAAAATCTCATTTTTCACATCATCTGGAAGTTTGTGAGAATGCAACCAGACAAACCTCCTAGAACAGTAGCAGTGGTCATATCCCTCAAAGACACATTAGTTGAGTCATACACACATTATATACAATGAGTAGTGATTTGTACAATGGAAGAAACTAAATTATTTAAAGCAGATTTTTCCTTACAATAACACAAGAGCCTGTCAATTCAAAATTCTGAAAATCAAAGTTGCAGAAGTATACACCATTTTTCTTTAGTTATCAATAATATTCCCATCCTTATCAGAAAGAGTAGGATTGGAATTAACCAAATGGTTAGCAGCAGTAAGGCTAACTGAAACTATACCTTCTGGGTCATGATTGGTAAGAATGTCTAAAGACATAAAAGACTGAGAAAATGTATATATCCTATCTGACTTTTTAAGGACAGCAGGTTGACTATCAGAAAAATTGCAGGCAGTAACATACACATCCTCCAAGGCTGACAGAACAAGGGGAATGGCTACAGGGTCTAGAAATTCTTTCTGTTGCAGCTCATAGTATTTTCCTGAGGGACTGAGAAACCTCAGTGTTCTCCCATTGAAAACACTGGCACAATCTAGAAATAGTCTCAAAGAAAGAAAGAAATCCCACAGGGAGAATCAGAAACTGAGCTCACCTCTGAGTCTGAATCAGAGAACTGAGGACCATAGGATCATATGATCATAAGAGGTTGTTAGGCTATTGGCCCTAGGGCCTTTATAAGCCTAGTCATGTTATACCCTTGTTCCCTTATAGACCAAGATATATAGTCTATATTTGCAATGTGAATCTAAGACCAGCAGTGGCTGCCCCTGTCCAAGAGGGACATATGTGAAACCCATGGGGTAAATTCATGGTTTCCCATCCAATTATCCAAGTTGGGCTTAAACAGGATCATGGAGGAGCTCTGTTTTACATGAATTGGGAGTTTCTTCCAGAGGAATGACAACCTCTGGGAGACATATCTGTCTCTCCAGCATGTCCTGTTAATGCAGCAGACTAGGTTAAATTCCCTAGAGCAAGTGACTCTTGGCCCATTTGATTTACAGATGTGCAGTATTTCCATTAAGGCAGGGTTCGAGACTGCTCTGTAGGCAAGGCACAAATCACCTCTAAGCAGTCTATATGACACAGAGTTTAGTGACAGGAACTTCTGTCTGCCCATATAGGTCATGTGTTGTAGACCCTGAATTTTCTTTGTGAGAAATCTCTGAGGTCTGTCAAGCTTCTTCAGGTGTCTAGTAAGGTACATACGAATGGAGCATTGTACTCTATTATTGGTCTGATTTGGGAAGCCACGGTGGTGCAGTGGTTAGCATTGCTGCCTCACAGCAAGAGGTTCTCTGGTTCGATTCTCGGTTGGGGTGCCTTCTGTGTGGAGTCTGCATGTCCTCCGTGTGGTCACGTAGGTATCCTCCGGGTGCTCTGGTTTCCTCCCACATCCCAAAGATATGCTGTAAGTGGATTGGAAACTCTAAATTGGCCCTAGGTGTGAGTGTGTGCATGTGTATGCCTTCTGTGAAAGGTTGGGCACCGGGCTGGCAACTCAACACCATAAAACTCCACTACCAATCATGAGTGGACAGGTGATCCACTGTAGCGACCCCTAACCGGGAAAAAGCCAAAAGAAGAAGAAGATGAGGGCTGAGTATGGGGGATTATAACCTCCTTATCCTTAGATGCTACAGCCTTACTTATGAGATATGCAACATAGAAGGCCTTCTTACCACTGAGCCACATTTTGATCAAAGTTAAGATTGCTATCAACATGTGTCTCCATATCTCTGACCACTGGGTTTGAACTTAGGGAGGTAGTATTAATATTGTAATTTGCAGGGACTTCTCCTTTGCTGAAAGGGATGATAATTCATGTATTTGCATTGTGTTTAAGTCTGTGGCTCTGGCACCAATCATTTATCAGTGTGAGACCATTTTGAAGAATGCTGACATTCTTGGGGGTTTCTATGATTGTACCAGGTTTGCAGTCATCGGCAAACTTGGTAAGCCACAGGCCATCTATTTTCACATGGATTTCTGTGAAATAGATTTCAAACAGTAGGGGACTCAGCACAGAACCTTGTGGAATACCACTGGTAACAGGTCTTCCGGCAGAGGAGGAATCTCCAACTTTGAATATATGGATTTTGTTGGTGAGCCAGTTGACAAACCATCTAATGACATTTTGGTTAATCCCCAGCTGGGTGAGTTTCTTAATGATGCCTGAGTGGGGGATTGTGTCAGAGGTTTTGGCCAGGTCGAGATATGCAGCATGTACTGTATTGCCTTCATCAAGTGCACCAGGTTTAATAAGTATGAGTTGCCCTTAACAAAGCCAAACTGGGTTGGGTCACGAGTTTGAAGGTCACATATATCCTTGTTGATGAGGTGCGTGTTGATTCTCTCCATGGCCTTACAGATAACGCTGGTCAGGCTTATGGGTTTATAGTTTCCAGAGTCGATTGAAAGATCCACTCTATGTAAGGGGATTACAGTTGCTGTTTTTCCCTCTGCTGGGACAAAGCCAGTGCTTAGACTGAGGTTGAAGAGAGTGTTCAGTAGTTCTGCTAACTCCTGTTTTAGACCATTTAGTAAGCAACCTGGAATGTTATCCTATCCCATAGAGGCTTTGTTTTTGGCCTTAGAAATTGTGGTTATGACCTGCTCTTTGGTAATGATGGGTAGAGTACTAGTGACAGGTATGCATGGGCGTATGATGTGTAGGGATAGGGCTGAAATTTTCACCAAATCTATTTCCTAGCAGGTTGGCAATGTCCACAGGTTCAGTATGAGTGGTACCATCCACTCCTAATTTGGCAGAAATCTGGGCCTTCCCTTTCAGATTTTGCACATAGTTAAAGAGTGCCTTGTGATTATCCTTAGCCAGAGATGTTAGTTTAGTTTCATAATTAGCTTTAGAGGACTTTACAAGATGTCTAGTTTGCTTGCTCAAGTTGTGGATGGTGTTTTTCTATTGCTGAACCTGGTACCTCTAATTCTTTGACAGCTGTTTCTTTTACTTGTTGTCTAACCTATTTATGATAGATGTCCACCAGGGTAGCTTGCTATTTTGGTAGAACCTTGTTTTAATTTGTTCAGGTACAGCTGTTTCTATGCATTTGTATAGGTGTTTATACAGGGCATTTGTGAACACCTCACTATAGGTGTCTTTCCTGTTAGCTGTGGCAGGGGTCTTGAAACTATTTATACCATCACTTAGGAAGCTATAGTTTGCTTTGGAGAAAATGTTCACCCTTTTTTCTCCTGAGGGAGCATCAGGTATGATCGTTACTTTGAATGAGACTGATTTGTGATCAGACTTTACCAGGGAGGGTCCCACACACGGGGTGGTGCAGTGATTCCCCATGTTGGTGAGTACTAGATCAAGAACATTACAGTTGCTTGTTGGAGTGTAGACTATCTGTTCTAGAGCATTTCTGTTAGCAAAGTCCAGGAAACTTAGGTTGAGTGTGTTCATGCTCATGTATATTTCACAATCAATGGAAGGATAGTTGAAGTCACCCAAGACCAATTTGTTTGTATGCATTGTTTGTCACTCAAACAGGTCCAGGCAGGCAGTGTGCATTTTGTTGTTCATGGTGGGGGTCCTGTAACTAACAATGAAGTGGATGGGGGTGGGATATTTCCTACAGTTAGTTGGACTTGGAATAATATGAGGGAGTCAAACTGTTTAACCAGTTTTTTTTTTTTTTTTTTTTTTTTACTAAATATTTGTTTATTATTTCAAATAAGATGTCTTAAGAAACATTACATGAAATAAAGATAAATAACATATTTACAATTCTAAAACATTACTAACTTCAAACCATTATATAACTATTTACATTGGTGTGTATGCAATTAACATTGAAATTTTATATTATATAAAGTTAGAAACATAAGATGATATATATTCTTTGATCTTTACGAGTATTTCCAGTACTTTCATCCAAGAGTAATAGTAAGAAGTAAATCTTTTAGTTCCGTTCTTCACTGTTAATATTTCCATGTGAGTAACTGTTGTTGTTAAATTCTCAAATTCCTTGAACGTAGGAGAAGCCTCATTTTTCCAGTGTATAGTTATGATTTTACGTGAAATTGCCAATAGTGACCATAGGATTTCAGTGTCTTTTTTTGGTACACAGTTTGGAATAGGAGAGTTGAATAAAATTAAAGACTTTGTTAATTGAAAAGTATCATTATAAACAGTCTGAAAAAATAGTTAATGGATTTCCAGTACATATTGAGACATATACATTCATAAAAAACATGCTGCCAATCTGCTTTTATCTTGGTATGGCATCTCCAACATTGATCTTCAATAGAATACATTTTGGCTAACCTATGTGGTGTATAGAAACTTCTGTGTAGATATCTCCAAGTGAATAATTGCCAGTATTTTGATAATGTAGAAAATTTGGAAGATTTTAGAATATTACTTTTTTCTTCTTCAATTGGAGGATGGTTGTTTATTAAAGTATAATAATCCCAGTATGATTTTTCATGATAGTTTTTATTTTTTTAACAATTTTGTAGATATTAGACAAATAACCTGTACCCGGATAAGGCTGTTTTGTGATAAGGATAAGGTATTCAATGAATTTTGGAGCTTCATGTCTAACTGAAGGTTGCATTTGTTCTATTTTATGTATAAGAAAATGCCTTAGATTTTGTAAAAACAACCAATTGTCTTTATTTATATTATAGTTATAAATTATCTGTTCGTTTGTTAGAATTTTCCCTTTCTCTGTAAGTTAATGCCAAAAGAGTAATGTTTCTTCTTTAAGTATATTTATTTTAGATATTTGGAATGTATCTAGAATATTTAGTGTAAAAGCTATAGGGAAAATAAGAAAAATCCAAGAATTAATATTTGGTATTTTTTTTATATATTTTCTGAACACTGAAAGTGTAGAGCTTATATAGTTTGATTGCAATTTATTGATATTATTCCTTTTCCTAAAAAATTATCTTTTAACATCCATATAAGGGGTGATGATATTACTGTTAACTTGTCTTGCATGTGATTATAATTGATTTCTATGTAAATCTGCTCATGGGCTTGTTTCCATATAGGTGTGTATGAATTGTTTAACCATAGTGTTATGTTTTTAATAACGGATGAGGTAATATATAAATCAATATCCGGTAAATTAATTCCACCATCTTCCCAATCTGGTAAATGTTTATTTAAGGCTATACAGGGTTTATTTGGAAACCACAGAAAATTTAAAATTAGTGTATTGTATCTTTGAATAATATATTTGGGAGGTGGCAATGAAAAATTTTGTATTAAGTATAATATTTTGGGAAATATGATTATTTTAATAAGATATAATCTGTCTGCTATTGAAAAGATATATTTATTCCAGTAACCAATTGTTTGTTTTATTTTGTCTAGTATTTTATTATAGTTAAATATTAGAGAATCTGTTAATTCATTGAGTAGATTTGTTCCCAGATATAATAATTTACTTTCTGTTACTATATATTTGGAAATTTTTTTGTTTATATTATTTTTTTTCTTACAATTACAGGGCATAATTTTAGTTTTGTTTTCATTAAATTTTAAGCCTGAAATATTTTGAAATGTATTCATGGAATTAAATAGAGCATTCAAAGACTCATTTGCATGTGAGAGAGTTAATAGTATGTCATCAGCAAAGAGCTGGATTTTAAGGTTTAACATTTTATTAATACAAATACCCTTTATGTTATTGTTTGATCTGATTTGATTTGCAAAGGGTTCTATGAGTAATGCAAATAACAATGGTGATAATGGGCAACCTTGTTTAGTTCCCTTTTTGATTGTTATAGGGCCTGATCTATGCGATCCTAGTTTAACATATGCAGTAGATTTTTCATATAGTATTTGGATAGGATTATTAAAATTATAAGGAAAGTTATATTCTTTTAAAACTAATGAAAGAAAGTTCCAGTTAACTGAATCAAAAGCTTTATTAATATCTAATGAGATTACATTTAAATCTAGGACTTTATGTTTGCTATAGTCTATTAATGTTAGGATTCTTTTAATATTATAGGAAGTATTTCTTCCTTTAATAAAACCTGTTTGATCTTTGTGAATTAAGAAATGAAGAAAGTGTTTGATCCTATCTGTGTATATAGCCATAAACATCTTATAGTCTATACTGAGTAATGATATTGGCCTATATGAGAAACACTGCTTCTCATCTTTATCTGGTTTGATAATTGGGGATATCAATGAATATTTCCAAGAGGGTGGTATATTCAAATCTTTCTTGGCTATATCATATACTTTTAATAATAAGGATATGGCTTGATTGGGTATTAATTTATACATTTCTGGTAGCCTATGGTCTGGGCCAGGTGCTTTATTTGTCTTGAGCTTTTTAATTTGTGATTTTAATTCTGTCATATTGATTGGTTTGCTTATAATGTATATTTGTTCTTGTGTTAATTTAATATGAATATTATTTTTTAATTATTTTTTTATATCCTTAGTAGGTGTATCTTGAGTGTTTATGGAATTATCAATGTTAAATTGGAGTCTGAATGCTTCTAAAATATAATTTAGTTCTGTAACTCTTTTGTTAGTATTAGGAATAAATATTCTTTAATTTGCTTAGATTTAATTATTTTTTGTTCTATTAGTTAAGTGTCTCAGGTGTGCTGAATTAATAGAGTATGAGTTTATTTTATCTTTTCTAAGTTAATCATAATCTTATGATGTAACAATTCTCTATACTTCTTATTGATGTGTGTACGTTCTTGAACTTGAGTAGTATTACCCTTTTGTATTTCCAGTTTCAATTTATCTGCTTTGTTTTGTAAATCTAGCATATCTTTATTCCATAATTTCCTTTTATTTATGTACCAGGATAATATTTTCCCATATGTAACTGCTTTTAATGAATCCCAGACATATATTTCTGAAATATCTTCTGTGTAATTTATTTCTAGAAAGTTTTTGATTGTTTCTTCATAAAATTCTTTGAAATCTGTCACTTTTGTGATATAGGAAGGTATCCTAGTAATGGGGTTTGAATAAAATGGTGTAAGCTCTATCTCAAAGACTATGGCATTATGATCAGATAAGGGACAATTTATAATTTTGACTTTGTCAATATTTGTTATTAGGGCATTGGCAACATATATTCTATCAATTCTAGAGTTAGTTTTATATCTATGAGAATAAAATGTGAAGATTACTGAGTCTGGTTCTGCAAATTCATTTATATCTTTTAAATACAAAGTATCTATAAATTTTGATAGTGCTTTAGAGATAGGTTGTTTTCTTCTTTTAGATTTAGAATCTGTATCTTTTTCATTCATTATAAAGTTGAAGTCTCCTGCCAATATCAGGCTACCCTTAATTAAATTAATTATCTCTTCAAAGTGCTGTTTAACTGTTTTTAATCCTAGTCCTGGGATCTAATATAGATTTACTAATGTATAGATTCTCTTATTTAATTCTATTGAAGCTAGATAAAACATACCTGATGCATCTTGATGAGTAGTAATTATTTTAGGTGTTATAGTTGAGTATAGCTACTCCTCTTTTTTTGTTTTGTATTGAGAGTTTATTAGTACTGTGTAATTATTAATATTTAAGTTATTTATATCTCTATCTAATAAGTTTGTCTCTTGTAAGAAGACTATTTGTGGTTTAAGTGTATGTACGTGAATAGGCTTCTCCTTTTATTACTATTATTTAGACCATTAACATTTACGGATAAACATTTCATTTCCTAGTTTTGAGTTTGTTTTATGTGTGAGTTTATGTAAATATTGTTTATTCTTAGTTCCATCTTGGATACAGAATTCAAAAAGTTTTTCTTGTATGATTTTTGCATGTTTCTGAGTGACACCAAAGTGATAGAATAAAAAAAAAAAAGAACTTCCAAACTTGTAATTCTTAACCTTAAAAAACATTCCCTACCGCTATGAGGTAATATACCACTTTGTTTGGTTAGTGAATCTAACCAAACAAACTTTCTACCCTCACAAATAATATTTGGATCAGTTTCTCTTATTCTCTTAGTTTTTAAATAAAGATAATTGAATAATATATTAAGATAATCTAATCAACTAAAATATATAAATATATGATTTACTCTTATCTTATTGTAATTCAATAATACTTATTTCTAATCAGGTTTCAAAAAGGTACAAACATTTAGATTAAGGTAGTATCATTTTAAAATAGTTTAGGGTATTAATAAACATCATGTTAAAATCTATAACTGTATGTTGCAGACATCTGTTGAAAACTATTTACTGACATTACTGTACAATACAATACCATTGTTGTGTAAATGTTTTAGACTACTCAAGTCCGAAACCAGTGTTTAAATTAGTATTTGCAAAGTCATATTGGAATAAAAACATGAATAGTTTTGAAACCAGATCATATTTCATGTTTAGCATAAACTGAAATGCATTATAATGTACAATTATATTAATATTTCTTTAGTAGACATTAAATATGTTCCTCTGATTGCATTTTTCAGCTTTTCAAAGACAGTTCCCATGGGTGGAAACAAGATCAAAATTTAGACATCTCCCTTATCCAAGAGACTAATTATAATGTTGTTACTTGATTGAGTGTTTTGTTGTTAACACTTTTATCAACTTTCAGAGGGACTTTGTATAATCAAAAAGACACAGTACAGAGGTAAAACTACAGTGCACTTGACCACATTTTCAAAGCAAATATCTATGTATATCACATATTAACTCTTACAGCTTAGACTGGCACTTAACCAGTAAGTTTATCTGCTGACAATAAGTGCTGAAGATATAATTTTGGCTTACTTAACACCAATAATTTAATCTTATGATTGAATAAAAGTTTAGAATTAAACATCTGGAGCTTCTCATTATAGTATTTAAAAAGTATACTGGAGAACATATCAATGTTTAACCAGTCTTGAGGTGTATTTATCTTTAATGAAGATAGATGCATCTCCTCTTTGGTTCTTTCATGTTCATTTTGCAGTCTGACTGTGTGGAAGGGATTGTAACCTTGCATAGCCAGGGTACTCTCTGTGGACTTGAACTATCTCTGTAACTGCTCAGACATCAGTGTTTTCCAAAGTAAGGAGTGCTTCCAATGAGTGCAGTTTCTGATTTAGACTCCTAGCATTAAACATCATAATCTTGAGTTTGTCACTACAGGATATTTATACGTCTGTAATATTGTTCTTATAACATTGCCTAAAAAAAGGAACTATGGAGGAAGCAAGTACCTTTGTCAGTAACCAAAAGCCAAGAGATGACTGGTGAAGACCATCTCTTCAAAGCAGCATGGTCTGTCAACCATAAGGCTAGGGACATACCTGCCTGTGTCCCATAATCTGAAAGCTCAGTCATGTCTCTCTTCATATAGAGGTACATCTCAAGTCATTCACTCCAACATGGACTATGTCAGTGTCATAGCCATACTTGTTATTGAGAGACTTGAGTGCATGTGTAATCTGGTGCATTCTGGCACCTGACAGGCAGCTGACTGTGATCTTGTCCTTATCCAGCCTGTTGAGGGAGACATCTGTATGTCTCACTATGAAGTCGCCTATGACCAAGACATTTGGTTTACAGATATTTTGCTTTAGGGGCTCATTGGGTGAGACATGGATACATTTGTATTTATGTGTATTGGATTCTGTAGGGACTGTACTGTGTGCAGAAGGTTAGCACTTGTGAGGTCTCTGCTCTAATGGTAAAATTTTAGTGGGTTTATGTGTTGTGCACATGGTTAGTGGAGGTGAAGTGTGTGTGCTAACAATCTGTTTACTATCTTTTTTTTTTTTAATTTTTTATTTTAACATCTGTTTACTGGGAAAGTCCAATTTGGAACAAAGCCAATTTTCAGTGGAGCCCCAGGGAGAAACACTCCAGATGCATGTCTTTGTAACCATTTGTTATGTGAGAGTGAGAGCGAGAGCATTGATTCCATATTCATAGTACATATACATCTTTCACATATTGTGTTTGCATGTTTTAGGAGCAATGGTTGTCAGTAAACATAAGGCAATTGCTTCATTGCTTCAGGATGCCCATGTCAATCAGGCTGGCTGGAGAAATGGTGGGAAACTGTCCAGCCATTATGTCTGATGTATTCTGTAATAAGTAGTGGGCAGTGGGCAAGATGGACCTGTTTCTCCTGTAGGACTAGCAGAATCAGACAATTTATGGGGAGGTTAATGAGTAGAGACCTGAGTCAATGCCTCAAAATGTGCAGCTGAGTTACTCTGCGGGAAGCATTCTACATCGGTGTTGAGCAAGAAAGCTTAGGAGGGTTCCCTGGTAGTTGCCAAGGGAACATTTGTCTTTCTAAGCATTTGCATCTATACACAGCAGCTACAAACACTGCTGTGCAGTGCACAACTATTTGCAAATGTGGTGCTTAAATACAAATGGAATTAAACAGTTTAAACTCACACTATCCAATGGGAGAGCCCAAACCTGAGCCCTATTCCAACAATCCTCAACTCAGATGTGTCCTGGGCTGCAAATGTCTGCCTCAAGGGTGCAGGGGGGCCTTTCTCATTCAGGATGGCTGGTTTCAGTCCTCAGTAAATTAAAAAAAGTCTAGATTCAACAGATCTGAATCTAGCCTATTGTATGAGACATAGTAAAAGCACTTTTTTAAAGTGCAGAAAAAACAGTCAAGCAGCAGCAACAATGATAAAATATAAGAAAATCTAAGCAGAAAATAATTCAAAAAGTGCAGTGTGAGCTTTAGATATGCTTATATTCTGCAGTTCTTGATGGTTGCTTCGGATTTAGTTTCTTCAGGTCTCAGGCTAAGTCTCCAAACTCAGAGCAGCTCAGCCAAACCATTGTACCCATCTCATCATCTTCCTGTCCAGATTCAGAATTTTGAATCTGTTCAGGAAATCCCTCTTTCTTTTATCGGAAATTTGTTTATGAAAAGGATCAATAGTGGGAATAAAATCCTGAGCCAGACCCAGTAAACAACTCCTGGCAAAGGAAATTTGAGAAGGAATGGGTATATTTTAGTTTTTGCTTCTTTTTGACAGGAAAAATTGGGTAAACAGTGTTATTATTATGCTATTTTTTGTTAACTCATTAACACATATGTGCTGTGGAATGCCATGCCTCTAGCAGCCTATACATATCCTTGCATTCCAGAGCATTTTCAGAAGAATTAGGTTAAAATGCATAAGATAAACAAATGTAAATATTTTATGAAAAATAAAATCTATTAAAACTGTACATACAGCAATGTTATCAGAAAGTATTCTTTACATTGATAATAGTAAGTGCAAAGTGCATTCAACATCTTTTCATAAATAACATGTTATAATATGCTAAAACCCAGAGTTATATTTTTATTAAACTTTGACAAATACATTGTCATATCTTGAAAATTGCATAATCTAGAAATATATTTTGAGAAAACTTGTTAACCAGATATAAGCTTTCACATGACAACATGAAATTCATATCTGTACTCATTTCCCTTCACAGTACATAAATATTTCACCTTTTACTAAGAATATTCATATCTGTGCTCATGTTTATTGAGATATTCGCAGAAATATGAAAGCATGTGTAATTGTTTAATTGCCAATATAAGTAACTTACAGTGCAAATAATGATACCTTTCTTCAACAGAATCTGAGGTCTCAACTGATGCTATGCAATAGTTTGTAAGTCACTTGGCTTTTTTTCTCCTTTTGTCAAATATTCTTGTTTTTTATTTTTTTTTTTTACTCGATGTCTTTTTTATATTTTTGATAACACGATAATTAATAATACATACTTTCAACTTAATAATTAATTATACAGTATTTACAATGACCTGAAAAAATAAGAAACATAAAAACTAGAAAAATTACATTACACAATAAAGGAATAAATATTGTAAGATGATTTTAGTTATTCATTAAGGAGAGATAGAATCCATTTTTAAAGTGTCAGTAAGAGATATATCTTTTTCCCAAGGATTGTTGATATAATTGAGATGAATTCTGTATACTTTGTCTTTGGTTTATTTAAGAACAGTTTCTTTCAACAAGGATAAGAAGTCTTCGATGACTGGAGAAGTTGAGTTCCATTTCCTTGTAATAATTTTCCTGGCAGTCACAAGTGTTACACATAGTAAAAAAAATACATATATTTTTTTAAAGGAAAACTATCATTGACATTAAATATAACTAGTATTTTTATTTACTGGGAAATAAAAGAAAGAAAGTGCTTAATCCAGTCTTTGTGTCCATTTGCCATTTTGTTCATTAAAGCTAATACTTTAGTTAGTGAGAAGGAATAAAAAATAAACCTTTTAAGAAATCTTTCAGATCATTCCAAAACTGTTTTAATAAAGGACAACCATTGAAAAATATGCAGCTAATCTGCTTTGCATACCTGAGAACGTCTCCAACAAGAAATGTTTTAGATTTACTGATTTTAGCTATCCTATTAAGGGTTAGTAAAGTCCTATGTAAACATTTCCAATTGAATATTCTCCAATATTGTGTCCAAGAAGCAAGTTAATAGATGATAAGATATTAGATTTAGTTTCTTGAGATAAACAAGGGAGATATCCCATACTGATATAACTCCAAATTTTTGCTGTGGTTGCGTTTTATAATTTATCAATATTTTATATAGTTTGGAAATAATGTTTTCATTGTTGAAGTTGTTGTATACAATTTCATATAAATAATTTATTGGCATGGGTCTATCTTTAAAAAAGGAATTACTAGGTGTTTTGCAAACATCATGGGAGTAAACTAATATACTTTGTAATAGAAACCAGTCATGTGAAGCCAAGTGAAAATCATTCGTATGATGATGGAGATCAATGTCTTGTGTTCTTTAATACACAAATAAAATGTTTAGTTTCCCATAAAGTGAATGCGTTCTTTTATATCTTATCAAAAACAATTTGTATTACTAAAGAGTATTAGAACTTCAAACCAGATTTTAATATCAACATCAGAAATGATATATTTCCTAAAGTTGCTGATAATATAATTTATAGGACTACATTTTGTTGGTGTAGAGATGTTTTATTGTAATATATAACAGAGAAAGTACCATCATTTATTGGGATCATCCTCCAAAGACTGGTTTGTTATAATATTACTTTCATTTTGTAAAATAGTTAAATGTAAAGATTTCCTGTTAGAAGAATAATATGGATCCACTCAGTTCAGGACAATTTTAAAAACTGAAGCTTTGTTATAGGTTCATAGGTTCATAGGTTCATACTAGGCTATCTGCCCTAGGGCATTTATAAGCCTAGCCCAGAGTTTTGTGGCTTTCGCCACCCCTTTAGTTTGAAGGATACTATGCCCATTATTTTGCTGTGCCTCTGTCAAGCAGTGACTCTGAGGTTATCCCTGGGATATACCTGCGATCTCCCATCCATTGGTCAAGATTTCTCTTGAACAAGGCCAGCGAGGTGCTCTGTCTCACATGAACTGGGATTTTGTTCCACAGCATAGGGAGTCTCTGGGTGATGAATCTGTCCCTCCAGCACGTCCTATTAATAGCCGTGTCGAGGTTTAAGTCTCTTGCCCTTGTAGTTCTGATGGATTTAGATTTTTTGAGGTGAAGCATGTTCATTAATTCTGGGTTGGAAATGGCCTTGTATGTCAGGCACAGGTCACCTCTGAGCAGTCGGTAAGCGACTGAATAGAGCTGGAGTTCCTTCAGTCGGGCAGCATAAGACATATTTTTGAGACCCTTTATCCTTTTAGTGAGGAACTTTTGGGGCCTTTCCAATTGCTGCAGGTGTCGGGTCAGATACATTCCGAATGGGGCATTGTACTCAATCATTGGTCTGATGAGTGATGAGTACAGGGGAATGATGACCTCCCTTGATCTAGATGTGAATCCTTTCATGATCAGGTGGGCAATGTAGAAGGTCTTCCTAACTACTTTGGCAATGTGAGTGTCAAACAAAAGGTTACTGTCAACCTGGGTCCCCAGATCCCTGATAATCTCTTCTGTGCTTAGTGGATTGCCACCTATATGGTAACTAGGGGTAACCTTGTTTTTCCCGAAGGGAATGACTATGCATTTTTTGGCGTTTAACTTTAGGCCATGGCTCTGGCACCAGTTATCTGTTTCTATGAGACCCTTCTGAAGGATGTCTGTGTCAGATGGGTTTTCAACTATGGTGCCCAGTTTGCAGTCATCTGCAAACTTTGTCAGCCATAATCCTCCTGTGTTTGCCTGTACTTCTGAAAAGTAGATGCCGAAAAAGAGTGGGCCCAGGACTGACCCTGTGGCACACCACTTGTGACAGGCTTGGAGTCTGACATGGCGCCAGCAACTCTGACCCTGTGGGTTCTGTCACTTAGCCAGTTTGCAACCCATCTTGTGACGTATGGGTTTACGTTTAAGCTGGTGAGTTTTTCAATGATACCCGAGTGGGGTATTGTGTCGAAAGCCTTTGCCAGGTCAAGGTAGGCTGTGTGGACTGCCTTGCCCTCGTCAATGGCCTCGGTGACTGTTTCGAAAAAGTCAACCAAGTTTAAAAGGCATGATCTGCCCTTGACAAAGCCAAACTGGGTTGGATCCAATGTCTGCAAGTCCCCTATGTCTTTATTTATGAGTTCCATTATGATCCTCTCCATAGCTTTGCAGACCAGGCTTGTCAAGCTGATGGGATGGTAGTTTCCAGGGTCGGTGGAGGCACCTCCTTTGTGAAGTGGGACCACCGTTGCCATACGCCACTCCTTGGGTACGTATCCTGAGGTGAGACTAAGATTAAACAGTTGCCCTAACTGCGGGTTTAATTCCTCATTGAGTTCGTGGAGCACACAACCAGGGACACCATCTGGTCCCATGGATGCTGTGTTTTTCGCCTTGGAGAGAGCAGTTCTCACCAGAGCATTTGAGATGTTTGGGGGACTACAGTCCTCTGGTATAGATATCTCTCCTTTTGGGGGGGGGGGTTGCACTGAACCTGTCAGCCAGTATGTTGGCAATGTCTGTAGGTTCCATGATTTTTACATCATTTTGCACCGATTCTGAGCATATCCTGGAGTTTCCTCCCAGGTTTCTAACATAGCTAAAAAAGGCCTTATGATTGTCTTTTGAGTCCTTAGCCATTTTTTCTCTCAAAATTTGCCTTGGATGCTTTTATGAGAGATCTCAGTTTTTTACTTATATTGATCAAGGGTGTCTTCCCTTTTATGGATTTTGCTCTATCTTGTAGTAGCTTTTTCCTTTTGTTGTAAAGCTTGTTTATGGCTGGGGTCCACCAGACTGGATGCTTGCCTTTGGTACAAAGATTCTTTGTTTTGTTTGGGATTGCCTGATCCATGCAGTCCTGGAGGTGCTGGTAGAAGGCATTTGTAAGTGATTCAGTGGTTTGAGTAATGGTTTCCATTGGCTCGGGGGCTTTGAAAGAGACCACACCCGTCTTTAGGAGTGTGAAGTCAGCTTTTGAGAAGTTCTTCACTGTGGTCTTTTTTATCTGGGGTGGGGGCGGGATGTGGACTTCCAGTGAGATTAGTTTATGATCTGATCTCACCAATAATGGGTATACCTCTGGTGTTGAACATTGTGACCCCATGTTTGTGATGATGAGATCCAGTATGTTTTCTCCTCTTGTGGGGGTGGTGACCAGTTGTTCCATGGCATTTGAGTTTATGAACTCTAGGAACCTTTGGGCTAGAGTGTTGGGGCTTGAGTAGTGATCCCAGTCTATATTTGGATAGTTGAAATCACCCAGTATGATGGTGTTTGGAGATATATTTATCCCCTCCAGTGTTTTCAGGAAAGCTGTGTGAGGTTCCTGAGTTTGAGAGGGTGGCCTGTAACAGGCTACAAACTGCAGAGCAGTCTTGCCTATGGTTAATTGCACCTGGATGGTTTCCGATGCATCGTGCGTTGCCACCAACCTTGAGGTGAGGGTGTCCTTGGTGAATATGGACACCCCCCCTCCTTTCTTGGTGTTGTCCGGATTTTGGGGACGGAACGCATGATATGAGGTAAAACCTGATAGTGCCGGGGTGCTCTCAGGATCCTTGAACCAGGTTTCAGTCACAGCACAGACATCAATGTTCTCCATACTGAGAAGGGCTTCGAGTGCGTGCATCTTGAGGTTGAGACTTCTGGCATTGAGCAGCATTACCCTTAGTTTTTTTTCCTATTTTGTGTTCTAGGGTGGTAGGTTTAGAATTTGAGCCCTGCCTAAAAAATGCACAATGGGGGTGGCAAGAGCCTTTGCCAAAATCCGGAAGCCCAGGGGTGACAGGTGCAAGCCGTCCCTTGTGAAGCAGTGTGGCTTGTCCAGCATGTCATCCCAGGCAGACAGACATTGGATCCCCTTTGAATGACACCATAGTTTAAGCCAATTATTAAAGCTGATCATCTTGTCTTCGTATTGTGACATCATTCTTGGTGAAGGTAGGATACTGCTCAAGGTCAGGGTCATACCTGCCTGGGCTACATAATCAGAGAGCTCCTCTATGTCTCTTTTCATGTAGTCCAGGGAGGTACGTCTCAGGTCATTCACACCAGCATGGACAATGACTGAGTCATACTTGTACCTGCAGTTGAGTGACCTGAGTGCTTGCGTTATGTGGTGGATTCTAGTGCCCGATAGGCAGCTTACTGTGACCTTCTCCTTACTCAGTCTGGTGAGCAGGACGTCAGTGTGTCTGACTATGGAGTCACCAATGACGAGTGTGTCTGGCATTGTGTTTGGCCTTAAGGGCTGTGACTGTTTGGCACACTGACTCTGTGGTCTATGTGTTGCATGTGCTGTGCCCTGAGGAGGCAGTTGTTTGGGTGTCTGCTTTGGTGGCCTCTGCTGCTTTGGTAGGTTTTTGATCAGAGCCTCCGAGTATGTCTTTGTGTGTTTATGTGTATGATTTGAAGTTGTGATAGTGCTATGTGAGACTGGGTTTGTGGTGTGTGTGGTTTCCTTCTCCTCCTGTCTGGTCTTGCCAGTCCTATGTTGAGAGAGCTCAGCCTCCAGTTTGGCTATATATTTGCATCTCTCGCATGTATTTGTGTTTTGTGGGAGAAGGAGAGGGTTGTCAGTGTACATGAGGCAATTGTAACATTGCCTCAATATTCCCAGATTCACCAGCTGAGCAGAAGAGGACACTAGCAACTGATCCCTCGCCATGCTAGAAGGAATAGGCAAAAAACTTTATGTAGATGAGTTTGAAAAAAAGGACTTCGGGGGATGTGGTGTTTTTTGGCCGGTGGGGTACTATGTATAATAAAAGTGCTATATCAGAGTAAAAAGTACTTTAGGAGCAAGTGCTAGGCTTTACAGATGGAGAATAGTCTACTTAGGAATCAAGTAGAGCTGAACTTTTTAGTTGCAGAATAGGTTGGTTAGATAGGTAGTACAGTTCAAGAAGAGCTGTTCTAAGGGAAAAAATGAAGAGTGAACTTCAGGTAGCCCGAATAGTTTAACCTTGATTACCCGCCGCTGCTCTTGTGTGCTCCTGTGGCAACTCCGCGCTAAATCGCGCTAAAGCGTGCTTTATAGCAGGGGGCTGGAAAAGGCAGGAAATGACCCAAAATGGCCAATGAACTACAAGTTACTGACTTAAACCACTCCTCTGAGGACAAACAGGCAGCTCAGTACTCCCCACTCTCACTGGTGAGTAAAGAAACTTCCCCCTGACCAAACAAGGAAAATGGAGAAGTACAGGAACCAAGACAAAGCCCAGGGATCAGCAAAATCTGATCATTGGAACACTAGCTAGGAAAGTATGGAAAACAAGGATATTTTTTTTTTGTTTTTTTCAAGTTTTTTTACACAGATAGACAGAAAACACAATAAATGCTGTACTTTTCGACTAATTGCTATCAAAAGCTAGTACACTTGAGTGTATTAGCCTGTAGTTTAACTTTTAAGCAAAACTTAAACTAGCATAAACAGTTTGAGCTTGTAAAAACAGTAAAAACAGTTAATACTTTGATAAAATAAGTTTCAACATCGGGAAAGTATATTCCTCCCTTGTCCCAAGGTCTTATATGATGTAGGACAGCTATTATATTCCTATTAAGGACCATAGTAATTTTAATAATAGTTTATTTATATCCTAGATGTGATGTTTGTCACAAATTATTGAAAGAGCTTGGATTATATATAAGGTTTGACATAAAAATTATCATTTTTATTAACCGAAGCCTGTCCTCAAATGGGGATAACATTTTTGTTCCATCTGTCTATAGAATTTTGAATTATGTTTATGATATTGTCAAAGTTAGTTGTGATTATTTCTTTTATTGTACTATGTAGAACTATACCCAGATAATAAAGGGATTTTGTTTGCTTCCCAATAATGTTATTTTTGTGAATTTGTATTTTATCTTTTTGTTTACCAATACATCGTTTGATTTTTTGTTTATTAAATTGTAGACCAGACATTAATTGAAATATATTTGTGGGGGATTCTAATTCTAATAAAGTTATTTCTGAATTAGATAATGTTAATAAAATATCATCTGAAAATAACATAACTTTAAAGCAATACTGATTATATATATCAATGCATTTAATCTTTGGATTATTTCTAACTATAATGAAAAAAATTTCAATAGCCGGTACAAATAAACTGGGATACAAAGGACAGCCCTATTTAGTGCCTTATGATAAAGGAATATAATCTGAAGTAAAGGGTCCTAATTTGACATAAGCTAGATTGTTATTATAGATATTTCTTAAAAGAGAAGTAAAAGAAGAGGGAAAATCAAACGGATTTAAAACTTTATATAGAAAATCCTATTTTAAAGAGTCAGAAGCCTTTTCAATGCCTATTAACAAAACTTCACTGTTTTATTTTATTTATTTATTTTTATTTTACATTTGTTGACCGGGCTGGTCCAACTGGATTCATGTCCATTTTCAGCAGAGGCCCGGGGAGAAAAGCTCCAAGTGAGGTACAATAAACATTGAGCATTATTCATTAAAAGCATTTAACAGTAAAAAAAGTTACATGTATAGTTCAGAGAAGAAAAAATGTTTTTTACAGTGTCTACAATAAGCAAAAATAAGAACATTAAAGGGAAAAAATGCAAATTCGAAATTAGTAGTAAGTTTTTGATAAGAAGAAGCAAGAAAAGTGAGAGTTCTAGGAGCAGAATGGTATGTAGTCAGTTTTCCTTATTTATATATTCAATAAGGATTAACATTCTTCTAATATTATCACTTGTATGTCTGTTATATATAAAACCTCTTTGGTCATCATTGATTATATAAGATAGCTGCATTTTTATTCTATCTGTGAAAATAAACATGAAGATCTTATAATCACTATTTAGGAGAGAGATGGGTCTGTAAGAATTGCATGATTGAGGATCTTTGCTCTCCTTAAGAATGTGGGTAATTAGCAAATATCTCCAAAATAGGGGGAGAATCTTACCTTGTAATTGAATTCCAGCCAAACCCTTTCCTAGTTAATGTCATATTTTAATTTCTTCCTTTTTTTGTTCCCTCTACTCTTCCTTTCCTATCACAGGACAGCTCCTTGTGTCTCATACCACAGTATTCAGTTCTAGCAATAATTCCAATAAAAACTTTCCTTCTTGTATTACATGAGTTCCTTTTCTCATTTACCACCTTATATCTCTGCTCTGTTTCTTCACTGAGGCATCTGTTCATCTATTTCTCCTTCTTTGCACATTTGTTCTCTCACTTGGTTTAATGTCTTTTCCATATGCTGATCATTTCACTTTTGTATTCCCTTATTCATCACTTTTCTATAGTTCCTCATTGTTTTCATCTTCTTTTTAATATTTCACTTGTTATAATATTTTACAATATAACTCGTCATTCTATCTCCCTGTTATTAACAGTCACATTCTCAAGAATTATTTTGTGAACTATGATTGTATTTTTTAATTCTTTAATTTGTCCTTAGAAAATCTACTTTGTTGGTAACAACATAAATATCATTTTTTAGTGCATGTTGTTTTAACTAATAAACACAGAATGCAAACAACTCACAGATAAGTGAAAGTGTAGTTAATTGTCCCTAGGCAAAATATTGTTCTGCGTTACTATTGTAGCTAAGCTAGATATACATTCCATAAACCAAAGGGTCAGCATAGGGAAAAGACAAACAAGTATGAACTTAGATAGTGTACTTTCTTCCACTTCTTTGTTGGACTGATATCTGGGATTATTTTAAAGTGGAAACTTCACTTCTCCTTGTTGTTCAATCAGGTGTTGAAAAGTCCATTCTTAATCAATTGTTTCTGAAGGATGTTCATGTAATTACTGTTGTGCTTAAGTAATTTACTATTTTTGTCATATATTGTTAGAATGTGGAATAATTCTATTTCTCTTTCATCTAAATATATTCAACCCAGTGTAGTATAATTTTTCCACTATCTTTCCCCATAGCTGACTTATTTTCTATTTTGGATTTACATCTGTGCGTATGAATATTTTTGAAAGTATTTTCTGCTTTAAACTCCTCTTCCAACAGATATATTTAGTTTTATCTTCACTTTTCTTCCTGATTCTCCTTTTTCTTTTCTCTACCGCCTACATTTTCTAACCCCCCTTTCTGCTATTTACCATCTGCCATCTTGCTATCTTCTTTTTGCATTTATGTACCAAATACTTTTTATATTACACTTTGTCTCTTCTAATTTTGGCAACCCCCTGTAATAACTAATATCATAATTAAATCCTGTGCACAGATTTTACCATCACCACTTTTGACAAATTATCACCTTAAAGAAATGGTAAGCAGCTCCATCTGACCAGCCATAGACTTTGTTAACAGCTGTTTTGGTGCCACACAAAACCTACACAATGTTAACATAATGAGCACTAATCAAATATGCATGTTGCTAATCATGACAATGCATTTGCAAGCACCTTTTCATGGCCAGCAATAGTTTTAAGAATGGAAAGATGTTTGCATGCACGAACACAAAATGGCTTGCTCATACGTAAAGCTAAGATACAAATATTCGGTGTAGCCTAGAAATTTTAATGGCAAGTTCAGTGAAATAATACAGAAGGAGGGTGAGTGGAATAGAGGAATTGTGTACAAGGAATAATGGTTTGTACCTCATAATAATTAATAGGGAAGGGGAAATGGGTAAAATGTAGTCATAAACCACAGGCAATGTAGAGAAATGTCTAAGAAACTTTGCTAACATAAATCCTGCCATATTGATGTAATGATAATGAAAATGTCAATGACAATACCAGTGTTACGCACACAAATAAAAGTGAACATGGTAACAGAGGATGCGATGGGGTTATGAAGCTGCAGTCCAACAAGGGCAAGTTAAAATGTAATAAAATGTTAATAAATGGTGAGCACAGTTAGCAAGGGCAGAAGCTGCATTATGGGATGAATGCAAAGACAGCAGTTATTGTATATGAGAGGGATATACTAGCAATTTATGCATACAATGTCACCACTGCTGTGTTCTCCACCTCAGCATCTATATACAAGAACAAATCTAGCTTACAGCTGTAATGTCATGTATGTCACAAATGGTCAGCAAGTGACATCCATAGGGAAGGGGTTTATCGCCTATAAACATGTAATAGACAAGCAAGAGATGTGTACTCATGTAAAAGCTAAATGACAAGATAATAACAACATAAATAACTGACAAATGACCATGCAGATCGGATGACATTTCATGATTTCAACGTTACATTGTTAATTTGTAAATATCTTAGACATAATTATACTGGGCGTGCTCACATGGAATTACAGGGAACAGTAACATAACTACAATTCAGCAGCCCTAGCACATACGAAAGTGTTATAACACAGGACCAGTCACAGTATCTGATGGTCTGGCTGCATGCCATACAGTAAGAAATGTTTGTGGAAGCCCTTATCTTCCACAAAGCTGTATAGTGCAACAAAATAATAGTAGTTCATAGGTTCATAGGTTTATACTAGGCTATCTGCCCTAAGGCATTTATAAGCCTAGCCCAAAGTTTTGTGTCTTACGCCACCCCTTATATGAAAAATACTGTGCCCATTAGTTTGTTGTGCCTCTGTCCAGCAGTGACACAGAGATGATTCCCGGGGTAAACCTACGATCTCCCATCCACAGGTCAAGATTTCTCTTGAACAGAGCCAGCGAGGTGCTCTGCCTCACATGGACCGGGATTTTATTCCACAGCATAGGGAGTCTCTGAGTGATAAATCTATCCCTCCAGCACATCCTATTTATATCCGTGCTAAGGTTTAAGTCGCTTGCTCTAATGGCTTTGGTGGATTTGGATTTTTTGAGGTGGAGCATGTCCATTAATTGCGGGTTGGACATGGCCTTGTATGTCAGGCACATGTCACCTCTGAGCAGATGGCATGCGACTGAATAGAGCTGGAGTTTCTTCAATCTGGCAGCATATGACAGATTTTGGAGTCCCTTTATTCTTTTGGTGAGGAACTTTTGGGGTCTCTCCAATTGCTGCAGATGTCGGGTGAGATACATCCCGAATGGGGCATTGTACTCAATCATTGGTCTGATAAGTGAAGAGTACAGGGGAACAATGACCTCACTAGATCTGGATGTGAATCCCTTCATGATCAGGTGGGCAATGTAGAAGGTCTTTCTAACCACTTTAGCAACGTGAGTGTCAAAAGAAAGGCCACTGTCAACCTGGGTCCCCAGGTTCCTGATAACCTCTTCTGTGCTTAGTGGATTGCCACCTATATGGTAGCTTGGGGTTACCTTGTTTTTCCTGAAGGGTATGACTATACATTTTGGCGTTTAACTTCAGGCCATGGCTCTGGCACCAGCTATCTGTTTCCATGAGTCCCTTCTGAAGGATATCCGTGTCCGATGCACTTTCCACTATGGCACCCAGTTTGCAGTCGTCTGCAAACTTTGTCAGCCAAAGTCCTCGCATGTTGGCCTGTACTTCTGAGAAGTAGATGCCGAACAATAGGGGGCCAAGGACTGAGCCCTGTGGGACACCACTTGTGACTGGCTTGGAGTCTGACATAGCGCCAGCAACTCTAACCCTGTGGGTTCTGTCCTTAAGCCAGTTTGCAACCCATCTTGTGACATATGGGTTTACATTTAAGCTGGTAAGTTTTTCTACAATACCCGAGTGGGGTATTGTGTCGAAAGCCTTTGCAAGGTCAAGGTAGGCTGTATGGACTGCCTTTCCCTCATCAATGGCCTTGGTGACTGTTTCGAAGAAGTTGACCAAGTTCAAAAGGCATGATCTGCCCTTGACGAAGCCAAACTGGGTCGGGTCCAATGTCTGCAAGTCCCCTATATCTTTATTTATGAGCTCCATGTCAGAAAAATATGTATCAACTGTTAGAAAGACATATATGCAGACATATATAAGCTGTGTGGTCAGGCATATATAAATGTGCTCAAATCTATATGAAGAGCAAAGGTTGAAAAATAGTATGATATGTAATGCATTTAATTCTGTTTTACTAGAATAATAGTAGAAATAAACTCGCATATTATTGCTTGAAGCATAAGCTGCAGTGTGATTAGAAACTTGGCCTTGGCAGCTCGGCTGGCTCATTTCTGTCAGTGAAAGATTATTTTGCAAAGTTAGAAAATAATGAATCTGTGTGCATGTGTATCTTTTCCTGCTTCCACCAGAAGAACGGCCTTGTGCGCACTATCAGAGATAATGTCCAGCTGGAAAGAGACAAAGGGAAGTATTAAAGAAGACATGCACCCATTGTATTCGAACTAATCTAAGAGCCTTGAATTGGCTACATCCTCGGAAGGACATTGTGACCGACCAGGTGCTTTGCAAGGCTGTAATATTCTCATGGGAAAAAGATTTTTGAAAAACACCATCTCAGCACTTTTTCATAAGTTACTATGATGTAAAGACCCTGTCACTGACCACGTCAGTGAGGTGGGCAAAAGCTGATAGTAAAACCTATAAAATGTAATATGTTTCACCAATAAAGCAGACAAAATTCTGTACAAGTTTGTGTATGGTTTTTTGCCTCCTAATGTACATTAGAGTATTAGTAAATAAGATACTTGAGTTCTCCTGCATTACTGTTTGTTATTGACTGACATTGTTTTTTAATGCCAGATGAATTTTACAGTCTGACTTTAACAAATTTATTTAACATTTTGGTCCTAATCGTGCCGGAATTCCCTTGGTAAGCTGCAGGTCACAGAGTGCATGAGTGGTGATAAATCTGCGCAGGAGAAGCTGCCGAAAAAAATGGTTCTTCTTAAAGTGAAAAGACCTCCGACTGAATTGTTGTGTGTAAAGAGGCTGTCCACTTTCTGATCTGTGGCTGAAAAGCGGAAGACTGGGCCCCAAGGAAAAAAACAGTCAAAGCAGGAGGCTCAGGTAAGAAGAATTTCCCTCTTTGTCTTTGTTTTAGATCAGGGACCAGGTTACACTGTGCTATTGCTAAGGTTTGTGATAGCAGGGAGAGAGAGTCAAGTATTGTATCTTGAGTCATAGATCAGGGAATAACAAAGCAAAGTAAACAGTCATTCTAGACACTACTGTGGATATGGGGAAATAAGATACCACGTGGTACAAGAGAAGGGTTACGTAACAGTCTTTTTAAGACATGGGAAATCAGTGCACTAAGAGATCACGAGATCCGCCGATAACGGATAATGTGAAGCATATGCAATTGCAGTAAGCAGATAATGTGAGATATTTTGCAAAATGTGTTAAACAACTATAAATTTGATAGTAAACTAGATAAACTTTCACTAGTTAAACTCCTTAAACAAGCTTTAATCTGATGCAGGGCGTCAGGCAAAAGAAATACTGCACTAACTAGGCATATCTCAAGCACATAGGTGGATTGAGGAAGCAAATTGTAAAAAAAAACAGAAGCTTAAAAAATTCTGAAACATTTTTAGACAACAGAGTGAAAGGTCTAACAGACAGAATCTCTAAAAAATGAAAACTTAGAGCAGACTGGACTTGCATTAATTAATGCATACAACAGGAAAATGAGACAGTAGATGGATATTATGCTAGATCATTAAAATGCTTAAAACAACAATTAAAAAATACATTTTTAAAAGGTTGCATTGCCTCTGTTAGTAGTTTTATTACAAGACATATGATAAATCACTGAACAAGCAGGCTGTAAGCCTTACTTGAGTATGCTAGACGTACTGAAAGACACTTTAATAGTAAAAAGAAAAAGGCACAAGTCTTCACTGCTGAAGACGGAGCTGAAGTATTTGTATTACAGTCAGGTAAAAGGGCATCTAGCTAGGGACTATAAACAAAATAAGAAAGCAATGACAGAAGATAAAGGAGATGTGGACTGACTATATGATAGTGATAATAACCAAAAATCATCAGGAAAGGTTAATAAACAAAAAGAAAATGTGAATGTAGTAGAGGGAATAGAGGAAGTACAAACAGATGTAGAGGATAAAATGAAAATAAAATTTTAGATTTAGCATTGTTGAGCCTGGAGCTCTACCTAGCAAATACAAAACCAGAAGTAACACTTCTGGTGGAGGGAAGAAAGGTCAAATTCCTGTGTGACTCAGGAGCGTCACGGACTTTGATACACCCTCCAAGTTACCAAAACATTCTGAATCACCTGATTATATATTAGTAAAAGCAGCAAATGGACAGCTATACAGGGAACCACTTTCCCATAATATAGCAATAACTGACCCTGTTTCAGGTATGACTCAGAAAAGTAAAATTGTAGTTTCTGCAAAAATATCCAGTAAACTTACTGGAAAGAGACCTTGTGCAGATATTTGGCATAGCAGTAGTTCCTACCATGCAGGGTATGGAAGCACAAAGACAAATGGATGCTCTTGTGGTGTGATCAGAGGGTGAAGCCTATTATTGGTACAGCCAGGACCTAGTTATGATTGGTCCAGGGCAGTAACCAAAGAACTGATAAACGTAGCCATCAGTAAGGTACCCTCCCTTGACACTGATCAGCAGCACTTGTTACATTGTACTCCATACTACTGTAGCACACCAGGACCTGATAAGGAATATAAGTAAAAATCCTGCTGACAAATTAATATTACAAACTTTATGCTGGGATACTGAGGGAAACAGTGTAGTAAGCTGTTCATTACCTCAGGAGTTCATGAGATTGTATAAGTCCAATAGACTGCCACATGTCAGCTTGACAAAAAACAAAAGTGTTAAATGGGCAGACTTAGAAAAAAAAGGTAACAAAATGGGAAAACAGACTGATTTAAAAATGTCAGGACAAGGGATATAAAAACAAAACTGAATTGGTTGACACAGACACATACAGCTGTACACTTGCAATCTAGTAAGGACAGCTGATTAGCATTTTTATTAAAAGAAAAAGAAGAGGCCTTGTGTAAAATTCCAACAACTCTGTGGTCAACAGGCAAGTTAAATGTAGGGCTTATTCAAGCAGCAGGACCAGTTACAATTACCCCAAAGTCAGCTTTTAGACCACAGAAAAGACAATACATTTTGGGAAAGAATGCAAAAGTAAAAATTAAGCCTATAATAAGCAGCATTACTCAAAAAAGGAGTACTGGTAGAATCTCCTGATTCACCATGTGATACACCCTATTTCCTGTTAAAAAGCAAACGGGGAATGGCAGATGGTACAAGATTTATAAGCTGTAAATAATGCAGTAATACCTAGAGCACCCACGGTGCCAGACCCACATACCTTGTTAAATGATTTAAAGCCACAACAGAAGTATTTTACTGTGGTAAATATAAGCAATGCTTTCTTTTCAATACCTATACATCCTGATAGTCAATATTGGTTTGCATTTACATTTCAGGGTAAAAGGTATACATATACTCGACTACCACAGGGATATTGTGAGAGCCCAATAATATTTGCACAAAAAATGGCTAGCAACCTGGCAGGGTCTACCCCACCAGAAAGTAGTCAAATTTTACTTTATGTAAATGACATCTTGCTAACAGCACCCAGCAGCAGTGCAGGGTGAATACAGTAGCATTGTTAAAATTTTTAGTAATACAAGGACACAAAGTAAACAAAAGTAAGTTACAAACTTTGGGAAAAAAAACACAGGTTAGATACCTGGGATATGTGATATTAAATAAAGGTAAAATACTAGATAGTGGGAAAGAGAAAAGAGAAAGGGAAAAAAAAAAAAAAAACAGCAATTTTGCAAGCACCCAAACCAACAACTAAAAAAGAAATAATGTCTTTCTTAGGTACAACTAATTTTTGTTAAAGCTGGGTACCAAATTATTTTACGATGGAAAACAAAAGCAGAAATGGCTTTCTGCAGGTTGAAGCAGTTAATAGCTTCTTCATTAGTTTTAAGACTTCCAAGTTATCACAAACGTTTTTTTTTTAGACCATAGATTGTAAGCAATGGTACATGACATCAGTATTAAAGCAACAACATGGGGATAAGCAATGCCCCATAAGCTTACTATTCATCACAGTTAGACCCAGTGGTGCAACCTTTGCCTCACTGTGTACAAGCAGTAGTTGCAGCAGCAATGGCAGTGCAGGCTTCAGCCTCAGTGGTGTTATTCCACCCTCTCACATTGAGAATGCCTCATGCAGTTGCAATAATTCTGCTACAAAAAAAGTTGCATACCTTTCTCCTGCTAGACATCTTTCATGTATGACCATACTGCTGAGTCAACCTCATATAAACAGTTAGCTTTACCTAGACAAGATCTTACAAATATGCCCTTGGATGATGCTGAGGTGACATATTACGTGGATGGCTCATGCAGAAGGGGTCCTACAGGGAAAAATCTGGTGGGGTATGCAGTAGTTACAGACACTAAAAATCTAGAAGCACAAACTTTGCCACACAACTTGTATGCTCAAGCAGCAGAACTGGTAGTTTTGACAGGAGCATGTATTTTAGTAAAAGGCAAAAAGTAAACATATATACTGATAATCAGTATGCTTTTCTACAGTGCATGTGTTTGCACAACAATAAAGAAAATAGAGGGATGATTACATCCAGTGAAAACCTATTAATCATGCAATTTATTTTGGAGCTATTAGAATCTATTCAGTTGCCTACCAAAGTAGCTATTTGTAAATGTGTAGCTCATACAAAACAACAGGATAAGATTTCAAAGGTAATGCACGAGCTGATGCAGCTGCAAAGCAAGCAGCCTCAGACTCAGAAACTTTATTTTTAAATGAAAAATTACAACCCTTTGAGATTTTAGATTTAGACATGTTAAAAACAATGCAAATGCTTACTACAAAAGCAGAAAAACAAAACTGGGTAAAACAAGGTGCAATTTTGAGAATGGACTGTACATTTCCAAAGGGAAAAAAAACAATATTGCCGTCTAATTTATTTAGATATGCAGCTTTGTTGAGCCATGGGCAGACCCATGTCTCAACAGGGGGGATGGTACAGTTAGTAAATAAAATATTCCAAACATATGGATACATAAATTATACAATAAAATTTTGTGCAGCTTGTCATACTTGTAACAAGCACCATGCACAAGGAGCATTTAAAACAAGCAAGGAGTTTCCTACACCACCATATCCATTCCATACTATTTGTATGGACTTCATAGAGTTGAATAAATGTGAAGGAAAGAAATACTGTTTAGTGATCATAGATATGTTTTCAAAATGGGTAGAAGCTTTTCCAACCAGGAATCCGGATGCAGCAACAGTGGCAAAGGCCCTAGTAAAGGAAATAATTCCTAGATTTGGCATACCGGAAAGAATCTATAGTGGCAATGGGACACATTTTGTCAATCAGACAATTCAACAACTTGGGAGATTTTTTGGGATTTCCTTAAGGAATCACTGTGCTTACCACCCACAGTCAGCAGGACTGGTGGAGAGGTACAATTGGATTTTAAAAACAAGTTAAGGAAGTTGATGAGTGAGACTCAGAAGAATTGGATTTGCTGTTTACCTCTAGCATTGCTGAGCATGAAAACAGTAACAAATGTAAAGGGTTTGATCCCCTTTGAAGTAATACTTGAAGGGCATATTATGTGCCTCAGTAAAAAGCTCTCATGCCTGCAGAGCTGGAGGCTGACAGTTCACTAGCTAATTATATAAAGAAACTGTTAATAAATAAATCTGTTTTGCAGTTTAACTCTTTTTCAGACAAAAGAACTTTCAGCTGAATAAGAACTTTGTGACTGATACACAAGGGCAAAATGGCCAAGAGTAAAGCAAACAAAAAAGCAGAGCAACCCAAGAACTATTGCATAATTATTTTGTTAACTGTGCATTTGTTAACTATAAGTGTGACAATTTTTCTCTTATTGTGGTTTTTCCCTGCACTCAACCACACAAGTGAAAGTGAGAAGACGTGATGAACTATTTATAGACTGGCATCCAAACTTTAACACATACCTGGCCATGAAGCAAGTGTATACAGAAACTATGCACATTTCAAATTGCTAAGTTTGTACAGCTATACCAACAACATATAAGAGACTGTTAATGTCCACTGTCCCTCTGGGAATAAAATGAGACTTGGGAAAGTTTTTTTATACAGAAACTGTGAGATCACAGGACAAAATTGCTTTATTTTTACCTGTCACACAAAAAGGAGTTGTATGTTTCTACAAAAGTAATACCCTCCAGGTGGGCTGGAGTAATGGTAATATAACAATGTCTTATAAATGTTACATTAAAGTCAAAAGTGGGGTACTGTTTGTGATACTAACCATGATTCATATCTGAGTTCAATGAAAACTACATTAAATGCAGTATGTGACAATCCAGTCTTAACTAAGCAATTGTCTATTAAGAATAGAAAATGTTTCATGCAGGGATAACACGTATTAGTACCAAAGTAATGATTTTATTTGTGGGAAAAGGCATATAAATGGTTACCTGAGAATTGGTCCGCAGTTGTTTTTTGGGTTATCTGGTTTCAGCAATAAGACATACTGCAGAATTACCTTTGGGTAAGATACAAACGTAAGGAAAACAGCTCGAGAATCTGAAGGTCCAGTGAAAAAACCTGTGCATCCAGTTGGTAAAATCGAAGCTGGTTGAAAAGGCCATAATTCAGTGAAAGACAAAAGTAAATTGACTCATATGAACTTGGGCAACAGTGTTATATCCAGGGCAGGAATACCACCAGCCTATGGAGCAGTCAAATCGATCTGGGAGCTGAGGAAGCTGTCAAGAAGTCATGAGCAATGCAACTTTTTCCACCCTAGAATTGGTGACTAATGAACTGAATGCAATAAAACTGTTGTGCTACAAAATCGAATGGCTCTTTACTTCACCCTAGCGGCAAGAGGTGGTACACGAAAAAAAATGCTGTGCGACATTCCAGACAACCAACATGAAATCAATGACCACCTAGAGGTAATTCAGCAAGTATCAGCAATGACTAAACCAGGCCCAAACCCACTGACGGACTTTTTCCAAAATCTGTTTGGGGGGGGTGGGGTTCCATCCTATTAAACATTTAATTGCTATTTGTGTGGGTATACTCCTAATAGGAGCATGTGTTTACTGTGAAATTCCCTGCATGAAAAGATTAATCAAAAATTTGTTGATATATCTGTTACTGAAACTTTTTACCAAAGTGTTAAAATTGAAAGATTAATTTCAGATGATGCTTTTTCTGAAATATAAAACCAATGACTAGCTTAGCTGAAAGTCCTCAAAGGGAAAATGCTAAAAAATGAAATAATATTGTTCATGTTTCTAACAGAATAAAATGCATTACCAGGAGGGAGAATGTCAGAAAAATATGTATCAACTGTTAGAAAGACATATATGCAGACATATATAAGCTGTGTGGTCAGGCATATATAAATGTGCTCAAATCTATATGAAGAGCAAAGGTTGAAAAATAGTATGATATGTAATGCATTTAATTCTGTTTTACTAGAATAATAGTAGAAATAAACTCGCATATTATTGCTTGAAGCATAAGCTGCAGTGTGATTAGAAACTTGGCCTTGGCAGCTCGGCTGGCTCATTTCTGTCAGTGAAAGATTATTTTGCAAAGTTAGAAAATAATGAATCTGTGTGCATGTGTATCTTTTCCTGCTTCCACCAGAAGAACGGCCTTGTGCGCACTATCAGAGATAATGTCCAGCTGGAAAGAGACAAAGGGAAGTATTAAAGAAGACATGCACCCATTGTATTCGAACTAATCTAAGAGCCTTGAATTGGCTACATCCTCGGAAGGACATTGTGACCGACCAGGTGCTTTGCAAGGCTGTAATATTCTCATGGGAAAAAGATTTTTGAAAAACACCATCTCAGCACTTTTTCATAAGTTACTATGATGTAAAGACCCTGTCACTGACCACGTCAGTGAGGTGGGCAAAAGCTGATAGTAAAACCTATAAAATGTAATATGTTTCACCAATAAAGCAGACAAAATTCTGTACAAGTTTGTGTATGGTTTTTTGCCTCCTAATGTACATTAGAGTATTAGTAAATAAGATACTTGAGTTCTCCTGCATTACTGTTTGTTATTGACTGACATTGTTTTTTAATGCCAGATGAATTTTACAGTCTGACTTTAACAAATTTATTTAACACTCCATTATGATCCTCTCCATAGCTTTGCAGACTAGACTTGTTAAGCTTATGGGGCGGTAATTACCAGGGTCCGTAGAGGCACCGCCTTTGTGGAGTGGGACCACAGTTGCCGTACGCCACTCCTTGGGCACGTATCCTGTGGTAAGGCTGAGATTAAACAGCTGCCTTATGCGCGGGTTTAATTCCTCATTTAGCTCGTGTAGCACACAGCCAGGGACACCATCCGGTCCCATTGATGCTGGGTTTTTAGCCTTAAAGAGAGCAGCTTTCACCTGCGCATTTGAGATGTCTGGGAGGCTACACTCCGCTGGGATAGTTATCTCTCCTTTAGGGGAGGGGGGTGAAGTTTGCACTGAACCTGTCTGCCAGTATGTTGGCAATGTCTGTGGGTTCAGTGATTTTTGTATCATTTTGGACTAATTCTGAGCATATCTGAGAGTTTCCACCCAGGTTCCTAACATAGCTGAAAAAGGCCTTATGATTGTCCTTTGAATCCATGGCAATTTTTCTCTCAAAATTGTCCTTAGTTGATTTTATGAGTGCTCGTATTTTTTTACTAATAATGATCAGGGGTGACTTCCCTTTTATGGATTTTGTTCTATCATGTAATAGCTTTCTCCTCTTATTGTAAAGTTTGTTTATGGCTGGGGTCCACCAGACTGGACGTTTGCCCTTTGTGGACAGAGTCTTGGTTTTATTTGGGATTGCCTGATCCATGCAGTCCTGGAGGTGTTCATAGAAGGCATTTGTAAGGGCTTCCAGCTTGGGTTGTGGTTTCCACTGGCTCAGGGGCCTTGAAGGATACCACACCAGTCTTGAGTAGTGTGAAATTTGCTTTAGAGAAGTTCTTCACTGTGGTCTTTTTTGTTTGGGGTGGGGGCGGGATGTGGATTTCCAGTGAGATTAGTTTATGATCAGATCTCACCAATGAGGGATATACTTCCGGTGTGGAGCATTTTGTCCCCATGTTTGTGATAATGAGATCTAGTATATTTTCTCCTCTCATGGGAACAGTGACTAGCTGTTCCATGGCATTTGAATTTATGAACTCCAGGAACCATTGGGCTAGAAAGTTAGGGCTTGAGTATTGTTCCCAGTCTATATTTGGGTAGTTGAAGTCACCCAATATGATGGTGTTTGGAGATACATTTATACCCTCCAGTGTCTTCAGGAAGGCTGTGTGGGGTTCCTGAGTTTGAGAGGGTGGCCTGTAGCATGATACAATTTGTAGAGCAGTTTTGCCTATGGTTAGTTGCACCAGGATGGTTTCCGAAGCTTCGTGCATTGCCACCAACCTGGAGGTGTGGGTATCCTATATGAATATGGATACACCCCCTCCTTTTGTGGTGTGGTCCGGGTTTTGGGGCCGGAACGCATGATATGAGGTAAAACCTAATAGTGCCGGGGTGCTCTCAGGAGCCTTGAACCAGGTTTCAGTTACAGCACGGACATTGATGTTCTCCATACTGAGAAGGGCCTCGAGTGTGTGCATTTTGAGATTTAGACTTCTGGCATTGAGCAGCATTACCCTCCGTTTCTTCCCATTTTTGTTTTCTAGGGTGGTAGGTTTAGAATTTGAGCCTTGCCTAAAAAAGGCACTATGGGGGTGGCAAGAGCCTTAGCCAATATCTGGAATCCCAGGAGTGACAGGTGCAAGCTGTCCCTTGCGAAGCAGTGTGGCTTGTCAAGCATGTCATCCCAGGCAGACAGACACTGGATCCCCTTTGAATGACACCAGACATTAAGCCAATTGTTAAAGCTGATCATCTTGTCTCTATATTGTGGCATCATTCTTGGTGAAGGAAGGATACTGCTCAGGGTCAGGGTCATACCTGCCTGGGCTACATAATCCGAGAGCTCCTCTATGTCTCTTTTCATGTAGTCCAGGGAGGTACGTCTCAGGTCGTTCACACCAGCATTGACAATGACTGTGTCATATTTGTACTTGCCGTGGAGTGACCCGAGTGCTTGTGTTATGTGGCGGATTCTAGCGCCCGATAGTAATAAAGAAATGTCTGGATTAAAACATGCAATACAGAAAGTAGTTCTTTTGGAGACAGGTAATGCCTCTGAGCAATGAATAACATAAAGGTCTATATTACCAGATCAAAAACCCATTTCAGCGAACACCAAAAGACCAACATGTATATTGCGAACCGCAAATATGCCGAACCCCCTAAACTGCAAAATTTCAAATTTCGAATTGTCATAGTCGGCCAACACCACCACGCGCTACATACTACATACCCAACCATAATAAATAAAACACATACATGTACTAACCAAACCCTACTTCTAATCCTACAATAAACCTTACAAAAATTGCTATCTATGCAGTTACCTTAACCCGCACCCTAACCCTAATGTCCGTAACTATCGCACACTTAACCTACAGACATATACCCAAACAAAACAAATAATCCACACACACATGCACTTAACAAAACCTTACTTCTAACTCTACACTAAACCTTACAAACATTACCTGCCATGCACTTGCCTTAACCCGCACCCTAACCCTAAGGTCTGTAACTATCGCACACTTACCTTATGGAACTATTACCACAGACAGGCCAACCATGACACTTCGACATTTTGTGTTTCGCTGTCGGTCTTGTGGTGTTTGCTGAAATGGGTTTTCGATCTGGTAATATAGACCCCATAATAAACATTCACATCATGTCACATCTGAACACATGCCAAGATAGATATCAGAGAGATGTATAACAATTATGAATGCCACAGTACTAAGCATTTTGATTATGTCATGAAGAACACCCTTGAAGGGCTTACAGTACTTTCCTGTCATAAGAAATATATGGATGCCCTGCCTAGCCAAACAAGACCTGAAAAATGTTGTCCTTTGACTGTATCATAACTATTGCCTGTTTGGAATCCACTGCTGTCTGGCAGACAGATTCTACTAGATTCAAACTCCTGCCTATGATACTAGGCAGTCTCCAGACCACTTTATTGATGGAGTGTTATATGAGATAGTAATGGAGTCTGTCACAGTAACTGAAATCAATGTATACATCAAGAAAGGAGCTATGAATATAATACGAACAATCGGATTTAATCAGACTGCTAGAAAGTACTTGCATGTGTTACTGTCCACACAACAGTGACAGTACAATATCATTGCTTTTCTGTCAATTAAGTTGTTTCATCATGTAGCACAAACACTGTCCCAGGATTTAACCACAGCCTATCTGAGGCGGCATGCTATACAAGCCAGTACTCAATGCACATGCCACAGGACCATTCATAGCATGATGTGCACTATATAACCATTTCACTGCCATGCAATCACAACCTGTAATGATATATCATTGTCCAACATAAAAATGGATAAGAATCACTAGAGACAATGGTTTATATGTAATGTCAGTACATTCATATAATGTCACCTTTTCAGGAAATTTACAGCAAGATATGTGGTTCTACTGACCAATAACATATGGATGGACCATGAGGACCACAGTGGAAGTCTTAACACAAATGTGACACTCCACCTACGCCATCTTGTCATATCAGATGTATGAGTCATACACAATCTCTTTGAGATAAAAGGGTTGGTGGAGGCCTCTCCCACTGTAAATGGACACATAACTGTGGTGGATGCCATTCATGCATTACAGTATAAGGCCCAACAGTGCTAAAGGGCACTGAATGTGGATGTTGAACACATGAGCATTTGACAACAGAAAATACATAAAATTATACAGGATGAATGCACCACAGTGAAAGTGTCACTACAATTGTGAGATATGTCGGTATATCATGGTATTACATCATGTAATTGCTACAAGGGATATGTGTGTCTGTATTTGCTGTACTAAGGCAACACGATACAGAATGTCATCTGATTCCCTTGTGCCAGAGTATAATGTTTACTACATATGTTATGTAAGAAAATATAATCACATATCATCATTACTCTGAATAAAAACATTACTACATGAGAAATTGTCTAAGCTTTGATTAAGAGGAATCAGCATCTATATGTGTACACAGATGCAGATGTGCTGGACAACAGTGTTGTCATCAGGTACAGTCACAGTAAGACTGACATAATGTAGTCTGAACAGTAATGACTGGATCTGAACTAACTACTTAAGAGCAAATGTTTTGTATTGGTCCCTGAATCGCAAGTGCCACATGACATGCTGAGGTACAACTGGAACAATGCACAGTTAAGTGGATGATATCACCACTGCTTATTTGTATTTGAAGAATGTATACACAGCATGAGTGTGAGTGTGAAAGGCACACTCACAGCTGTCCTCAAACATCCAACATATGTAGTCACACAATGTATAAAGCACACTATCAAAGTTACACAGCACAGGATAATTTGCTCTCCAACTGTGAGATACTGCAGTTACGGTAGCATTATGTCATCACTGTGTGGCCCATTTTTATTTTCTTTGGTGATGCTACGATTTGCTATGCCACTGTAAAGCAATCTTATAAGAGGAAGTGTAAATAAAGGTAGTTGTGAGGTGGCCAACAGTATATGACAGTAATCACAGTCACACTACTTAAGCAGGGATGAATTCAAACAACCTATCTAGTTACACAATCTATACAGCACATTACCAGCAGCCAGACTCACAGATGAATACTGAGTACAAGTGAGGCATACAGCATATTTGAAGGGATGACATCAGCAGTATATCACCAAGGAGATGTGTCTGGCAAAATAGCTTTCACAGCCATCTGGAGTTGCAAAAGTTGCCACTACAAATGTGTGTAAATTAATCCTGAATTCATTTACAGTCACACAAATACTTGCAGAAGTTAAGCACTGCTGTATTTGAACCTCCTACCTATCTATGCACACATACGTGTACACAATAGTATTGAAAAAGCAGGGCCTCAGGAGAAGTCTGGCTGTTAGGGAAAAATAAGGGGTAGGAGGGTGCTACAAACATGAAAACATATGCAGGATAAGGTTGGTTTAATAACTTTCCCTGTTGGTGTTGCAATATTGTGGCAAAACATGTCTTGCTGCACTCTTCAAACAGTATGCTAATGAAATGGCTGTATACGGAGAGAACTACAGATGTTTGAAATTAAAAACATAAAAGTAAAATGAAATATGATTTGATGCATTGATCTACAACTGCACTTGAACCTATAACACTATGCAAAAGCATACCTCTCGACCTCTATGTGCAACAAATTTGGACAAAGCCAGAAGGAATGAGGGGACAAAGGCCAAAAATAGGGACACAATTTAAATATTGCTTCTATAACCTTAGAGAGTTGCTAGAATAACAGGTTTAGCATAAGTATGTATTTTCTGAAGGGTATAAAGTCTGAAAACTCAAATGTGTGTCATTATTTCATACTATTTAGTGGCTTCAGTCTTTAATGATATGCCAGAAAACCACACATTTTATGAGGAACAGATGAAAATATGAGGCAAAAATCTGAACCTTCTGTGAAAATTAGTACAGTTGAGAGATATGTCAGCAAAAGCATCAGTGTACAATCAGGGTAATTATCTGAGCAAGTCACCTAGGAACTACTACTTTACTACATCCAATAGCCTAAGAACTGCTATATTAACTGTTTCACAGTGCTGACAATAATCTGCCTTTACTCTGTATTCTCACAGTGCTCTGGATTTAAGCAAATATGCATGAAAGTAATCAGACCACAGCAGAATCAACTGAAATGTTCAGCTTTTGTAATAAGAAGTTAAAGAGCATTCACTGTCACTCAACATTTCTCTGCTATGCTGACCTCCTCACAAATACTGTGGATATAAAGTAAAGGCTTTTCCATGGGCTGTTTCTCGCTGTGTATGTTGTCTGTGAATTTATTTTGTGTGTGTTGTATGTGAATGTGTTTTTAACCAGATTAAATGTGTAAACAAAGGAAGGGGTGGAAAAGACAGTGGTGAAAATGGGGTTGGTAAGATGGGGGTAGGACACAAGGGGAAAGAATGCTGCAATATGCTGGAGGGTCATGAGAGAGAGCACCATACTGTAGCTATCCACTTCTTTACAAGATAAATGTACAATTGTGCATGCACTTTCATGACTTTGAGAGTCACCACACCAGTGATGGGTGACTGCATCAGAATAATGTCATTTATACCATGACCCCCCATTAATATTCCAAAACGTGCACGCTGATTGGTCAGCGTGCACATTGTAAATCGACTTATACTAATGGAAAAAGGTCCGGTCGCCCGGACTTTTTCCATTAGTATAAGTCTTTTTTAAAACACTGTCTCGCTATGTTAAAGGAGTTTAACATAGCAAGATAGCTTTAAAAAAAGCAACAGAGATACTCCGTTGCTTTTTTTAAAGCTGTCTCGCTATGTTAAACCCATTTAACATAGCAAAACAGTTTGTAAAAAGCAACGGAGATCTTGCTTTCTCCGTTGCTTTTTTCAAAACTGTCTCGCTATGTTAAATGGGTTTAACATAGCAAGACAGCTTTAAAATAAGCAATGATGATTCTCCGTTGCTTTTTTTAAAGCTGTCTCGTTATGTTATAGCGAAACAGTAAAAAGCAACAGAGATCTTGCTTTCTCCGTTGCTTTTGCCCACAGCTCTGATGTACTGCATAGGTATACGCATGCGCAGTACATCAGAACTGCCGCAGAATACCAGACAGCTGCGGAAGGGCAGCAAGGAGGCATTATACAATGCCATTATTTAAGAAAAGTAATTATTTTTTTTTCTTAAATGATGTCATTGTATAATAGCAATAACCCACTTCTGGGTGTGGGTAATGCTGGATTTACCCACAGATGGCTTTGTCTGGCCACTCAGGCTTCGCCCTCATGACCAAACCACGCCAACCATGGGTAAATCCAGCATTACCTACACCCAGGCGTGGGTTATTGCTATAATAGTCAACTGGACCAAATGAAGTATTTCAAGATGGCACATAGGTGAAAAAAAGAGCTATGTATGGGGCATATATATATTTTTTTTTTTGGTACAGGTGCCTACTTTTCTCTTATATTTTTTTGGAAGACAGATTAGTTTTGGGAAAGTTCCTTAGGAATGAGAGGGTCAGGTAGGTAGGGTAGGTTAGAAAGCATGTGCTGATATATGGGACATACAAGACAGACAGAGATGGTGATGAAGACAAAACATTGGGGGACACCATGATGGGGATAGGTAGGAGACATTGTGGGTGCACCCATATCCAGCTTGAGAACAGCGAGAATCTAGTTCTTACCCTCAGAACTGTCATCAATGTCTCCTACAGCAGATCCCTTGGTCAGTGCCAGATGTAGCATTGTCTTTGAAAAATGATATTGGACTTTTTCAACCTTGCAGATCTGTGCCACAAGACCTCTGTCCATGATATCCTACACTAGTCTTGTCAACTCCTGATGGGTGACAGAATTGCTGTTTCTACTGGTACTGCTCCCAGAGAGTACTACTGCACCAACAACCAGGGCAGAATGACCTGTCATGGTTGAATCAGGTAATGCAGGGGTTGTAGAGGCAACAGTGACAGGTCGTGCTGGGTATCTGTGCTGTTATCTGTAGAGGTCTGGCAGGCCAAGCTGCAGTGGACAGTCTACTTATAGGTGCTGCTGGTATTTTATTTTTCAGCAGCAAGGTATGCAAACAGAAGATTGTTAATGAATGCAAAATAAAGAGGCAGATAGGGTGGGGGGAAAGAAAATCGACACAATTAGATACATGGCATGTTACATTACTGTATTTTTTGAATAAACTTTGGCAATACATAAACAATTATGATAATTTACTATTGTACATCTTTGCCACATCCATAATTGATGGAAAGATATTAATGTGTCATACAATAAACATATCGCACTGCTATGACATAACACAGAGCAACCATTATTTCCATACAATGAATAGGAAATATGTATTCAAATGTAATAATTGCAATTACTATACCTGGATTTTTACTGATATATTATTACAGTTCATATTTTTTTAAATTCTTATCTAGTAAGAAAAAATAATTGCTGCTTCTTGGAATTTAACCCATACAAAGTTAAGCTGGTATTCTCATTGTCTAATGCAAGCAGCAAGAATTATTGGGAAAATCATGCATGTTTATCATGAAAGTTGCAGTATGCCTGCTCAAGATGCTAGCTTGAAATTGAACCTAAGTCAGACTTACCTCTGAGGTGGGTTAATCTCTCCTGGTGTACCTCATGGGTTGCAGCTATTTGATCTGCAGCTATACAGTACAAAAATAAAAAAAATACACATGAAAGCAAAATGAGTACCCACACTGGCTCGGTAGATCATTAATGGCATATCATGCAGTATACTTACACAACTGAAGGGTGTTCATAGTCCTAAATTCAGCCTCCCATCAGCTTATGTGGATCTGTTTGTGTTTCTTAAGGTCACTATAGTGGTGTTCTATAACACAAATGTGGAACATTGTTCCACAGTGCATGGAATATCTGTTGCATTTCAGACAGCATTGGCTAAGCTATTCTAAACCTCAAACTTACACTGAGAACTATAATCCCTGTGCAGCAACCTATGGCTGTAGCACTTCACAAGGAGTGCCACAAATATCTTGGACTCCTCAACACTCCATCTTTGTGCTCTATATTTAGCACCATTCTCTCCCTGTCTATACCTCTCTCTAGCCAGCCTTGTCTGAAAAAGTCAAGCAAAGAAAATCTGTCTGAATCGGTGCCCAGTTCAGATCTCATGGGCACCTGGTTGTATACATAGATACACTGCCTTGCCAACTGCATTTGCACAAATGAAACAAGATGGATCCTTGGCAGACACAATGGCACTACTTTCATCACATAGCAGTAAAGGTGTAAACCATGGCATTGAGTTTTGCCATATGTGTGATGCTCAACCTACTGGCATAGGTTCCACTGTTCAACAATGGAATGCTTAATGGCATGGCTTTTAATCCTTACAGTTTTGGGTGGAGGAGGAGGATGAACCGTGACATACTATTTTGTTGGGGCTTACACAATGTTAAAATATTGTTGTACCAGCTGGGAATCAAGCTCATGGGACAAAGCATGCAAAAATTGAAATGCAGCTGATTATTTGGCATTGCCACAGAAGAACTACTTTGCAACCATTGAAATTAGACATATGTTACTTTCAGAATGAATGTAAATACACTTCAGACAGGACTGTATGTGTGTGATTTTAATTAGTCTTGGGAATGCATTCCTATGTAAAAGTCAGTATTTGTATTTAGATATATATTTCAGATGGATGCAGTTGAATGAGCTGAGTAATACAGCTTGGGATATGTTTCATATCTATTTCACAAAACATTAAATGCCATCATTGCCATGGACACATACACTATGCTAAATAGGAAAGTTTACTTATGCAAATGTTACTGATAAATTGCTTGCAATAAACATGTTTAACATTATCATCTGTCTTTAGTGTTAGAGTCCTAATCAAAATGTCGTAAGAAATGGAATTCTTGCACCCTTTGTAAAAGCGTCATTTACCCAGGTTTGAACCCTTATTCAGCTGTGTTCTTTAGCTACACTCACTGCACTTTCACTTTGTGTCACGAAAATAGGTATGTCGTAGGTAGAATTTCTCAACTCAGTACTGCCCAGAGTTCTGAGGAAAATGCACTATTGGCAGGAGTGTTTGCACTATATCAGGCAACTTAAACTATTTTTTCACATTTTTCCTTAGATAAAGAGATGTGTTTGCTCACTCACAAAGAGCAAATGCAGATTAAAAACAATTACAAAAATGCAAGAAGTGCATTCAAGTGAGGCATTCATCCTTCTCACATCTCACTGCAACATCAAAAATGTACTTTGCAGAAGATATTATCAGACTTCTAGTTAATGACAAATAACATAAGAGTAGACACACAACAGCTCACATGTTGTTAGCAATACTGACAATATTTGATTTAAAAAACAAACAGCACAATCGATATGACAAAATGTGATTAAATATGTATTCAGAGCACGTTGTGTAAAGGTAACATTTAAGTGCATTTGACCCTTACATCAGCTGTCCTTTTCCTCTAAGCTCACTGCACTTATACCTTGCGCTACAGACAAAGCTATGCTAGGGTGCATTTTCTTCACTGAGTAATATCCAGAGTGCTGATGGCCATACAATGCCATTGGGTTGGGTTGAGCTACACAAGGCAGCCTAAAATAAATTGGTCACTTTTTTTTCCTTAAGACATGAAAGTTCATTTGACACCACCAAGTGGTGTGAAAATACAGAAGGTAAATATTTATCAGAAGCATTCACACAACTTTTTTGAAATAACAACTTGAAGAAACATGAAATGAATCGTTCTATATTTAGCAAGGAGTAGAGCTACTATTGCGCGACACTGATACATTTGGCCTTCTCAACTCTCCTTGCCACATCAGTACTATCATGTATGTCTCACAATATCAGGACTTTATCTAATGGCATGGGAATGGAGAAGGGCACAGGGAAGAGAAGAAATGCTTTTATGACATACGGCTCACACAATTAATATTGAAATAATTTCAAATGATTCATTTGTCTGTCACATTTAGTCAATACTAACCTAACTTGAGTTTCCCACACCAACACGTTCATTTACCAAAATGTGTGTCAAGATTTAGTATGACCTCCCTCAGGAAAATGATCTGTGAATGAGTTTCAGACCATGCATTACCTGTCCAGTTTCTCTAGGCTCAATGCATTTAAAGTCAAAGTAACCTTTATTATCATTCAGACTGCACACAACAGTGCAAACTGAATGAAATGTCATTTCTCTGGACTCAGTGTGTAAAACAACACAGGGAGCATTACAACAGATACTGTTACATCACAGCAAATCATTGCACACATAACACCCAAAACATTTTACAAATCTAAACAGTACATTATTGCACAGAATTCCAACAGTTGTCAGTATTGCACAAGAAGGCTCATTTCCCATTGGTTGGTTTATTGCACCAAAATATGAGAACGAGACTAGTATTGCATTATTGCACGAAAATACGAGTCCTCATCAAATATCTGCTACACCTGATGGCCATCGTGGAGTTGATTAGTCTGATGGCCTGTGGAAAGGAACTCTTATTGAATCTGGCAGTTTTACACTGCATACTGTGATAGTGCTTGCCAGATGACAGGAAGGAAAACAGTCCATAGGTGAGTGAAGTCCCTGACTATTTTAGTGGCTCTGCTGAGACATTGGGCCAAGTATATGTCCTTAATAGATGGATGAGTGGTATTAATAATTTTCTCTGCCGCTTTCACCACCCTTTGTAGAGACTTCTGATCTGCTGCAGAGCAGTTTCCATACCATACCTAAAGACTGTTTGACAACCTATAAAGGTTGTGAGAACAGGAGGTGGAAGGTTTGCTCTTCTCATTCTTCACACAAAATGGAGATGTTGTTGCACCAGCTTGACAATGAAATTTGTGTTTATGGAGCATGACAAATCCTCCATGATATGTACCCCTAAGAAGTTGGTGCTTTTTACCCAATCCACTATTTCTCTGTGGATTGTGAGTGGAGGGTGCACTCCATGGTGCCTTCTGAACAATTATCTCCGTGGCCTTGTTCACATTCCATGCCAGGTTATTGTTGTCACACTACACAATCAGTTGGTTAAGACCAAAAAATACTAAAAAAAATCTGAACTTGTGCAGTGTTTCTTACAGATATTTAAGAGGAGATTTTATTCAGGTATATAGGGCATTTAGGGACAACTACCTCTGGGAATGTTTGGGGTTATCAAAAAGAACTAGAGAACCATCACACAACCTATGTAGAAGATTCTATTGGAATGAGGCATGTACTAATTGGTTCTCTGACAGAGTAGCTGATGCATGGAACAGACTACCAAATTACATTAAAGCAAGTACTACTTTAGATATTTTTAAGAAGAGCCTGGACACTTATTATGGGGACAAGTGTTTTGGTATATTGCCAAACTAAAAGGGCATTAATACCTGTGCTTTTAATATTTGTATGTATGTATATGTTGGGAAAGAGTGGGTTATCCATGTGGCTGGAGAATGACTGCGTCTTCTAATGTTAGAAGATGTGGCCATACAAGATCCCATAGTGATGCTACATCCACTGCTCCATCAGTGTTTGCAGTGTCCACACCCAGACAACCATAGACCATGGGGTTGTGGTCTTTGACGTAGTCATGAGAAGAGCTCGTCCAGTAAACATTGCTCACATTCAGGTAGCACTCCATCTTCTAGCCAGGGCTATGTAAGTAGCAGTGCAATTCCTTGAAGAGGTGGTTCTCATGGTCAGGGGCAATGACACTGAACCAACTACTCTACCATGCATGGCTCACACCTGTCTGAGATTCCAGGACATAGCACTACCACAGTTCTTAACTGTGCTCATGTAGACACACCCATAAAAAAATAAACTTCACTTGCCCATACCACCTCACACACATGCAAGCTACTGTATTGTTAAGTGCTGTACATCTGTCGTTACTGTCCTTGAGCACTGTATACACTGACAGATACATTGTTTCTTACCTGCACATACCCACTTCTTTGGTGTCAGCCTTGGCCTCCTACCACTCCCCCTCTCCACCCTGTGAAAATGATGGTTGTACTCTGCCCTTTGCACATGTCTTTGTTACTTAGGGTCGCATATATGCCTGATGCGTACAGTGGATAGCTAATGCTTACTTATTCACAAGCACGGATTTATCAAAATGTATTGCAGAAGAAAAGTTGTTGATTTCTTCTTCCTCCTTATTTGTGAACGATTCTTTTATATGTGCTTAACCTCATTGTATTTCAGCTAGTTTTGTCATTAAAGCAGTAGAATCATGAGGTACTTCAGTTTTGCTTCATAATTGACCTGTCCCTTGTTTCATACATAGTGGTCAATTTAAATGCTTGATGAGCACTATTGATTCTATTACATAAGTGTATATTGCAAATGTCTTACAGAGGAAGTATTACTGAAATAACTGTACACCTCTGACAAATACTCTACTTCGAGGCATGTACATAATTCTGTATGACAGTTGTTAGATATATATATATATATATATATATATATATATATATATATATATATATATATATATAGATAGATATATACTATGTTCTTTACAAGTTCTGCAATTATCTTGTCATTACTGCAGGTACAAATTTTGTCCTTGGGGGCTGTCCCTATCTGATGCTATCAGAACACAGACATTACATGGTTAAGTGAATGTCATGGAGTCTGACAGGCATCAGTTTTCCTACCAGTATGTTCATGGGATATTAGGCTTTGATCTATGAAGTGATTATGTGCTCCATCACTGACTTTTCGCCAGAGCCAGGGCACACTGTGCACCTCTCCATCTGTAGCTGGTTGCTCTCCTTTAGCCTCTTCATCTGTACCTGCTGCTGCTGCTGGCCCTGCCTGTGGTCCTTGAAACTGTGGTTTTGTGTACCATGGGACAGACTGTAATTATTTTGGCAGAAGTGCCTGGGTCATACTACAGTGCACCTCCTGATGTGTCTAGACAATGGAACCTTAGTAAGCCAAACACATGTTCTATGATATTCCTAATATGAGTGTGGGCCTCTTTGTTCCCTTGAACAGGGGGGATGTGTGGGCTTCTCATGGGTGTCTTGAGCCAGGGCCCAGTGCATAACTTGCACCCCCCTACTAGAGGCCCCTGAGGAGTGCCACCCCTAGCAAACCTGGTGTATAGTTCACAAGTGTGCCATGTGTGCGAGTCATAGAAACTGTCTGGGTTACCTGCACAGACATTGTTGGCAAACTCTTCAGCACTGCAGACAACAAGATAGCTTATAGAGTGCAAACTCCTTCTCTTGATGTACCTCCTTTCCTGCCCCCCAGGTGGGAGGTAAAGTGCCATCTACAATGGAAATGGAAAGTAACAAAAGAAAGTCGTCCCAAGTGACTACAAAATGCAATATGACCAGTAATTAGGGAACTGCTGTGCTGCACTCCACAGTCAGTCTGGTGCGTTTTGCTCATTTTTATATAATACATATTCCAAGATGAAAGCATTCAAGGAAGAGGGCAACTAAGATGATGAAATGTCAACAGACATCACAGAAACAGGAGCAAATGAGTCTCATCTTTTATATCCAAAAAGAAGCTGAACAAAGTAGATATGAATCAAGCAGTGCAGCACCATACAGGAATTCAAAAGCATAGTGGTACCTTAGTGTGGGAATATGAAGTGCCATATTCACAGAAAGAAAGAAGGATGCATGGCTTAACCTTCCTGAAGAGGTAAAGGTTTAGTAGTACTGGTGACAGTGATATACAACAGAAGTTTAAGAATACATAGCAGAGCCATATTGTAATCTCACCTAAGTGAAAAGGTCGCAAGCAATTATTGACTGACCATAGCAGATTAACAAATAAACACTGGGAGGACTGGATGGATTGGTCACTAAAAGACGGACATCAAAATAGTGAAGCGTGTGCAAAGGGGGAAAACATCAGAAGGGCATGCTAAATGGAGTAGAAATGTTAACAACAGAGTTTACAGAAGTTAGGGATCTTCTACTTGGAGACCAGAAGAGACAAAGGAACTATGATATGAGACCAAAAACATACCAGGTGGGTAGGAAACGATGATCCAGAAATGGTAGAAGAGGGAGAAGATGGCACAGGCAGCAGATTGTAAGAACTAGCAAATCCCTAAATCTTCCTGAGAGTACTTCTTTGTGGAGACCCACTGAGAGGACTGAGGAAATGCAGATGCATTAAAGCAGGTGTGGTATAAGTACAGAAACAGAACTAGGAGACATGTACAATGCTGATTAGATACCTGCATGTTGTGTGTGTGTGTTTGTGTGTGTGTGTGTGTGTGTGTGTGTGCGTGCATGTGTGTGTGTGTGTGTGTGTGTGTGCACATATAGACACATACCTATACATGTGTATTACATGTCAGCATGCCCACAATGCTGATTAGATACCTGCATGCTGTGTGTGTGTGTGTGTGTGTGTGTGTGTGTGTGTGTGTGTGTGTGTGTGTGTGTGTGTGCGTGCGTGTGCGCGCGCATATACACAAATACCTATGCATGTGTATATTTGCGTGTTCCTGTAAATGACAAATACAGTCAATAATGCCAGGCATTAAAATTTCATACCGCTTATTGTTCATGTAAAGCATCATGCTGCAAAATCTGCTGTTCTAATAACTTTTACATTTATTTACAGTAATTTGTCAAAGCTAAGGGTTGGGAGAGTGGCTTAATGTTTAGGGTGTTTGCCTTACAAACACAAGGTGCAGGGTTTGAGCCTCACACGGGATAATTGGCTAGGGTTAAAGTGGCTCACAAGGGCAGTTAGCTTAGTACTAAACTATGAACCTATGAACCTATACCTAGTGTCTATTGTCTTTGTTCATTAGTCTAGGGGGAGTTGAGAGACATGGAATTCCTCCACAACACACACACACACGGATTCACATGCTCACTATACATCAGGCATACAAAATTCACCTGATTGCACTCAAAGGCACACATATACCTATTCACACAGAGCCATATCTAGCTGATTTAATACCCAGTGCATCTCCCTGGATTGGGTCCCCTCCTCCTAATAAGAAATAGCTGAGCAGCAAAATGATAAAAAAAGCCTTTCAACTTTCCAATGAGATGAGCTCATCAGCAAAAAGAAAAAAAGTAGCATACTGTTTGCTAAAAATGTAACAAGTGGCTTGCTGCATTCATTCATCCTCCACAACACACACAGATTGTTGAAGCCATAACACTTCAAATGCTTCAGCCCTGACTGCAAATGTGGTGATGATATTTGAATGCTGGTATTGTACTACCAGTGACTGAATCTAGGAACAGTGACCCAGATGCTTTATGGCTGTGGCATTTGCTCCTTCACCCTACATCGCACCTCAGTTATGTCTATGCATTCACTCACGCACACAATCATACACCCCTATTCTACCTACCTACACACATACACACGCGTGCGCACCTACTCTACCTATAGCCAAGCTAACCCACCCTACTGCGACCCTACAAGCAGACACACACTAAACACTCATGCACATACACACACACACACACACACACACACACACACACACACACACACACACACACACACACACACACACACACACACACACAGAGACACACACACACACACACACACACACAGGCACCTCAAATGACCCAAATGCCTTTAGACATAGGCAGAAGCACACCTGATACAGAATGTGTCTTTACAGACATGTGCACTTGGTGCCACAGACATATGTATACTCTTACACCCCCGATACCACCTGTCCCCTGTATAGTCCAGCACTTACCACTGAAAGTAATGGATGAATGCGGTCTTTTGCTTGTGTTAATTGAAGCAGTTGGATATGTTAATTTTTGAATGAAGGTTACAAAAGTAAGCATAGCCAGATTATGGTCAAATGGGGCACTAGGCAGGGTAATGGATCAGGTCAGGGACACCCCGCCCCACATCCAGCCCCCCCACATACAGCCATTTTAGTGTCCCATTACTCGGCCATCACCCTGCATTTACCATAAACACTGTACACACTATTTTCTTCTTTACGTTTACAATGATTACAGATACCGGAATTAAATTTAAAACTTTCATTTCACATTTTATAGCACAAGCACTGATAGCCATTTGCTAAACAAAACTGCAATCTCACAAATAGAACAGACTTAGCATGAACAACAGTAAACATCTCTGCCCTTGAAACTCACACTCAGCGAACCATTAAAATCCATATTCATAAAAAATGCATTTGGCCAATAAAGAATTAAGTATACATTTGGGCTATTCTCAAGCCATGGGCCCCTACACACATTTTTAGGACCATACATAAATGTATGTCTTCTTAAATTCACCTTTCCTAGGTTCATAGGTTCATACTAGGCTATCTGCCCTAGGGCATTTACAAGCCTAGCCAGAGTTGTTTGGCTTACGCTCCCTTTGAATTGAGTTCATTGTGCCCTTTTTAAGGTTAGATTACTGTGCCTCTGTCCAGCAGTGACACAGAAGTAATCCCAAGGGTAAACCTACGATCACCCATCCACTTGTCAAGATTCCTCTTGAAGATGGTCAGTGAGGGGCTCTGCCTAACATGGACTGGGATTCTATTCCAGAGTGAGGGGAGCCTCTGGGTTATGAATCTGTCCCTCCAGCATGTCCTGTTTATTTCTGTGCTAAGGTTTAAGTCCCTCGAGCGCATAGCTCTAAGGGATTTGGATTTACTGAGGTGAAGCATGTCCATTAATTCCAGGTTGGACATAGCTTTATATGTCAGGCATAGGTCACCTCTAAGTAGGTGGTATGCAACTGAGTAGAGCTGGAGATTCTTTAACCGAGCAGTGTATGGCATCTGTTTGAGTCCCTTAATCCTCTTTGTGAGGTACTTTTGGGGTCTTTCAAGTTGCTGCAGGTGTCGGGTTAGGTACATCCCAAATGGGGCACTGTATTCTATTATGGGCCTGATGAGGGATGAATAAAGGGGTATGATGACCTCCCTTGATCTAGATGTGAATCCTTTCATGATAAGATGGGCTATATAGAAGGTCCTTCTAACCACTTTGGCAATGTGGTTGTCAAAGGAGAGATTACTATCAACTTGGGTACCCAGATCCCTAATTACTTCTCCGTACTTAATGGATTACCACCTATGTGGTAATTTGTGAGCACTTTGTTTTTGCCAAAGGGTATGACTATACACTTTTTAGCATTTAGCTTCAGGCCATGGCTCTGGCACCAATTGTCCTTATCTGTGAGACCCTTTTGGAGGATGCTTGTATCAGCTGGAGAGTCAATTATGGTGCCCAGTTTGCATTCATCTGCAAACTTGGTCAGCCACAGTCCTCCCGTGTTAGCCTGTACCTCAGAAAAATATATACCGAATAAGAGAGGTCCCAGGACTGAGCCTTGTGGGATGCCACTTGTAACTGGTTTCGAGTCTGACATGGCTCCAGCAATTCTGACCATGTGGGTTCTGTCTTTGAGCCAGTTTGCAACCCATCTTGTGATGTAGGGGTTAATATTTAAGCTGGAGAGTTTATCTATGATGCCCGAGTGGGGTATTGTGTCGAAGGCTTTTGCGAGGTCAAGGTAGGCTGTGTGGACTACCTTCCCTTCATCTATGGCCTTGGTGACTGTTTCAAAGAAATCAACCAGGTTTAAGAGGCAGGATCTGCCCTTGACAAAGCCTAATTGGGTAGGATCCAGTGTCTGTAGGTCCCCAATGTCATTGTTAATGAGTTCCATGATGATCCTCTCTATAGCTTTGCAGACCAGGCTAGTCAGGCTTATGGGGCGATAGTTTCCAGGGTCCATAGAGTCACCACCTTTGTGGAGTGGGACCACTGTTGCTGTATGCCATTCTTTGAGTACATATCCTGTAGTAAGGCTGAGGTTGAACAGCAGCTTTACGTGAGGGTTTAGTTCTTCTTGTAGTTCATGTAGGACACAACCAGGGACACCATCTGGTCCCGTTGATGCTGTGTTTTTTGCTTTGGAGAGGGTGGCTTTCACCTGAGCATCTGAGATGTTTTGGGGGGCAGCACTCTGCTGGGATAGTTATTTGCCCTTTTGGGGGGGAGAAGTTTGCACTGAACCTGTCTGCCAGGATGTTAGCAATATCTGTGGGCTCAGTGTATTTTTTGTCATTTTGGATTAACTCTGAGCATATCTGGGAGTTGCCTCCCAAGTTCCCAACATAACTAAAGAAATTCTTGTATCTTTAGTATCCTGTGCTATTTTTTTCTCAAAGCTGGCCTTGGAGGATTTTATGAGGGATCGTAGTTTTTTTGCTAGTACTGATCAGAGATGCCTTCCCTTTTTGGGACTTTGCTCTATCATGTAGTAGCTTCCTCCTTCTGTTGTACAGCCTATTTATGGCTGGGGTCCACCAGACTGGATGCCTGCCTTTGGAAGATTGGGTCTTGGTTTTGTTTGGGATAGCATGATCCATGCATTCCTGGAGGTGTCCACAGAATGCGTTTATAAAGTATTCTGCCGTTTGGGCCGTAGTTTCCACTGACCCGGGGGCCTTGAAGGATTCCACCTCGGTTTTGAGAAGTGTGAAGTTCGCTTTTGAGAAGTTTTTCACTGTGGTTTTCTGGGCTGGGGGTGGGTTTGTATTAAATTATATTCATTGTTTAAAACAGCACCACTTGTTAGAGATTTGTTTTTATTTTCTAGTTTTTAACATTTTTCCAGTAAGCAGTGAAAAAAATGTATGAACCAATAATGAAAAAAAAACACCATTTATTTTTTTTTCCAACCATAAAAGGCTACTCAAATTGCAGTCATTATAATCCACCAGTATCAGTCAATGTCTCTGCAGAAGTAAAAGTCACCCAAATAATTTCACATGAAATAGAACTGTGACTAATGAAGCAGTTGCCATTGGCACACAACTTTGTATTTTGGTGCTTCATCTACAAATTCAGTGTCGGCTGCTCTTGCCTGTATTACATTAAAATACATGACACATGACAGCAAGCAATTTACCGGGTTCAGGAAGAGAACCCACAGCCTTCTGCACAAAAAGCAAGTATGCTACCTGTTGCACTGCTGACACTTAGCAGCATAGCACGTAAACCGTATGAGTGACGTTGGCAGACTGTAAGCCTCATTTACAAAAACATGAAAAAGAAATAAAGTTAAAGGCAACCTGGCAATTGGTGTGCAGGTTTAAGGCACTTGCTTGCCAATAATAAAAGATCAGCATTTGAATGTGAGCAAAGCTAGTTAACTAGTTAGTGCCCCTAACTGGAGCATGTTATACACACACACACACACAAGCTCACCTGACTCAATACAGTGGAGCAGTGGTAGCCTTTGCAGATTTTCAGATTCCCAATCTGACTCTCCGTATCTTTTTAATAATAAATAACAATAATCCATTCAAAAAAAATCATACTGCATCTCAAAGCACAATTAATTTCTGAAAAAAACATTGTCAGCCTCACTATACATTTTGTACATCAAAAACATACAATTAAATAAATGTTGTCACCAGCAATGAATGCATGGCATTTTGCTATCCACCATTACCAATGCAAAATTCTCACACATTCGAGCAGTGTTTTTTATACCATAACATCTTTCAATAACAAAACCATAAGGTATGCTGACAGTAAGAATCCTTTCTGAACATTGTTGGCATTATCACGAACATCATCATCATCATCATCATTCCTCATTTCCCATTTTAGAAGGTTTGAGGATATCCAGATTTAATTTTATTTTCCATAAAGCAGGAAAGGCTCCATGTAAATGCCACAACCATTTCCATTATGCATCTCAAAAATATTATCATAAACATATAAACCTGTCCTCTACCCTCCCTTATGCTAATACTGATCATGTACTCCTAAAAAAGCAAGATTTTCATGTTTCATACTATAAATAAAATTTTTCATCTATTTGTTTAAAGAAAAGAAAACACACTATTGTTTCACCTCGTTCAGTGTTAATATTTTTGAAGTTGTATGAACCACTCTAAAAGTTTTGCTTACTCTAAAGTTACTGTTATGGAGTCAACAACAGAACATTTTCAATAGCTACATAAATATACTTAGTTTATTGTTTATTGTTTATTATTTATAATTCTTTGAGTTACTGCCACCAGCTAGAGATAACTGGATGGCACCATCAACAAACAACAATGAAATATAAGACAATTTTGCCACAGCCATGCCATATTACAAGATCAATTTTAGGATTCCTTTTATTTATTCTTAATTGTAAGATGCAGTCCTTAATAAAACGGGTCCACGACTAAATTTCGAAATCCCATAATCTTGACTTTCAATATTCTGAACTCATAATGTTGAGATTGAGGAATCTTGAAGAAAAATGTGACAACATCCAAAAACATGTTTTTGCAAGGGGGGGGGGGGCAAGCCCCCCTGCCCACCCACACCCCCTGCAACTTAAATATTACTAACTCTGAGATCACACTACAGTGAAGAGAATGGTAATGTTCCCATTCTGCACTGTGTAACGATCTACATTACCGTTCTCTTCACTGTACAGCGATCTCAGACTTAGTATATTAAGATTACAAGGGATGTGGGGGGTGCAGGGGTGCTTGCTCCCCCCTGCAAAAACATGTTTTTGGATGTTGTCATGTGTTTTTTTGTTTTTATAATTTCAAGATTCCACAATCTCAACAATATGAGTTTGAGGTATTGAAAGTCGAGATTGTGGGATTTTGAAATTTAGAAGTGGACCCTAATACAACACTCTATATATTTTACAGCAGTTTTGCCTCATTGCCTGCCAAATAATAAACCCTGATATGATTGATCTCCATAATTTTTCTGTCATTGGGCAAGAGCCGATCATGAATGTCTATCGTCTAGAGATACATCATTGTTTTATAGACCTAACATTGTGCCTCAGCAGCTCATATACAGGCTTACATATGTAAGGCCCTGATATGCCTTTTTGTGGTCATGCCTATTTTTGTACGTGGTTCGTGAACAAAAAGTACATGGATATTGGGTGTCAGAGCACATATGTGACCTGCACCAGTTATTTTATTTGGGGATTACTTCCCACATGGCTATCTTAATTATGATGCCAGACAAGCTCTCCAGCAATGGATCATAACACCAATGTGCAATCCACAGATCATCACAGAGATGTGGTACAATACGTCACTATCACGGACCAGCAGCATTAACAAACATGTGTTAAGACTGATGAAGCCTGCCTCCAATACTGAGATTCCTTTGGTTGTACACTGCAGTATGCCCCAGGAGACCTACAGCAAGATATTTGCTGTCTGTGCAATTTTGCACAACGCGATGATACACAGATACATTGAGCAATGGGATGGTTACTGGAGAACAGGACAGATCAGAACTAGCAATGCAGGAGATGGTGCCAGTTGAGGAGACATCTGATGAACTACCTGCATGGAAATACCAAGCAATGCACCTGCAGGAACAATACACTGTCCACAGGAAAAAGGGTGGCACCTGATTCACATCTATTGATTTCAACAGAAACAATAAAAATAAAACTGATGTATACAGTACTACTACACCTAGGCTGTGCTGTACAGTATATTGTCTGTCCACTCTATACATCAGGCATCACTTACACATCTAACACCACAGTGAGAGCAGAGCAACCTGTCATCATATATGCACATGGAAAGGAGGACAGTGACAGGCATTAGCAAATAGAACAGTGATGGATAGGGACAAAGGATGTGCAATAGAGTGTGTAATATGAGCAGGAGTTTGGAGGAGCTGGGTACACTTTGCAGTGAGACAACGTACTTCCTGAGGGGGTAATTACCTAAATGTAATTTATACTTGTTCATTATGGGTTCTAGAGGGCACCGTTTCTGGAAATGTGTTTATTTATTTAGTTGCCTTTAATTATTCGTGAAGACTGGCTGGGAAAAGTTCTTTTTTAGTGAATGTTAGAGGAAATCTCTATGTTACTTAACTTTTCATGAGCTAACATTAAAATGTATTCTATACTACTCAGGAATATATAACTTAATAGGGGATCACCATGTTATATGCAGCATGTTAAGCTCAGACATATGTTTAAAACACCATAATTATAGAATGGTAAGCTTTAACATATCAACCCAACAGTGTGTTTATGAACGCACACTGTAACTTTAACACAGACTGCAGATATTGTGTGTGTGTGTGTGTGTGTGTGTGTGTGTGTGTGTGTGTGAGTGTGTGTGTGTGTGTGTGTGTCTGTGTGTGTCTGTGTGTGTGTGTGTGTGTGTGTGAGTGTGAGTGTGTTTAAGTTCCTGCATGGTGTCTTGTGAGTGAGAACAATGCAGGCCATAAATTTCCATGGCCATAGCTGCATCCCATCAGAGAAATAGCACTAACTCCTAATACTCACCAACAAGGGCAATGTAAACTGCAAGACAGTGACCACAAGGTTGCACCATGTGCTTGACCAGCATGTAGACTATATTTTTATTTATTTATTTTTCTTAATTTTATTTAACATTTGTTAACCGGGGAAAGTCCGACTTGGAACAAGCCAATTTTCAGCAGAGGCCCGGGGATAAATGCTCCAGATGCATCTCTTTTTAAAGTGGGAGGAAACCAGAGCACTAGAAGGAAACCCACACGAATGCAGGGAGGACATACAGACTCCACACAGAAGGCACCCCAGCAGAGAATCGAACCGGAGAACCTCTTATTGTGAGACAACAACGCTATTGCTGCACCACTGTGCCGTCCGTGTGTATATCTGTGTGAATAGCCATACCATGCTGCACCAGGAACACCACTAATGGGTGATATGAATGAAGCAACTGTACTAGCAATATGTGACCTTGTTCTTCCAGATCTGTGGGTTGTGTCCACAGTGTAGTTAGATGAGTGACATCAATGATTATAGTGTCTGCCCTTGCATTTGGAGGTAGGTAGCCCCATAGAGGCAGTAAAGGTATCCATCTGTCTATCAAACATACCATCACTTGGGTGAATCCCTCACATACACTGACATAAAGATTGCATTTACATATCATGTCTGCATGGCATTGGTGACATTTGCCTGTCCCTCAATGAAAAGCTTGAACAGCCATTGAGCAATGCCTATTCCAACTCTCAGTTTAGGGAGTAAACATGAGACATGACATTCTACTCCAGTCCCCTGCTCCGATGCCCTGTGGAAGCACCACTGGTTACTGCTGGTGCATGGCAAAGGACAAGGATGCTTCCTGAGTAAGTGAACCAGGTATGAACTTCCATGGGCTTCTGTGGAGAGGTGGGGGCATGTTCCACAGACAACATAGCCATGTCACTGGTTATGGGTGGTGTTATGCCTCCACAGTCACCTTTGTTGACAGAGGCATTGTGTCCTCACACCAGACCATGCTAGTGTAAGGCTATTATCATTGTCATCATCCAATGCAACACTGATATCACATATGACCTGTTCTCTGGAAGAGGATCCCATGATTGCAGCATCTTTGAAAGCAGACAGTAATGTAGCTATGGTGGTGTGCAGGGGGCAGATGCCTTAGTTTCAAGGTGCCAGGGGTACAACCAGTAAATGTTGATCATCGGTAGTACAATACCAGCATTCAAAAGCCAGTATCACATTTGCAGTTGAATTATTATGGCTTCAGTGCTGCATGCATACTGTTGAGAATAAATGGAGCTAGCCATAAATTATATTTGTAGCAATTAGTTTGCTATAATTACTAAGTGAAAAAGCTTTTTTTTTAGGATGGGCAATGCCAGATTAAGACATTACAGTGAGCTCTAAAACATCTAGCTATGGCTCTGTATGTAACACTGCTAATAAGTAGCAATTCCACTTCTGTGGGATGCAATAACAGTATAACTAACAGTATTGCAAAGAATGCAAATAAATGCATCTTGCATGGTATGCCTTTGGACCTACTTTCCAAGTGTACCTGTAGAGAAGACATGGCAGTGTTCAGCATCCTTGAAGTCATGGTGGTGACCATGCCAACTGGGTGTATCCCAGACAGAGATACAGGATGGTGTATCTAGTTTAACCCTCACATTATGGCCTTCACCAGGCAATAGGGTCCATTCACTCTCCCCGCACATGGACAACAGGAAATCCTCAGTGATGATGGGGGTGGTCTATGATAGTAGACTCCCACCCATGGCAATCATCTCCAGTATAATGGTATGGGCCTTGTTTCAGTTATGTAGTATCATGTTGATAACTCCATGATGGTCCTACTGGGCTGTTTTTTATGGCCATCATCTTATTTTGCATTTACTACTAATTCACATCACACATATTACCAGGCCAAGGCCTCATTGCTCTTGTCTGCGAAGGGCTTACAGTATCACATTGGCCTTTGTATGGGAGAACTTCTCAAGGCACATCCACTGTTTACATCAACCTGTCAATCCAGATATAAAGCTATGGCAAGGCTGCAGGTACAAAGTTTGGAAAACACCATCTATACTTGTCAAGCACCTATTCAGCAACTGAGTCGCTATAAGGTGCCAGGCCTAACATACTGCATCATATCAGAACATTTTCCCATAGGGGTCCAGTAGGGCAGCCTAAGGACAGACTGTGTTGTGACCCTCAACTTTCTATCAGCCTACACTTTCCTGTATCCTTGTTAACACAGCCATCACACGTACATATGTAAGGGCCTGATATTCCATTTTGTGGTCATGCCTATTTTTGTATATGGTTCATGAACAAAAAATACATGAATATAGGGTGCCAAAGCACCCATAGCCTGGATTTGTTGTCCAGTGTTCTTTCCCCACAGTTGGCATAATGGTTATGGTGTTTACCTCACAGACAGAAGGAACACAGTTTTAAAGGAGGAGGGTTTGGCATAATGGTTAATTTATTTATTGACATTTGTTTGCCAGGGAAGACTAACTGAGTAATAAATATCCATTTTCATCCGAGTCCATAGGAGAAAAGCACTGGAGTGTTAAATAACATCAAATAAAACAGTAGTACAGATGTAATTAAAAAGCATATATGCATACAATTTAACAGTGGAATACACAGGATACAATAAAGCATGAGGAGATATGGGTGGTGTAATAAAAGGAAAAAAATACAAGTAAATATTACAATCAGCATATATAAAACATTAGAAGCATAGTCTAATATGCCAGGAAATAATCAAAAACAGATGATACAAGTCCCCCTAAGAATGGGGAGAGGGGCATGTGTTGAACGGTACATATAGATAGTATGATCAAAGGTTAGTAAGAATGTACAGTATTTCTTGATGTAGATCCTACAAGAGAGATGCTTGGGTATAGTTATGCATTTGTGAGAAATTCTTTGAGAGAGGATTTAAATGCATGCAGCTTGATATAGTTCTGGTTAAATTTGGGAAAGAGATCCAGAGTTTGACTATGCAGTGAGACTTTCTCCCATACTTTTTTTGGTTTATAGATTTCAAGCAGGTTTTTATCATGAGACCACAGATTTGGGAGACAGTGATGAAGTACTGATTACACAGAAGGGCAGGTATAGGGGTTATATAGTATTTTATGGGTTAGAAGAAGTTGGGTGTGGGCTAGCTGATGTGGGATTTCTAACCAATTGAGAGCACGTAATGCAGAGCAATGACTTCTATGCAGCAGCTTAGCTGCACATTGAGCTATCTTATTATAGCATTGCTCCAGTCGAGATGCTGTGATTAAAACAGATCTGGATGTTACTCAAAACAACAACTACTTCAATAGTTGTATTGTTCAGAGAGGTAATGTGGAAGTTACTTCTGGTATTGGCATGAAACTTTGGAAAATTAGTATGTGTTTAGTCTTTTTGGGATTAAGTTAAAGTTGGTTTTGGTGTAGCTACAGTTCAACTGAGTTGAAGGCATCTTTTGCCATGGATTGTAGTTGTAGTGGGCTGTCTGATGAGCAGATGACAGCTGAGTTACCTGCATTCTGATTAAGGCGAGCTTGCTGAAACTAGGTATATAGGTTATTGATGAAAATGTTAAAGAGCACTGGACTGAGAATAGAGCCTTGTGGAACATCTGGTTTTAACGAGGAGAAAAGGAAGAGAGAAGAAAGCCATTTGACAGATTGATATCTTTCAGACAGACAGGTAGAGAACGATAGAAGTGTCGGTTTGGAAAGGCCTAGAGAGGACATTTGAGTCAGAAGTTTCTTATGTGACTTGGTGTCAAAGGCTTTTGAGAGATCTAGAAAATCAGAAGCAAATTTTTATTTGTCTTAAGCCTAATTAATGATGTCAGAAAAGCTTTAATGGTGATCTGGCGTGGTCGGAAACCATGTTGTGTTAGAGTTTGGTGATCATTTTGTAACAAGTACTGAAAGAGTTGCTTATGACTACACTTTTCCAGGATCTTAGAAAGAGGGAACAAAATGGCAACTGGTCTAAAGTTAGAGATTTAAGATGAGTTACCTCATTTATGGAGGGGAATAATAAAGATTTTTTTTCCCACAGGCAGGGACATTGGAGTTTTCAATAGATCTGTTGATGAGAAATGTGACTCGATACGAAATAGAGTTTGCAGCAAGCTTAAATTACTCGGAAGTCAGATCATCAGCAGAAGAAGAACAGGGTTTCGGTTTCTTTAGTAGCTGTCTAATATATGGTTTGGAGACAGGTTGTAGATTAAAGGCATGGATATCAGGGCTATTAGAATTTTGAGGCTGATTAAATGGTTGGGGAGAGATGGCAGTTTAGATGTAAGATTTAAGGGATTTTATCTTGTTGCCATTGTTTGCATGCTTTGTCATGCTTTTGCATATGAGGGTTCTAGTTGAATCAGTTACCTGGTTAGATGAGTATTTTTTACTCCTTTATTTGCATTAGGGGCAGTTACCTGGGTAGATGAGTATTTTTTACTCCTTTATTTGCATTAGGGGCAAGGATAATTAAAGTATTCATGAGTATATTGTTGAATTTGTTGATAGCTTCATCTAGAGGAAGGGTTTTGAGTACCCACCAGTTACAGGATTTTAATGAATTATTGCGTGTATCAGGATGAAAGTTAGAAAGATTGCAGGTAGTTCTACAGTGATTTTTTTTAGCTTGTGGGTAATTTATTGGCTAACATAGGGTGATAGTCACTAAGTGAATTGGGAAGTACCCCAGTTAACGTACTTGCTGGGTCAGAGACAAGTAACCAGTCGAGGGTAGAATTTCTATGATTTGACTTGCTGAATCGAGTAGAAGAGATCAGCTGTTGGAATCCATAAAAGTTAAGACTAGTAGTTGGGGTGTTAGATAGCACAAATGACCAGTCAATGTTAAAATCTCCTAAGATCATTGCTTAAGTAGTAATATTTGTAGTTATCCAGCAAAGTTATTCTTCTAATAAGCTAATATTATTACCTGGTGGTACATAATAGGCAGTTATACATCTCTTCTTGTCTTTATTAACATTGAGAAGAGATATAAGAAGTTATGCATTTTGGAAGGTTGGTATGTGAGTTTTCAGGGGTGAGAAAGTTAGACAGTTATTATATACAATTGCAATGCCTTTCATGTTTTGTTTTGTCACATTAAATTATTGTAGCCAGGAGACAGAATTTCACAATATTTTATATGGAGTTTTAGCCATGTTTTGGCAATGACAGTATTTTATGGTGGGTATTGAAGAAACAATGCTTGAAGGTCTGTAACTTTGTTTAGAGTACTACAAATATTAATGGAGGTAAGGAGAAGTTTTGTGTGTGTGTGTGTGCAGGAGTTAGGGGTCATGGGCTTTATGACACAGATGCAAGGTACGGAATTTGATTCTGACTTCTGATTCTTGGTGATTGTGGACTGGTATACTGATTAAGGTATGACATCACAAATACAAGGTACAGGGTTTAATTCTCACCTCTGGAATAGAAACTGGCTAGGCTTAAAATGGTCCAAAAGGGCATCTAGCATAGTGCCTACCTATGAACCTCACTGCATCCACTGTGTTCTATTTATGATCTACAAATGCAGACTCTGTGCATTGTAACACAGATGTCTCTGTCTGAGCTGTCTGGGGAAGAAACACAGTCCCCCACAAACATCTCAACAGCCATACATTTAATGAACTACTGTTACCTGCATCTATGCACTGCCTTCTTTCCTTCATCATTGCATCCCTCACTGTGCACCACATCCCCATGTCAACTGATTGTTAAGGAGCAACCTCTCTTTCAAAAATAAGTGTTGCATAGTTTTTTAGTTGGTCATCACACCTGAAACCTGTGAACTCTCACCACAGAAAATGTTTCACAAATCTGTAATTTGTTAACTAGTGTATTAATTCATTGCAGAGATCTATCACTACTCACCGTGTGCTCCGCAGTGGTGCAGCGATTAGCATTGTCACCTCACAGCAAGAGGTTCTCCCATTTGATTCTCGGCTGAAGTGCCTTCTGTGTGGAGTCTGCATGTCCTCCCCATGGTCGAGTGATGTTTAAAGACATGCAGTTAGGTGCGTGCATGAATGGGTGTGCCTTCTTTGAAGGTTGGGCATCGGGCTGGCAACTTGGCACCGTAAAAATCCACTGCCAATCATTAGCAGATCAGAGTTCCACTGTGGCGAACCCTAACCAGGAAAAGCCGAAAGACATTACTTTACTATGCGCTCTCCATCCTAGTGTCAGCAGGCATCTGTCTAGCAACTCACCAACAATAAAAAGATTCTTACACTTATCTAGTCATTCCACCTTGTCACTGGCCAGTGTAGCCTTAAAACAACAGATGTACAATGGTTCTTCCCATTCTAGACCAATATAAATATGTTTTGTGTGATCCTCATTTATTCCTGAAAAAAGTCAACAGTGCAATGAGCAACAGAATGGAAGCAGCTGTGTATTTCACAATATTGTGGGTCTCATAGCTTGGCACTTATGCTGATGAGGCATTTTAGGGTAAATGTCTCTGAATCAAATATTTAACACATTGTATAACAGCCAAAGACTGCACAACGAGGCTCATGCCCACCCGGCACATGCACATAAGACTGCAAAGCAGTCTGTGCATGTGTAGGGCAGCCCTATGACTTTTGCAAGAATTGCCTCTGGACAACTTTACCACAACTATGGTCATCAAAATGATTTGTACAAGGAGGATATGTTGTGTTCCAAGCATGTGGTCCCCCATCAGCAAAGTTGTTGATGTGTGGCTATCTGATGGCATTGGGCTACATCATGCTGTCATGCAGCTTGTTATTGTACATTAAGTGATAATGCAAATGTGCAAAGACATGAATCTGCAATCATTTTCTCTTGATAGCAACTTGCAAAGTGGTCATGGCTTTTAAAAGGTCTAGATCAACAAGGGCAGTAACATGGAGCAAGAAGGAGACAAACATTTTTCTCTGTCAACTACATCAGTCCCACAGGGAGTGCCTGCTGGGGCAAACCTGTGAAGGTCCCCTTTACAATTTATATGCCTGGCACTGCCTTTCTCAGGTGATAAGGTATGTCATAGACATCTCCTATTTTGGCAGCCAGTGTCGGTACTGTTACAGTGACTTAAAGAGGAACGAAAATAACTTTCATAGCCAAAAGGAAGATGGAGGGAGACAGGGAATTACTGTAAATAGTACTGACTGGTGGTTGCTTATAAATGGGTAGACATTCTTGATTTCAATCCAGTTCTTGTGGTTCATGAACATGAGTATTTTTTCTGTTGTTACCACTGAGTGAGAGAAGAAAATTGTCTGATACTGCTAGACAAAGCAGACAAGACTTTCCAGGAGTTGGAGTACATATGCAAAATGGATGCTATAACTGCATATCTTTTCTGCGCTTGCTTAATTTCCCATGTTTATAATCCTGACAATTATTTTAACCATTGCTTATTGGTGTGCATTGCTTTATTTGCCACACACCTTATCACTAAAGGTCAAACTGTTTGACTGTACACAGCAGGGATGCCAACCGGTCACATAAAGATGTAGACAGCACTGACAGTGGGTTTCTTACCAACATACTAAGCATCACCATCGATTTTGGACCTGACTGATTTGCATCATTCAATGCCACCTTCATAGCCATCCAGAATGCCATTAAAAAACAGTACCTTAAAAAGTCTGATGTACCTTATGCTTATACTGGTTTTGCCACCTCTCCTGCATGTACCCGTTAAACCTGGTTATCATAGACATGCATGTAGAATGTGTACAATTTGCTGAAGTCCTTTTCTTTTTCTCTCATTAGTGGAATAGCTGGAGGGATGACTGGCTGCTGTAGAAGCTGATGCACTAATCCACTTACCAAGTCCTTTTATTTCTTTTTCCTGTTCACATAAAATGGCTTCTGATGCACCACTTGGCTTTTGCAATACACTAATGTTCTTTTTTTTTTTTTTTTGCTTTTCACTCAAAGAACTGATGCACCAATCATCTTTCTACTGTGGGGAGAGGTCAAATAGCTCCCTAGTGCTATATGTTTACTTGTCTCCAGTGAAGCTGTAGGATCCCTACTGGAGGGAATCACCAAGGAGTCATGGTATGTCACCCAGTAGCAGGCAGAAGGGATGCAGATGGCCTTTTTTGACCAGTGGCTGAATACCCACTTTGGCAGCTTAGAGTACATCTTCATCCAAATGGAAGAGTTACACAGCTGCCTGGCCCTGATGAGTGAGTCTACAGTGGCTGAATCCAGCCATGAGGATGGTCATGGAGGTGACTGACCTTTGGCTGGACGCAACAATGCCTGATATGGCATTCAGCCAACACCTCCCACTATGGGGTGGTCCTTTACCTTGTATATAAAATGTCTCTCCAATCTGTAGCCTATTTGTCTCCATCACTGATTTTCCTGCCTCTGTCTTTCTGTGTCTCTCTCTTTAGTGTTCTTCCTCCTCACTTTTTTATGTACCTCAACTGTTGTTTTTTTTCTGCCCATCTTGCCAACCCTATACCTTCATCCCTCCAAAGACATCTTCCATGCTTCTTGAAAATATTGCAAGATAGACATCTGCCCCAAAAAATATACCCTTAATACCCACCCCATACCATTCTTTCTTTCTTCTGCCTTGCCTTTCTCTGTGTTACATTTCTTCCTCTTACCCTTTCTATGTGTCTCATATACCCATTTCTCCCCATTTATATTATAAAACTAGTTGAAACTTTGTTGTGTAGTCATTACCTAAGCTCTAAGCTGAGTTCATAGTGAAGTGGCATTACGCATGTGAACACGCATCATTTTGAGCTTGCTACTCATAGGTTTCCTGGCTCATGGCGTCACATTATTGCTGTGGCACTTTTGTAGTCATTATGTCACCTGTTGTGTTTTTGCCAGTGAATTGTCTATGTATTCTGTCCCTGTCATGCAGCTTTGCTTCTATCACATATGTAATCAGTATTGGGTCACATTGTGCTATTTCATCTGGGCTATTTAGACCATATGTGCCCATATAAGTCATTTGTCAGAATCCCACCTATGGGTTAATGTTTATACTATACTTTTGATGAACTGGTACACTGCCTACCATAATGTTAGAAATTACTGTAAAAGAGAAATTGCCTCCATTAATACTCTGCAGCAGTAATTGATAACTGCACATTGACATTAACAATAACAAAGATACTCATTTCTTGGTGCATCTCTTTAGTTTTGGTCTTGATTTCTCATCATAGCAGCTTAGAGCAATCATAGAAAGGTACAGCTATATTGCATGCAATACCCTGTGCATTGTATACCAGTGGCAGTTGATGAAGTGGAAACCCAATTCAAAGTTGAAGCACCATTATCTGGATGTACGAATTAAGGCCTTGATGACAATGCCACTGCTATTAATGGTAAATAGAACCTCAAGGGGAAATGGGATATTTCAACACAATAGCTGCACAATGCTGTTTCTCTCCTCTGTGATCCTTGGGTACCCTATGTACTTCTCCACACAAGTTGCAGCCTAACATGAAGGAATTCCTCTGATATTCATGAGGCAGATACATGTGCTACACCAATCCTGTCCCCAGATGTTCATTGAAAGGTTGCTATAGCAAGGAAAATCAATGTTGTGCATACCCTTGTGTCCACTGGGAACAATATCCCATGCATCTCATGTAATCCCATCTAAGGACAGCATATCTGTACAATTTCTGTATGATATTTTTGTTCACAGTTCACTATCTCCCTGTCATGGAGGTGATTGTATGTTAGATGTAATCAGATCCTGCTCTGAAACTGAAGGTGGCAGAGTGCACCATCACAGACATTAGTTAAAAGAGCAGCCTCTAACATATACCCTTCTGCTAATATGTCTACTACTCCCAGTATGTTAACATAGACTTTGCCTCTATTTGGTGAGAAATGATGGTGTGCAAACTTTCTGGTGCCCACAGCAGATGGTGCATTGTTTGTATGTTTCTGAATTGCTCTAATATGTTGTTTACCCTCATTCATATTCACAGTTTCACAATCAGGTGCATTACAATAATGTTGTTAATTTCCATCTCCTTATATGGTCATTAGTAAATGATGCTGACCACTCACTTTCATCAAGTTGCACTAAGGCACAACCTGTGCCTTTGAATCAGTCCCATCTTGTGCATTACAGTTCACCTTGTAGCTGCACTAGGGCACAACCTGTGCCTTTGAATCAGCCCCATCTTGTGCATTACAGCTCACCTTGTAGCTGCACTAAGGTACAACCTGTGCCTTTGAATCAGCCTCATCTTGTGCATTACAGCTCACCTTGTAGCTGCACTAGGGCACAACCTGTGCCTTTAAATCAGCCCCATCTTGTGCATTACAGCTCACCTTGTAGCTGCACTATGGTACAACCTGTGCCTTTGAATCAGCCCCATCTTGTGCATTACAGTTCACCTTGTAGCTGCACTAGGGCACAACCTGTGCCTTTGAATCAGCCTCATCTTGTGCATTACAGCTCACCTTGTAAACTTGCCTACTGCATTTTGCTCTTTATTTCTAAACCTCAACCAGTGTTTCCTACACAGTATGTTCTGCAGTTTCTCTAAGAATACTAGTCATCAGAATTGGTATGTTATGTAAACTCTGTCTGTTGAAATAATTTCCTTTCTCTTTTTGACAAAATTAGATCTATCAAGCACTGAATGCTTGGCTTTTATAAAACACTGGAAACAGACCAGCAATGCAATCTTCCTGTGTCACTCATGGCAATTATATAGACCTTAATTAAAACACTTACTTTCTTGATACTGAATGCTGGTATGACTTTCTTATTTATTCATATCTAAACTACTTCTGACAATTATGGAGGCATAGGTCACACTTCTAAATCTCCAGTTGCGGCCACCTACCTATCTGTTTGCAAAAACAGCAAAATGAATAAATAAACACAAAAAATATATAATCACAGATAAAGGAGAACTGCAAGTTATATCTTCTACCAGGATATCTAATTACTTAAATACATTGATAATTTTACTTCAATTTTAAGTTGAACATTTTTCATTGTGCAAGATATAATAGGCTGGTAAAATATCTTTACTGATTCTGATACACTATGAATTATATGGTATGAGCAAAATATAATAACTTATATTGTATAGAAGCTAAGGCAGTGAGAGTTTGGCATTTTTTTCATAATTTGAGTAACATTGTTTTTCCTGTGTTCACTGCTATGATATAAGAGTTGTGGGTTGTACAGAGGCAGATCATGCAGATGAATAAAGATCCAAAATAAAATTATTATTCTGATAGATGCCGTATTTTTGTTGGCAGACTTATTATTATGTCACTTTATGGCAACTTCTCTAACTAACCCTTTTAATTAGCTTGAGAATCATCAGTAAATCACTTCAATAAACAAGCCTTAGGCCCTATCAACCAAGATGTTGATAATTCTAATCATGCATATAAAACTTTGGCCCTATCAACCAAGATGTTGATAATTCTAATCATGCATATAAAACGTTGGCCCTATCAACCAAGATATTGATAATTCTAATCATGCATATAAAACTTCTTTCTTCTGTGTTCAAGGGATATTGAGTACAACAGAACTTATGATGGATGGACACTGATGTTTTACTTAGACACAAAGAATGTGAAACTTTATGAAAAATCTCAAATTTACCATGGTAAGAAATGCTGCACCATGATATACAGAGAAATGCAACAAAGAGGATGCAATAGGCAGTATTACATTATGCAGCCAATAAGATTGACGTGGTTGTGTACTTATAGTCACTGAGACTTCCATTCATGGACATTTTTAACAGAATTAGTCAGGAAATTCTTTAGTCTAGTAAGAAAAATTGGATCTTTATCAGCTGGTCGAGTCATCAGAAACCCAAACTGCATATGGTCAAGACATGAGCGAGTTTTCAGAAACTCAAAGGTTTTGAATGGAGATTGCGGTAAAGTGAGCATCAGGAATATACCCTTTTCCTCACTGTAGTGCAATCTCAGAGATGGCAGATATAATTTACAGGGGTTTGGGGGTGCAGGGGGATTGCCCCCTGCAAAAACATAAAAAAGTTTGGTTTGTTGATGTTTGAATTTTCAGAAACTCGATCATATCATCTTTCTGATATTTTTTTTCAAGTTTCTAAACACTCGATCATCTGATAGTGATCCAAAGAATTACATTTTTGACTGGTTTTGATTATTATTATCCTTAATAAGCAATTTTAGGTACAAGTAAACAGAATACTAAGATCCCCCCCTTGCTTATGACTAACCCCAACCACACCAGGTTACTCTAGAGACTTCTGTTTTCTAATACTGGGATATTGTTAAAGAAGTAACAGTAGCCTATGATGATCTTCACTGAGATACAACTGATAGTATAGCTTAGAACAATAAAATGGGCTCACATAAATGTGGTTACTTACAGTTGAATTGTTCACACACAGCACGTGAGCCCATGTTATGGTTCTGAGTTTTCTTGGCTGCATGGACACACAATGATATTGTTTGGTTACTTTAATAGTATAGCTTAGTGAAACAAACACACACTTTTACCATTACAAGGTGAAATAAAATCTAATTATGTTGAAAATAAAGTGCTGCATATTTTCTGATGATAAAGCACTCCCACATGCTCAGGTTGCCCCATTCTGTCTCTCATCTGCTTCAGATATGAACCCTACTTTCCATTTATTCCCAAAGATGCAAGGGACAAGGTAAGTACGAGTCATGCTGTTATCCACAAGGGGATCACAGCTTTTCACATTTTGGCCCTAACAACCCATGCATGCCCATTGCATATTCTTCCAAAAGGATGTGGAAAGAGAATTGTGTGGGACTTTCACAGACTTCAATGAGTAATGGAAGCCCACAGATAATTGCACCTCCTGGAACAAGCGTGTTATTCACATTTCTCTGGTTTTCACCACAGAAATCCATGGACCCCATGTACCTTGTGATACAGCTGAGACAGCTCAGCTCCTTCAATCAGTTTCCTCCCCAGCTAGCTTCAGAATATCCTTAATCTACCAAATGAACTCAGGTTATATGAAATGTAATTAGGACTCTATCTCCTCCAATGGAGTTGTCAAGCCAGATGCATTTAAATTATAGTCAGTAATATGGCATCCACAGAGTGAAACTTAACAACAAGAAAGGCCTAGTAATATCAATTGTCTGTTTTACTTGTGTCATACTGAAAAAATCTATGATCTCTTCTATCTGCAAAGTACTGAAAAATTCATAATGCATTAAGTATCCCGAAATCAGATACTCTGCTAAAGACATTTACATCTAAGTAACTTAAATTTATACCTATTATTATCGCAGTGGCAAAATATATTAATGTCAGTGTCACTGTGTTCTACTGACGACATTAATTGAGATCCAGAGCATTATCTATAAATAATTACTCTGACAGTGCATGTCATATTAGTTAATTAATTAACTAATTCATTACTTATTTTTGGTGCAACAGGAAATGTGCATTCTTAGTTCAGCACAATTTGATAAAGTTGTATAAATACTTCATAATCCATTCTAAATCCATCATGACATTCATGAATTTGAACATTTAATAGCATTATGAAAATACATGGTTTTGTATGCAAAAGTTGCATTCCTTATACTATATCGTATTTCGAGAGATATGGGATTTTTTTCCTTGCCTGCAAGTTAAAATGAGCAGAAAAGCAGCATTTCGATCTTAGTGAAACATTTCTGGTACAGTGGCTTCTGTTATTTCCCCAGAGTGAGAAGATATGTCTGTATCTAAGGAGTCGTACAAAGTGTGATGTCAACCAAAACAGTTCCGTTTATTTAAGACGGTGCTGATTCCAGATAATTGGGTTCACAACCCCATCAATAGAGAGAATACAAAATCCTGCTGTTGCCTGATTTTCTAACATAACACAGTAATTCCTTCTGTACATCTATGTATAAAGCTGGTTCACAGCTCTGTAAATCATGAGAAAATGATGCTTTGTAATGCACCAGATCTTTCTAAAGGTATATGAAGCTTGAATCTGTCCGTCGTAGCTAAGCTGTATAACATGGCTAGTAATTTGGTACGAGCAACTTCTGCTTAGATGTTAACAGAGATTTCTATTACCTTGAATATCTCTATGAATTCTGCTTGCTTAACATCTTATTTAATTAATCTAGTAGAGCTGATTATTTTCACGACTCCAAGCATGCTCACTAATAGTTCTTGCAGGTTTAAAAGACAACCATATGGTATACATGCTATTCTTTACACACACTGTCTTAATCAATGCCGAAGACAATTACAATTAACAGCAGGCCTGAAAAATATTGTTTTTTTATTTGCCTCTTGCATCATCTTACACTAATGCCGAAGATGATGTCTTCTATAGTATACCAGTCAGACTGTACTGTATATTTCTTTGCATGGGTTACACTGAAAAGTCAAAAGTTACATCGAAAAAACACATTCATAAACAGAAATAAAGTAAAAAGAATTTTTATAAATTAGTTTCTTCAAGACTTTTTTTTTAAATACTTTCTTCATGAATTTTAGATAGACTGACAATTTATAAAGTCACATACTTCCAGACAGTGTTTATCTAACAGCATATATCTGGAACTGGTGTAGATGATGTCAAATATATGCTAGAGCTAGTGTATTAACTTGTTGACAATGTTTCTTTTGTAAACACAAATTGTGTAAAATAATACCTATTGCCAAAAAGAGCAGAAATCATGGCATTGTATATTATTGAAAGAAAACAGGACTGAAAGGGAAAACTTATCCAAATAAGTTATAGAGAACATCGTACATTCTAGCAAGGAAACTACAAAATGTATAAGACTGCTACATACAAAGCTGATGTTAAATGACAGTATGAAAATGTACCAGGACTTGTCTTCAATAAATGTCAAAAGAATGCCTGGCCAGGCTGGACTTTATAGACAAGTTGTGTAGTACATGAGGGCATGTATGTATGAATGTATTGTTACTCACACCTCTCTATCATAGATGACAAGCAGGCAGGGTATTTTGTTCAGATGCTTTAATATATAGAAATACATCAGGATGGATAGCAGTATCATAAAGTATAAACAGACTGATTAACTGATTACATCTCAATAACGAACTAGAAAATGGCAGTCAAACTTGCATGTGCTCAGTATTTATACACTTGTGCAAGCCCTTAGATAGCTTCTTAAAGGTACATAGGTTCATAGGTTCATAGGTTGGTACTAGGCTATCAGCCCTAGGGCCTATACAAGCCTAGCCATAACAATTCCCTGGCTATTTCTTCCCACATTATTTACTTTCCTGGACCCCTGTCTAGCAGGGCGACTGACGTGATCCCTGGGGTGAATTTCCTTTCTCCCATCCAATCGTCAAGGTTCCTCTTGTGAGGTCCAAAGAGGCACTCTGCTTGACATGTATGGGCAATCTATTCCAGAGTCTGGGGAGTCTCTGGGTCAGGAACCTATCCCTCCAGCATGTTTTGTTTATTGTGATGACACATTGATCTACATCCTCACCCTTTAAAATATTGCCCTTTTAAAAAACAACATCAGAGTTAGACATGCATTACTATAGACATTACAAATAAAACACAATGTTCATGTCCAGGTTGCCATGTATCTATCACATGGTTTAGAGATCCAACCACATCTCATAACATAGCAATGTGGACTGAATTTAGCAACAGGGACAGTCTTTGGTGAACAACTTGTATCAGGAACTTCAGGATTCATCACAGGAACGGAAATATTCTCTGAAACTTCCTCTGGTATTGGAACACCAGACAACTCACTCTGAGATAAAGAGTCTTTCTCACAGGCTATGTGCTGTGGTATAGGCTCAGACACCGGTATTAAATGCTTCCAATTCCGCCTAAAGTCTGCTCCTTGTGATTCCACAATGTATGATCTTGGCCCAGGGCAAATATTCTTCACTACACTAATTCGATCATAACCTCTGGATGTTTGCATCCTTACCACTTCTCATAATGGATCGAGTGGTTTGCTGGTCTTATTGTAGTAGGACTTCTGGGTTAGGCATTTCTTAAACAGACTGGCTTTCACTGACCTGTTGTTCTTGAAACATGGAACCAACAATTGACTACTGACTGGTAATGCGGTACTGGCTTGTCTCGAAAGAAATCTCTGAGCGGGTGAACCAAGATGGTTATCAGGAGGAACATTTCTGAGATTCAAGAGATTCAGGAAAACATCAGTATTATCTTGTTTTGAATTCTCTGTAAACTTTTTCACTTTGAACTGCACGTTCTGCCAAACCATTTAACTGTGGGTACTCAGGGCTACTTGTGACATGAGTAAAGTCCCATTCTTCAGCAAATCCTTTGAATTGTTGGCTTGTAAACTGCATGCCATTGTCAGAAATAACTTTGTGCAGACTTACTACATACAGCAAAATGACACTGTATCTTAGTAATGACAGTACAGGATGCTAGGTTAGGAGGTAGTTCAATCTCAAACCAATTGGAGTAAGAGTCTACAAACACCAAATAATGTTGACTGTTCCACTGCAAGATGCCGGTTGCTACTGTCGACCAAGGTAGTTCTGGAATCTGGTTTAGCTGAACTGGTTCCTTCTGCTGATTTTGATTTAGTACTATTACACATAGAACAAGATGAAAGTGCTCAGTCAATGTCTTGTGACATAGAGGGCCAAAATACTAGTCCTCTCACCCTTCCTTTGGTAGCATTGGCTCCTGGATGACCACAATACAAGACAGTAATGTAATCTTGTTGCAAGGACTTTGGAACAATTACATTCGGACCTTTCATAATGATACCTTTACCAGACAAATTCTCATCTCTGTAAGGAAAATAAGGTTCCACTTCTTGAGGTAAACTAGATTGCTTTGATGGCCATCCTTGATTGATAAAGTGGTTGAGTCTTTGTAAATCTGGATTTCTGGCTGTGTGATCTCTCAACTCATCAAGACATGTGAAGGAAACATTTCTCACTTCCATGACTTCAAAATCAAGGTTCTCATTCTCATGCTGTTCTGTAGTGTTTCTGGGTGATATGGATAATGTATCAGCAAGATAAAGAAGTTTGCCTTTCTTGCAGACAAGAGTAAAATTATACTTTTGCAACCTCAGCATCATACGCTGCAGTCTGGCTGGAGCTGAATGCATAGCATTTTTCAAGATAAGGACTAGGGATTTGTAGTCTGTTTCAATCTGGATAGGACTACAATAAACATAATCATGGAACTTCAAACATGTAAACACAATTGACAAAAGCTCTTTCTTGATCTGGGTATACTGCATTTCAGTTTGGGTAAGAGTTCCAGATGCACAGGCAACAGGCTGATGAGCTTGTAGAATGACTGTACCAAGACCAAATTTCGAAGCATCACATGAAAGTGTAACTGGCTTGTGAACATCATAATATCTGAGAGCTGGTTGACTAGCAATTCTCTGTTTCGGGACATTGAATGCTCTTTGGTGTTGCTCTAACCAAGACCGTGCTACATCTTTATATGTCAGCTTTATGAGGGGTGCTGATATTTGGCTCAAGTCTGGAATGAACTTGCCTAGGTAGTTGACTATGCCAAGAAAACATTGTAGGGCTTGAACATTGTCTGGAGCTGAAATTTCAAGAATGTCAGTTTCCTTTGAAGGGTCTGGTCATAGCCCTGAAGTGGTAAATAAATGACCAACATAAGTGACTTCTTGTAGCCTGAATTTGTGTTTCTATGGATTGAGCTCAAGAGTCAGTTGATGTGCCCTTTCCAGAACTTTTCTGAGGTTTCTGTCATTCTCAGCTTCACCATGACCTCCTACTATTGTGTCATCTACTATAATAGCACAAGGATACCCTGAAAAAAGTTGCTCCATTGCACATTGAAAGAGTTCACTTGCAGAATTTATCCCAAATGGTATTCCCAAAAATCTGTACCTGCCAAACAGAGCACTGAATGTAGTGAACAATGAGGATTTCTTGTCAAGCTGAATTAGCCAAAATGAACTCTGCATCCAAGACAGACAAAACAGTGTCATTTGGCATACGAGCTGTAAATTCTTTGACTGTGTGCATTGGAGGATGAGGTCCTTTTAGTGCTTTGTTCAAATTTTATGGATCAATACATATTCTGATGTCATCTGAGCTTTTCTTATGAGCTGCCACCATGGATTAAACTCATTCAATTGGAGTTGCAACTGGACAAATCACACCTTGCTGCACCATTTTATCTAGCTTGGCTTTGACTCTGTCCTGCATGGCTACTGGAACTTTTCATGCTGGCCTGATAACTGGACTGACCTCTGGGTTTAGCTTTATGAAGTACACAACTGGAAGCTTCCCTAATTTGTCTTTGAAAAGATCGGCATAGGTAGAAAAAATGTACTGGGCAAAATTAGAGTAGTGGTCTTTTAAGTTAACATGGTGGACTTCCTTATTAAATGAAATCAGTCCCATTTTCTAACTATCTCTGAACCCTAATAATGACTGGACGTGCCTCTTGTCCACATAAAATAGCAAGTCGTAGCGCCTTCCTGCAGAGTAACATGAAAACACTACTGAACCTTCAGTTTGAATTTCTTCACCTTCATAAGCAACAAGCTTTGCACTCCTTGCCAAATCAAGCCTTTCACCACACCACACTCTAGCAAATGTTTCTCCTGACATAACATTGCACTTGGATCCTGTGTCAACTTTGAGCTCTATGGGTTTGCCATTTATCTGAACAGTACAAAATACATCATTCTTTGCCCTTAAATCTACTGCATTAACTGTTTCATGAAGAACAGGCACACCATCAACATAAAGAGTAGGGTTGCAGCTCTCTAATTGATCAACTCATTTGCTAAAATGTTCCCTTTTAATAAAATAATGTGGGCCTTTTGACTTAAAAAAAATCTTGAAATTATTCCATTTTAGCATTTGTGGCATTGCTGAACAAATGCTAAACATTTCTCCCTTTTAGATTCAAGACTTCCACCACAATTACAGCAGTTGGCAATGAAACTGAGTTGGGGCCCATGCTTTGAGTTTGCTGACTCACTCTTATACTTCACTGAGACTGTGTGAACAATGGAATTTGCTGGAAAGTTCTGAGGTTAACAACTGAATGCTGAAGGGGCAACGTTGCTGCCATGTGCTTGGCCCTGTTTCTTTTATATGCTGCATACTATCAACATGAGCTTTATCACTGTACCTTCTAGAGCTGTTCTCATTTGTAAGCATATTTGTGTGCTTTTCTGTAAGCTCATATCTCTGACAAATCTCAATGGCCTTATTCAAAGTTAAATCACTGTCATGATGCAAAATCTTTCCCACAGCATCATCTTTAATACCACACACAAGTCTGTTCTTTATCAACTCATCCCTTAAATCAGCAAATCTGCACATTTTAGCCTTAGTTCTTAAGTCAGTTATATATGCTGCAAAAGTTTCACCAGGCTTTTGATCCCTTGTATAAAATAAGTGCCTCTTCATTGTAACATTTGCCTGGGGGTTACACATTTCTCTAAATATGTTTTAAGCACTCAGGGTCCTCCCTTGACTCGGCCAGTACAACAATATTACGGTTTTCCTCCTCTCTTGTATAGATAGTAGGTGCATACACAAATGAACATTGCCTTTCTATGACTTCTGATCCAGCTAAATTAATCAGAATAAATGCCTTTGTACGATCATCTTTATCAGAAAATACAGCCTGTATGAAAATGTCATACTCTTGCTGAAACACTCTCCACTTCTCTGCAATATTACTATCAAACACAAGTGCACTGGGTTTTCGAAATCCATCTGCATGCCCACAAAGTATATGCTTGTGCATACACTGAAAATATGGCCTTTATAATTATGTATGAACAAATTGTTTTGTGAGCTTGTAACAAAATTCACATGCACAAAAACCTCTTCGTAATACTGTACTTTGTGAAATATGTCCTGAAATGGCTGTATTCTGCAAAATAATTTACTGTAACACTGCACAAACATACAAACAATTTATATACTTCTGATAACGCAGATATCTCTGATTAATATGAAAAATACATGCTTAGCAAAAATGCAGTTGTTTCCTCTGATTTTTATTCATTTTATACAATTCGGACTTTTATTTTAAACATTTTCCATAATGATTTTAATATTTTTATCAATATCAGATATATCAGTTTATGCATAGGTTCATAGTTTAGTACTAAGCTTACTGCCCTTGCGAGCCATTTTAAGCCTAGCCAATTATCCCTTGTGAGACTCAAACCCTGCACCTTGTGTTTGTAAGGCAAACACCGTAGCCATTAAGGCACCCTCCCAACCCAAATATTGTTTAGAATGTTCTGTATACCTCATTTCATATTTAGCAATTAAAAATTGTACTGAGCAAGTTTTAATATCTGAAATTCTTTTCTGACCTGTTTTGTAAAGTATGCATGTTGTAGGGATGATACATACCTTTATATTCCTCCAGTTCTAACCGTGTGACCATCAAATTCAAATGGAAGAACTTGGATTCCATCTTGGCCTCAAGTAGTTTTAGACATGCTGCTTCTGACATCATGTCGCTAGTCCCTCTCTATCATACATGACAAGCAGGTGGAGTATTTTGTTTAAATGCCTTAATACATAGAAACACATCAGGATGGATAGCAGCATCATAAAATATAAACTAACTGATTAACAGACAGACCTTATATACATACATGCTTACATCTCAACAGCTAACTACAAAATGGCAGTCAGACTTGCACATGCTCAGTATTTATACACTTATGCAAGCCCTTGGCTAGGTTCTTAAAGGTACATACACACACATTATCTACATGTATATATACTGTATGTATGTATGTTTTTGCCATGAAGTACAGGACAACTAATACAAGTTGTTTTTAGGGTGTCACACAATACAGCACTGCAATACAGCACTTGTCAATTGAGACAAATAGTTCCAAAGATTAAAAGACAAATAATTGTCTACAATGTAGTGTAATGCAAGGAGAGTGGATTTACAGGCATTGCCGGAGAGCAAAGATCTGCAGTGGCAGCTGTCTGCATGTCTCCACTGCTGCACGCTGCACTGCTTAATGAACCTACAAATATTAAATGCGTTTTAGGAACTAAAGCCTCTAGCTTGTGAAAAGGTAATGGTTTAATGCCTTAGTTCATGATAAGTGGATCATGGGTTGCTCAGCATAATTGTACATATTCTTTCTTAGTACTTTATTTTTTGCTCCTTTTTTTTCTTTTGAAGTCTCAAGAGAATAAATATACAACTTTTCAAAATCTACTGCTTCTTCTGTGTTCCTTTTAAGAATACATTGGTTCTGTATAGATCTAACCTTCTTTGCTAAGAATTCAGCAGCTCAAAATATTTACTCACATTTTTTATATTACATTATGGTTCTCTCTTCTTCAGTGATTGTACTGCTAGACACGCTTGTATAAGTTGATATTATTCTTCTTTTTTCTTCACCTTTTGTAAACTATGTACTCACATTTAATCTTTGTTATATCTGTGTTATATCGTTCTGTGTCTTTCTTATACTTCTTTATACCTTTATACTTTATTTATGTTAATAATCTAGTCATGTAATTCGTGTGGAGCTTTTCTCCCCAGCCTCCACTTAAAAAAGGCCTTCGGCTCAGTCGGACTAACCCGGTCAACAAATGTCAAATACATAAGTAAAATCGAAATAATAACAGGACCATGACAACTTTACGAAGATTAAGTTCTTCTCCTCCCAAAACTCCAAGGCAGTTTTACAGAAGCCTACATTAAGTAAATGTGGCTAAATCCTTTGTCTACAGTTGTGTGACCTGTAGATACATGAAGTGTGTGTGTGTGTGTGTGTGGGGGGGCTTTTCCACAGGCCAGGGGTACAAAAATGTTTTTTTCTTTTCTTTTAAAAACAACAATCAAAAACAAATTTGTTTTAACTTTGCTGAAAGTGTTAACAAAACCTTATCAGATGTTTGGTACTCCCAAAAAATTACCATTGGTGAGTCAGCATGAATAGTGCATAGTGACATATAAATGAAGCACATAAAAATGTTATGATTTATAGAAGTTAGTCCAAATACTGTACACTTTGATTGCATACTACTATATGAGGTGAAAGAGACATTGATGTAGATTACATTGATTCTTGCATATTGGAAATACACTTAAAACAAAGTAAATATTAAGTGAATCCATACCGACTGCAAAAGAAAAAAATCTACTTTTGCAATCAGTGAAACAAAAAAAAACAAATACTACTAACTTGAAGACATACTTTGTTGCCAAATAGATGCTGTTCTACAACAGATTTTTGATAAGGTATTGTGCAGCACTGAGGTTAGGGGCAGTAGTAAGGTTACAGGGTTAAACAGAAGGATATAAATAGAAGTAAGGATTTTATATACACAGAGATAGACAGATAGATAGACAGAAAAATGGTGTTATATCGACAGAGAATATTTCTGCATAGTTTAGCTAAAAAAGTGGCATATAAAAGAGAGGACTGTAGCCCTAACAAAATAGAGAATTTGGCCTCTCACAGGGGGGACTAGTTGCCTGAAACATTGGTTCTGGATGTCATGGTGCATTAAATATTTGCTGTGGACTATTCTGAGGAGGGCTGGATATGTTTCTGCGAAGGAATTCAGGGGAGAGTGTCTACAAGAGAGCATCTGTATAGTATGGACTTTGATAACTGATTCTTACCATAGTACAGAATGATTGCACTGAACTCCTTTTGAAACTGTTGTTGTTGCCCTGTTTGCAAACTCTGACTGACTAATTGCTATAAAAGTAAATTCCATCTTTTAATGTGGAAAGAATTTGTGCTGTGATGACTGAAAATGTGACACTGGCTGAAGAACTTTTTGTTGCTGTTAAAGTCTTGTGTTTAAATTAAGCATATCATTGCTGGAGCCTTCCTGTGTCCTGACAGAGTGCTCTTCAAACTATCTGGAGATATACAGAGCTAAGTATATTTTTCTGGCACTTTCATAGGTTCATAGGTTTGTACTAGGCTATCAGCCCTAGGCCCTGTACAAGCCTAGCCATAACAATTCCCTGGCGATTTCTTCCCACATTATTTACTTTCCTGGACCCCTGTCTAGCAGGGTGAATGACGTGATCCCTGGGGTGAATTTCCTTTCTCCCATCCAATCATCAAGGATCCTCTTGAAGAGGTCCAAAGAGGCACTCTACTTGACATGTATGGGCAATCTATTCCAGAGTCTGGGGAGTCTCTAGGTCAGGAACCTATCCCTCCTGCATGTTTTGTTTATTGTGATGACAAGGTTTAGATCCCTGGAGCATGTAGCTCTGAGGGATTGGGATTTCTTTAAGTGTAGCATGTCCAACAGCTCTGGGTTTGACATGGCCTTGTATGTTAAGCAGAGATCGCCTCTGAGCAGACGATATGCGACAGAGTATAGCTGAAGTTTTTTAAGGCGGTCAGCGTAGGGCATCTGCTTTAGGTCTGTGATTCTTTTAGTGAGGTATTTCTGAGGCCTTTCCAGTTGTTGCAGATGTCTTGAGAGGTACATACCAAATGGGGCATTGTATTCTATAATGGGTCTAATGAGGGATGAGTACAGTGGGACAATGACCTCCTTTTTTCTGGATGAAAAGCCCTTCGTGATGAGGTGTGCCACATAGAAGGATTTCCTGACTGTTGTGGCAATGTGGTTATCGAAGGTGAGACCACTGTCCACCTGTGTCCCTAAGTCTCTTATCACACTTTCTGTGTTTAGTGTACTGCCACCTATGTGGTAATTCATGGATACATGTTTTTTCCCAAAGGGATAACAATACATTTCTTGGCATTGAGCTTGAGCCCATGGCTCTGGCACCAAGCATCTGTTTCTGTAAGGCCCTTTTGTAGAGTATCCATATCATTTGGGGATTCAATAATGGCTCCCAGTTTGCAGTCATCTGCAAACTTTGTTAGCCAGAGTCCCTTTGTGTTGACCTGTACTTCAGAGAAGTAGATGCCAAACAAGAGCGGCCCCAGGACTGAACCCTGAGGTACTCCACTTGTCACTTGTCTGGAGCTGGATTTGGAGTCGGCTACTTTTACAGTGTGGGTTCTATCAGTAAGCCATTTAGCAACCCATTGGGTGACATAGGGATTAATGCCCAACTTAGTAAGTTTATCTATGATTCCAGAGTGGGGGATGGTGTCAAAGGCCTTGGCAAGGTCTAGATAGGCTGTGTGGACCACCTTACCCTTGTCCATGGCTCTGGAGACTGATTCAAAGAAGTCAATCAGGTTCAGGAGACAAGATCAGCCCTTCACAAACCCAGACTGGGTGGGGTCCAGTGTTTGAAGGTTGCCAATGTCTTTGTTTATAAGTTCCATGATAATACACTCCATGGCCTTGCAGATAAGGCTTGTCAGACTGATGGGACGGTAGTTTCCGGGATCCAAGGTGGATCCCCCCTTGTGGATTGGGATAACTATAGCTCTGCGCCACTCAGTGGGCACGAAATCTGAGGTGAGGCTATGATTAAACATGACACTTAGGTAAGGTGCCAGTTCATATTGTAGTTCATGTAGTACACAGCCCGGGATGTCATCTGGTCCCATGGATGCTGTATTCTTGGCTTTAGAGAGTGCATTTTGTACCTGTGTGGCCGTTATTACTGGAATTTGGCAATCTTCCGGTATTGAGATAGGCCATTTAGGGGGTGAGAGGGGGGTGAAGTTGGCACTGAATCGATCTGCCAGGATATTGGCAATATCCTTCGGATCAGTATATTTAATGCCATTCTGTTTTAGCTCAGAGCAGATCTGAGCATTGCCATTTAGATTCTTGACATAGTTATAGAATGCTTTGTGGTTGTCTTTGGAATCTTTGGCAATTTTATTTTCGTAACTAGCTTTGGAGGATTTTATGAGGCATCTCAGTTTCTTACTGAGGCTAGTAAGGGAGTTTTTTGTATCCTGGGATTTTCCTCTTTTCTGCAAAAGTTTCTTCCTTTTGTTGTAAAGTTTGTTTATGGCAGGGGACCACCAGATTGGCTTCCTTTTTGGATGAGAGCATTTTGGTTCTATTTGGGATGGCACGATTCATGCATGAGTGGATGTGCTCGTACAGTGCCTTAGTGTAGGATTCAGCAGTTGAACTTTCAGCTCCGTCTGCATGGGTGTCATGAAGTTTGTCACTTCTGACTTAAGTAGCATGAAGTTGGCTTTGGAGAAGTTTTTATGGTGGTTTCTTTACTGGGGGTGGGGTGGGATGTGGATGTTAAGGGTGATTAGCTTATGGTCAGACCTGACTAACGAGGGGTGACCATAGGTATGGAGCATTGATTTCCCATGTTGGTAATGACCAGGTCTAGGATATTGGAGCCCTGGTAGGACTATGGATTAGTTGATCCAGGGCGTTGGAATTTATGAATTCCAAGAACCGTGCAAAGGTGTTGGGACATGAGTAGTTTTCCCAGTTAATGGCAGGGTAGTTAAAATCACCCAGTATTAGGGTGTTTGGTTCTATCTTAATATTTTCCAGTATGTTTAGAAAGGTGTAATGAGAATCTTGGGGTATGGTGGGGGATCTGTAGCAAGCTACAATTTGGATTGCAGTCTTACCTAGTGTTAGTTGCACTTGGAGAATTTCAGACACATTGTGTTGGCCAACTAACCTGGTGGTGTGAATATCCTTGGTGAATATTGACTCTCCTCCACCTTTAGTGTTTCGGTCCTGGTTTGGTGGCCGAAAAGTGTGGTAAGAGTTGTAGCCTGGTATTGCAGGGGTGCTTTCTGGAGCCTTGAACCAGGTCTCAGTTACTGCACAGATATCGATGTTCTCCATTTTTAGGAGTGCCTCGAGAGAGTGCATTTTGAGGTTTAGACTTCTAGCATTGAGTAGCATTACCTTCAGATTTTGCATGCTTGTACCTGTTATGGTGGTGGTTTTGTCCTTTGAAGTTTACACAGAGTTGTGTACTGGTAATTGTTTGACTAATTTTATATCATTGCTGGCTGACTTCAGAGTCGTGCACTGTTATTTTTGCTTCACTGTACAGTTTTTCATATCTCTGCTGAAGGTGTTGGTTTTCCCATACCCACCCTCCCTATTTCTGTGTTGTTGTTTAAATTTGGAGGCTTTTGCAGTTGTCTGTCTCCACTGTAGATTTGATCTGGGACACTCTCTCCAGTCCCATCTCTTTACCTCATTCTACCTAATAGACTTCTGCACTTGTTTTTAGTCATTTTTAATTTAATTGCATTTTTTTAAACTGTGTGGTCTAACATTGCTACATACTCAAGTGTGCTAACTTGCACTGCATTTGAATTATTTTTACTGCTGTTTTAGCTGCTTTTCTGTATATAATATATATATATATATATATATATATATATATATATATATATATATATATATATATATATATATACACCTTTCCTGTAACTAGTGTAGTCAAGATTCAGATTTGCTGTATCCAGGACTGTATGTAAGCTTCTGAGCCCCCCCAAGCTTTCTGTGTTGGAGGGAAGCCTTCTAGCTTATCAGTGTGAGTGGTAAGCACTAGATAACCTATCTACCACATAAGGAGTGGTTCTGGCCCAGAAATTGTAGTTATTGTCCGTTTGGGCAGTTTTTCCATCTCTCTCAACTTTCAGATTTAAAAGCCCGCATTTGCACTTGTTCCCCCCTTTCCTGTAACTAGTTTAGTCCAGATACAGATTCTTAGTTTTAGCACTTGAATTTGCTTATTCGTGATCAGCACTTGTTCAGAACTTGTAAGCACAAAATAACCTACTAATTACTATAGCACTCAACCTTCCTCATTACCTAGAGGAAAACCGTTTCAATACTTACTTTCCTCACTTGCTTAGAGAAAAACAGCTCTTGTACTCAATTTCCTCACTTATCTAGAGGAAAATAGTTTTTTATTCAGGCATGTCCAGGGGACAGCTCCCAGTGTTCTCTCCTGTCTATCTGATGAATCTGGGCATCTTGGGGCAATGTAGCAATTGCCTCATGTACACCGACAACCCTCTCCTCCTACCACCCAACATTACAACCTGTGAGAGATGCACTTATCTAGCCAAACTGGAGGTAAAGCTCTCTCCAACCAAGACTGAACTTGACAGTCAAGAGGAGAAGGTAAACACTTGCACAACACCACACTCATCACAGTCTCACTAAATCTACACCACAAATATCCACACATAGAAACACAAAAACATTCACAGAGGCTCTCAATAATAATCTGCTCAAGCAACAGAGACCTCCAAAGCAGAAATGCAAGCAACCTCAACCCCCCAACACAACCCAAATGACACATAGCCCGCAGACTCAGTGTGCCACTCAGCCACAGCCAATAAGGCAAAACAACGTACCCAACATACTAGTCATAGGTGACTCTATAGTCAGGCACACTGATGTCCCACTCACCAGGCTAAACAAGGAGAAGGTTACTGTCAGCTGCCTGTCAGGTGCCAGGATCAGTCACATAACCCATGCACTCAGGTCACTCCACAACAAGTACAAATATGACTCTGCCATTGTCCATGTTGGTGTGAACAACCTGAGATGTACCTCCCTGGATTACATGAAAAGAGACATGGAAGAGCTCTCCGATCTTGAAGCCCAGGCAGGTATGACCCTAGCCCTGAGTAGAATTCTGCCATCACCCAGTATGATGCCGCAGTACAAGGACAAAATGATTGGCTTCAACAATTTCCTAAGCTTCTGGTGCCATTCTAAAGGGATCCAGTATCTGTCTGCCTGGGATGACATGGTCAACAGACCACGATGCTTTGCCAGAGATGGCCTGCACCTGTCACCCCTGGGATTCCGGATACTGGCCAAGGTTCTTGCTCCCCCTATAGTGCCTTTTTTAGGCAAGGTTCAAATGACAAATTCACCACCATAACAGGAACAGGCAATCAGAAACTGAGGGTGATGCTACTCAATGCTAGAAGTCTAAATCTCAAAATGCACTCACTCGAGTCACTCCTTAAAATGGAGAACATTGATATCAGTGCAGTGACTGAGTCCTGGTTCAAGGCTCCTGAGATCACCCCTGCACTACCAGGCTATAACTCATAGCACACTTTTCAGCCATGTAACCTGGACCGGAACACCAAAGGCGGAGGTGTGTCTATATTCATTAAGGATATCCACACCTCCAGGCTAGTTGCTCAGCATAATGCAGCCAAGGTTATCCAAGTGCAACTAACTCTGGGCAAAACTGCAATCCAAATTGTAGCTTGCTACAGATCCCCCACCATGCCCCAGGATTCCCACTCCTCTTTTCCTGATGTACTGGAAAATATAAGGGTTCAACCAAACACCCTAATAATGGGCGATTTCAACTACCCCACCAATAACTGGGAAAAATACTCATGTACCAACTCCTTTGCTCAACGCTTTCTGGAATTCATAAACTCCAATGCCCTGGATCAACTTATCCACTCCCCCACCAGGGGCAACAATATCCTAGATCTAGTCATTCCCAACATGAGTGACTAGTGTTCCACACCTGAAGTCAACGCCTCATTGGTCCGATCCGACCATAAGCTAATTACCCTAGATATCCACATCCTGCCCCCACCCCCTATTAAGGAAACCATGGTAAAAAATTTCTCCAAAGCCAACTTCATGCTTCATAAGATAGAAGTGATGAACTTCATGACACCCATGCAGATGAACAAATACAGTTACAACTACTGAATCCTACACAATTGCACTTTATAAGCACTTACTTGAGTGCACGGATCATGCTATCCCAAACAGAACCAAGATGCTATCCTCCAAAAAAAGGAAGCCAATCTGGTGGTCCCCTGCCATAAACAAACTGTACAACAGAAGGAAGAAACTGTTGCAAAAGGGAATAAAATCCCATGAGTGGAGGAGCTCCCTGGTCAACCTCAGTAAGAAGATGCGATCCCTGATAAAATCCTCCAAAGCTAGTTATGAAAATAAAATTGCCACTGATTCTAAAGACAACCACAAAGCATTCTATAGCTATGTCAAGAATTTCAATGGCAACACTCAGATCTGCTCTGAGTTACAGCACAATGGTACTAAATATACAGACCCAATTGATATTGCCAACATCCTGGCAGATAGGTTCAGTGCTAACTTTACCCCCCCTCTCACTACCTAAAGAGCCCATCTCTATACCGGAAGAATGCAAAGTTCCTGTAATCACGGCTGCACAAGTAAAAACCACACTCTCCAAAGCCAAGAACACAGCATCCACGGGACCAGACAACATCCCAGGCTGCGTTCTACAAGAACTACAGAACGAACTGGCACCCCACCTAAGTACCACGTTCAGTCATAGCCTCACCTCAGGCTTTGTGCCTGCTGAATGGCGCATAGCGACGGTTATCCCACTCCACAAGGGGGGAGCCACCACGGACCCCGGGAACTACCACCCTATTAGCCTGATGAGCCTGGTCTGCAAGGCCATGGAACATATCATCATAAATCTTATAAACAAAGACATTGGTAATCTCCAAACTCTGGACCCCACCAAGTTTGGGTTTGTAAAAGGCAGATCATGTCTCCTAAACCTAATAGACTTCTTCAAAGCAGTCACCAAAGCCGTAGACAATGGTAAGGTGGTTCACACAGCCTATCTAGATCTTGCCAAGGCTTTGGACACCATCCCCCACTCTGGAATTATAGATAAACTCACTAAACTAAGTAAAAATCCCTATGTCACAAGATGGGTTGCCTACTGGCTCATTGACAGAACCACACTATGAAAGTAGCAGACTCCAAATCCGACTTCAGACCAGTGACAAGTGGAGTACCACAGGGTTCAGTCCTGGGTCCTTTCCTGTTTGGTATCTACTTCTCTGAAGTACAGGCTAACACAGAAGGTCTTTGGCTAATGAAGTTCACAGATGACTGCAAACTAGGAGCCATAATCGAAACTCCTAACGATATGGACATCCTACAAAAGGGCCTCACTGAGACAGATGCCTGGTGTCAAAGCCATGGTCTCAAGCTCAATGCCAAAAAGTGCATTGTCATCCCCTTTGGTAAAAACTCTGTACTCATGAACTACAACATAGGCAGTAGTATACTTAACACCAAAAGTGTGATAAGAGACCTTGGGACACAGATGGACAGTAGTTTCTCCTTGGATAATCACATTGCCACAGTAGTCAGGAAATCCTTCTACGTGGCACACCTCATCACAAAAGGTTTCTCATCCAGTAAAAAGAGGTCATTGTTCCCCTCTACACATCACTCATTAGACCCATTATAGAGTGCAATGCCCCTTTTGGTATGTACCTCACAAGACATCTACAACAACTGGAAAGGCCGCAGAAATACCTCACAAAGAGGATTACTGGCCTCAAACAGATGCCCTACGCAGACCATCTCAAAAAACTCCAGCTTTACTCCATGGCATATCCCCTACTCAGATCTCTGCCTAACATACAAAGCTATGTCAAACCTAGAGCTGTTGGACATGCTCCACTTAAAGAAATCCAAATCCCTCCGAGCTAAATGCTCTAGGGACCTAAACCTTGTCACCACAATAAACAGAACATGCCTGAGGGATAGATTCCTTTCCCAGAGACTTCCCATACTCTGGAATAAACTACCTATCTATATCAAACAAAGCTCCTCATTAGCACTCTTCAAGAAAAATCTTGATGATTGGATGGCAAATAGGAAATTCACCCTGGGATCACCTCTGTGGCTTTGCTCGACAGTGGCACAGGAAAATAATTTTCTTGGGTGGCAAAAGCCAGGGTACCTTTTTGGCTGGGCTTGTATAGGCCCCAGGGCAGATAGCCTATTACCTACCTATGAACCTATGAAGCTTTACTTATCAAAAGGTCCTTATGTAATAAAAAGGTATGATTCTGTGCTGTGAAAACCTTGTGTGCATATGAGATTTTGTTGGAAAAATGAATTTTGTAACAATGTGAAGAGCTATCTGAAGAAACTGTGGCTGCTGTTTTGGTTGCCTATTTTATGTGAGAACTGTAATTGCCAAGCATGTGGCAAATTGAAAAGAAAAATGGCAGCTGTCAAGTGAAACATATCTAGACCTATGTGTGCTGAGATCTAGTATGCGACTATAACTAATGATGTGAGTTAAAATCCTCTGAAGAGAACTGTGTTAGTTAATGCTGCTGTAAAGAACTAGATATTTGTTTACCCTCTGTGCTGCAAGGAAGCAATATATTATTTCTTCTAAGGAAACCTTTTCAGATTTAGATACTGTTTTATTCTGCTAAGATATATACCTACATCTCTCTCCCTCTCCACTTCTCTCTCTCTCGCTTTCTCTCTCTGTATGTATATATAGGTTTACTTTCAAAAGGGCAATTGGACTTCATTCCATTTACGTAAGTCTTAATGCCCAATTCAACATTAGGAAAAATGAAAAAAATGTGGAAATGCACAACAGTGAATGCACTATAGCATTCTGTTAGAAATTTCGACATTTTAACACAGACTGCACTATAGTGGGGAATCGGGAAATGTACCCTTTCTCTCACTGTATTGCAATCTCGGAGTTTGTATCTATAAGTAGCAGTGGGTGAGGGGGTCGCAGTGGGGCTTGCCCCCCCCCCTGAAAAAATGTTCTTTGCTGTATGTAGTAGAGTATTACAGCTTGCAGAAGTGTGGAGAATGTTCAAAATAAGTTGAAATTCTCCACTTTCACGTTCAACATTTGTGTCAGTCATTTTTGGGGTTTTTTTCACTCATTTGGTTTACTCAAACGATAACTCGCACAAGGTGCATTTGGACAAATGATAGTAAACCTATACACACACACACACACACACACACACACACACACACACACACACACATAGATATAAATATATATATAATCAACAAAACTAAGTAGACTGTGTGGATAAGCAGGTGCTTTCACAACATAGAAAAATATGAGAAAAAGTAAATGTAAGGAGCACTTAACCAGGCTAAATAAAACAAATATATTCATTATTTTTATGGTCAAATATGGATTGTTTATGAGTTACTGATCTTTTGTATTAATGTATATTTTAGATGTGTATATTTTTGATGTTGTACCTTTAAATGCTGAATTGATGTGATGTCATCATATGGAGATTGTATTTAAATACTTGAATTGTTCAGTTTGAATTGTCTGAGGAAGCAGCTTGGCTGTGAAAGCGCTCACCTTTGTATTTATTTATTTTATTAAATCAGTGTTTTATTTAGCCGTGGTTAAGTGCTCCTTACATTTACTTTTTCTCATATTTTCCTTTGTTGTGGGAGCACCTGCTTATCCACACAGTCTACTTAGTTTTGTTGATTATATTTGTTTTTGGCTGGCTGTGTTGGAACATGGCTGAAGGCATAGTGGATGGGCCTGAGTTAAATTCAACTCTTCTGAATAGCCCACATAGAACGGGGAGAAGAGACATTATTCCTCTGATTGAATACAGAGAGAATCCGTTTTTGAGCTTTCAGCCCAAGACAATGGATCCACAGGTGGACATGGCTTGTGAGTATGATGCTACAAGTTTTAAAAGGGACTTTTTGAAACTAGAAAATGATGTACGGAAATTGAAACGTCTGCAAATGCAAAGATTCCACATGGAGGCTTGCTTAAGCCTCAATATTGTACCACGTGGCCTTCGGGTACTGAATATGCCTGGTATGGGAATACTTGCAAAGATTTATTATTGAAATGGCAACATATTAATATGAATACTAGTTTTCAATACATGCATCTTCTTATTGACTACTTCAAACCGGAAGAAGATGCTTTATCTACTAACATTACTAAAATGCAAACTGATATTTACGAGAAGTACCCGTCTATGGTGGTGGATGTTAAGATGGACCAGATTATAGACAGTATTGCTGTTTTTGAATCTCAATTACTTGTTTATAAGAAGAAGAAATTACAGAGGGATTCCTCTGATTTCTCCCATGGCTGTGTTTTTTCTTGGCCTAGGGAATATAATGACAATAAGACTAATAGCTCTAATGGTCATTCACAAAATCCTCCGGTTTCTGTGCATTTGATGAAGGAGAACAATGATTCCACCTTAAATACTGTTCAGATATCACGAGTATCAGAAACTAATACAGGCATACGTAGTACTACACCCCTCCCTGCTGTGACGTTGTTCAACCCTCCTGTTGTCACTCATGTCCAGAGTGGCGTGCGTAGGAAGGAAGGGGGAGCCATGGCACCAGAGGGATTAACTGCTGGTGGTTCCACAACTGCTGGTGTTTCTATGTCTGATGCGGTCGGTGAGGCACACTCTTTTAGTTCACCTTTTCCAATCAGGACCAACCATTTTCAGCAGAGGTCGCAGAGTCGTGGACGGATGAAGAGGAAGGCGCCCAAGGAGAACAACAACAATACACAAACATTAAAGAGGATGTGGCAGGGCAATCACGAACATTGATATTGAATATATCGGCACGGACTTTCACAGCATCTGAGTTAGCTGTACTTCAGAAAGGTATGGCTTTCATACCATCAGACAGGATGTCCCTGACTGATAACATTATTACTTTTACACGCAATATCATGTTGAAGTTGTTATATGGTGGGGAAGCACAGGGCACTGTTGGTTTTGTTAATAACTTTAAAAAACCTAGTAGTTATGTTCCTTTGACTAATGTTGTTGTTGAAACATTTGAAAAAATGTGCTTGAAGGATATTTACAAAATCTATGATAACAATATTAAAACTAAAAGTTTTTTTAATTTGCATGCTCATGAAAAGCAGGCGTTAAATAATCTACAACAAGATGCAACTATCTCTATTAGACCAGCTGTTAAAGGAGGTCCATTAGTGGTCATGGACTATTCCTGGTATAAGATGGTTATGTTAGATATGTTAAATGACTCTATAGCCTATGAAAATATCACACAAGGCGATGTTGAGACTTGTATTATTTCTATTCATAATGGATTGCTTGAATGTTTGCAATGCCACAGCATTGACCAGGAACTTTTTAAGTACTTTTTTGTAAAGGAACCCCTTATACCGATAATTCAGGGCCTTCCTAAAATTCATAAACATCCTATTAAACCACCAATGAGGCCAATAGTGGCGGGGGGTGGATGGGCTACAGAGCCCCTCTCACTTTATATTGAGCAACAACTTAAACCAATAATTTCTAAGAACAGGTACATTCTAAGGGATACTAAACAATTTTTAGAGGATCTTTATGATTCTATTGATAACAAACCACCTTCTGATACCTGTATTATGGCAACCCTAGATGTGCAATCATTGCTTACAGCTATTCCCAACTGTCAGGGGATAGATATGCTTAAACGGCATCTAATTGATGATGGTACCTATGATACAAGGAAAATTGATTTAATATGTTTTCTATTAGAAATGGTTCTGGAAAATAATTTGTTCCTTTTTGAAGATAGGTTTTTTAGGCAATGAGCTGGCGTGCCTATGGGCACACCTTGTGCGAACAGCTATGCCAACTTGGTTATGGCTACTTGGGAAAAGGAATTTGTGCTGAAGGAAGACATGGGTTTTCCCATTACATTCTTTCGTCGGTTTGTGGATGACCTCTTCCTTCTTTGGGAGGGGGATATGTACAGTTTTACCCAGTTTGTGGAATTTATTAACAATACCACTGGATTTTTGAAGTTCACAGCCAATACCTCCCATACATCAGTTGATTTTTTAGATGTATGTGTTCGTAGATCTGAGAAAGGAAATTTTATTACAGAAGTACATAGGAAGGAATGCTATAGAAATACCTACCTGGAGCATAGTAGCATGCATCCCCAGCATGTCTTTAAGAACATAGTGAAAGGGCAAGCACTGAGAGTGTCAAGGTTAACAGCTAATGATGAGAGCTTTGACGGAGTACTTGTAAACCTTGGTAAATCCTTCGTTGAGAGAGGTTATTCTAAGGAAGAAGTTAACATGACTATTGCACAAACACATAATGTGAGAACAAGTCTAGGTAGACCATATTTTTCTGGGATGAAAACAGTAGCCACTGAAGTTCATCCTAGGGATGAGTATATGAGAATTCCAGAGACTTATTCTAGCAATATCAATCTATTGAAAAATGTGTTTTCTAAGAATTGGAATGTTCTCTGTGCTGATGAAAGAATAAGACAAATGGTTGGTGATGTTCCACATTATGCATTTAAAAATAAGAAATCTCTCAAGAGAATCCTCTGTGGCCCTAAATTATGCTATGGGGGAGATACCCAGACTACAGGGTCTGGATATGGTACTTTACCATGTAAAGAATGTAACTTCTGTAGATATCTTGATACTTCAGGGGGATTCCATCATCCAGATACAGGGAAACAACTGAGTTTTCGCTTGAGAGCAAATTGTAATTCCACCAGTCTTGTTTATTTAGGTTATTGTTTGATCTGTTTTTCTTTCTATATAGGCATGACTACACGCAGGTTACGGGATCGGATCAGGGAACATCTTTATGACATATCCAGACATGCTGATACCAACGCTTTGGCACGATATGTCTTGACCAGGGGCATAGAACATGAGTTCAGATGTATGGTTATAGAGATGGTACCATTTAATGTTAGACAGGGGCCCATTAGAAACAGGGATGAGAACAGTGAGCTCAAATGGATTATTAGAATGAGGGCGAATATGGGTAAAGGACTTAACGATAAGCTATCCATCCAACCCATTCTAGCCAATAGACCTTTACATAAATGAGAGGATGTTGCATGACTTTTATGATATTATTGTTATGGAAATATTTTTTATGAATGTATTTCTTATGAATGAATGTATGATTTTTATGAACATATATTCATTATTTTTTATGGTCAAATATGGATTGTTTATGAGTTACTGATCTTTTGTATTTATGTATATTTTAGATGTGTATATTTTTGATGTTGTACCTTTAAATGCTGAATTGATGTGATGTCATCATATGGAGATTGTATTTAAATACTTGAATTGTTCAGTTTGAATTGTCTGAGGAAGCAGCTTGGCTGCGAAAGTGCTCACCTTTGTATTTACTTATTCTATTAAATCAGTGTTTTATTTAGCTGTGGTTAAGTGCTCCGAGATCTCGCTACACTGAGAATACAGTGCAGAACGGGAAGTTTTCCTATTCCCTGCTGTAGCGCGATCTCGGAGTTGGTATATTTAAGTAGGGGTGTGTGGGGGGCACAACCCCCACATGGAGGTTGCAGGGGGGGCTTGCCCCCCTGCATTACAGTCTTCTAACTAATTTCTTTCTTTTACTTTTAGACATGTTAAAAGATCAATATTTTGAAACATCGACCATATGCAGTTCGATGTTTCAAACGTTCGATCTTTTAACATGTAACCATTTTCAAGTCATCTGCATACAGACTATAGTACACCTCAGGTGAAAAAAGATTGGTCTGAAAGACAATCTAAACAAGTATGGGCCTGGGAGAGAAACCTGCGGGACACCTTACTATAACCTAGAATTTCACTTGTCCAGTTGCTGTATGGTACTTGATATGGCCACTTGTAAGCCATGCAGCTAACCAATGTTATCAAGATTACATCAATATCTAGCTGTTCTAATTTATTAAATATGCATAATGCATAAACTATTATTTATATATATATATATATATATATATATATATATATATATATATTTATATTTATATATATGGTATATTACACACATATCTATCTATCTCTGCCTATATATACATATATATATATATATATATATATATATATATATATATATATATATATATATATATATATATACATGGATAGGACTGTAATATATACAAGGCAAGTCAGATGAAAGGCCATGCACACCTTGTCAATACCCACTGTCAAGCTCTACCACCCTTTTCTAGGAGGGCAATGTCTGTATGTTCTGTTATAAATTTAACAGCACTCATTGAACTGTCCAGGCTACCCTTGAATTATGACAGGGAATCTCATTGTTTGAATTGTCATGGGAGTTTATTCCAGTGTGTGTGTGTGTGTGTGTGTGTGTGTGTGTGTGTGTGTGTGTGTGTGTGTGTGTGTGTGTGTATGTGTGTGTGTGTGTGTGTGTTTGTGTGTGTTGGGGGTGGGGTGGGAGGATGCTGAGCAGTGACCCTATCTAGGCATAAATCTCCCCTCAAGAGTGTATATGATACTAAGTACTGGGACAAGGACACCATTCTACACACACACACACACACACACACACACACACACACACACACACACACACACACACACACACACACACACACACACATACTGGAATAAACTCCCATGACAATTCAAACAATGAGATTCCCTGTCATAATTCAAGGGTAGCTTGGACAGTTCAATGAGTGCTGTTAAATTAATAACAGAACATACAGACATTGCCCTCCTTGAAAAGGGTGGTAGAGCTTGACGGTGGGTATTGACAAGGTGTGCATGGCCTTTCATCTGACTTGCCTTGTATATATTACAGTCCTATCCATGTATATATATATATATATATATATATATATATATATATATATATACATATATATATATATGTACATATATATCCTATCCCTATATATGTTGATATATATATATATATATATTATATATATATATATATATATATATATATATATATATATATATATATATATACATATATATATATATACATATAGTGGGAGGTTGGCATACTGTTTAAGGTGTTTACCTTACAGACCCAAGGTGTAGGGTTTGATTCTTACATGGGGTAATTGGCTAGGTTTAAAATGGTCCATAAGGACAGTTAGCCTAGTAATAATCTATGAACCTATGAACCTATATATATAATGTTTCACTTCAGAATGTCGAATTACTGAAAACTCATATGATCAAGTTTTCAGAAACTCGGATTTGTGAAGTGAAACAATAAAAAAAAAAGTCAAACACAATGTTTCTGCAGCCCCCTGCACCCCTCTCACCCACTGCTTAAATATACCAACTCCAAGTTCGCACTGCAGTGGGGAAAAGGGAAATCTCCCATTCCACACTGTATGCAGAAGTGCAGAACAGGAGATCTCCCATTTTATTGCTATAGTGCAATCACGGAGATGGCATATTTAAGTAGGGAGGGTGCAGGGGGGCTTTTTTCTTTTTTTTTTATTCCACTTCCTAATTTTAAGTTACTGAAAACTCAAACATATGGTCTCGACCATATGAAGTTCGAGTTTTCAGTAATTCGATATTATGAAGTAGAACCATAACCCCAAAACCTGGGCCGAACCACAAAGGGAGGGGGACACCCACTCCTCCAGGTTAGTAGCAACACATGAAGCATCAGAGTCCATACAGGTGCAACTAACCAAAGGAAAAACTGCTATACAACTGGTAGCATGTTACAGACCACCCTCCCAATCTCAGGAACCCCACTCAGCCTTCCTGAAGACATTGGAGGATATGAATGTATCACAAAACACCATCATACTGGGAGACTTCAACTACCCAAACATAGATTGGGTACATTATTCTAGCCCTAACACCCTAGCCCAAAGGTTCCTGGAATTCATAAATTCAAATGCACTGGAACAACTAGTCACCTCTCCCACTAGGGGAGATAATATACTAGACCTGATCATCACAAACATGGGGACAAAATGCTCCACACCGAAGGTATACCCCTCACTAGTGAGATCTGACCACAAACTAATCACCCTGGATATGCATATCCCACCTCCACCCCCAGCACAAAAGACCACAGTGAAAAACTTCTCAAAAGCAGACTTCACTCTTCTTAAGACTGAGATGGTATCCTTTAAGCCCACTGGGCCAGTGGATACCACATCCCACAATGCCGAATCCTTCACAAATGCTTTCTATGGACATCTCCAAGAATGCATGGATCATGCAATCCCAAATAAATCCAAGTCCCTCTCCACCAAAGGCAAGTGTCCTGTCTGGTGGACCTCAGCCATTAACAAATTGTATAACAAAAGAAGGAAGCTACTGCACGACAGAGCAAAATCCCATAAAGGGAAGACATCTCTGATCAACATTAGCAGAAAACTACGTTCTCTCATTAAAACATCCAAGGCCAACTTTGAGAGAAAAATCGCTAAGGACACTAAAGATAACCACAAAGCCTTCTTCAGCTATGTTAGAAACCTGGGCAGAAACCCTCAGATATGCTCAGAGTTAGTTCACAACAACAAAAATTACACTGAACCCACAGATATTGCCAACATTCTGGCTGACAGGTTCAGTGCAAATTTCTCCCCTCCCTCACCCCCCAAAAAAGAAATACTTATCCCAGCTGAATGTAATCTCCCTGTCATCTCAGATATCCAAGTGAGAACCACCCTCAACAAAGCTAAAAACACAGCATCAATGGGACCTGATGGTATCCCGGGTTGCGTGCTATGTGAACTCCAAGAGGAGCTAAACCCACACATAAAAATGCTATTTAACCTTTTCCTTACTACAGGATATTTACCTGAACACTGGCGTACAGCAACAGTGGTCCCACTCCACAAAGGGGTTACCTCTACAGACCCTGGGAACTACCGCCCCATAAGCTTAACCAGCCTGGTCTGCAAAGCTATGGAAAGAATCATTATGGAACTCATAAACAGAGACATAGGGGACCTACAGACACTTGACCCCACCCAGTTCGGCTTTGTAAAGGGCAGATCCTGCCTTTTGAACCTGGTTGACTTTTTCGAAACAGTCACTAGAGCCATTGATGAGGACAAAGCAGTCCATACAGCCTACCTGGACTTGGCTAAGGCCTTCGACACAATACCCCACTCAGGCATCATAGATAAGCTCACCAGCTTAAACGTAAACCCTTATGTCACTAGATGGGTTACAAAGTGGTTAAAGGACATAACCCATAAAGTTAAAATCGCTGGAGCAATGTCAGACTCAAAGCCACTCACAAGTGGTGTCCCACAGGGATCTGTCCTGGGACCCCTCTTGTTCGGCATTTATTTCACAGATGTTAAAGCAAACATGGGAGGGTTGTGGCTGACAAAGT